>NC_057767.1:35805782-36169670 GCF_010389155.1 Erigeron canadensis
TTTCATAAACAACCCAATTAATCATATCAGTTTTCCATATACTTTCTCCACCAACAATTTTTACTTACACCGATAACATATTCATCTTTTCCACATATACCAAATCAATATATATATATATGTATATATATATATATATATATATATAGGGAAAAGGGAATATAAAGCTGTCCGGCATCTAAGCTTAAGTGTGAAACCCCTCACATACTAATATTTTATTATTTCTTCTTTAATGAATAAATGCATGGGCCCCCATGATTTTTATGAATTAAAAAAACAATATGTTAGTGTTCTACACCTAAGCTTAGATACCCGACAGCCTTATATTCCCATCCCCCTATATATATATATATATATACCTATATATAAGGTAATACTCCGGTTATAACACTTTTAAAATAAGAACGGTGAGAAAACTTAAAAACATCATTTTGATGCATTGAAAGTCCATAAAACTAACATAACGCATAATTAATTATCATTATTTAAGTGTTTAACGACACATTGATCCGTCAAAATCGAAAAAATCACGTATTGTTAGATGCATCATTTTGAAAAATATGCATCCAAGATGGATGCACAAAACAAAAACATGATTTTCTTGATTTTGACAGGCTAATGTGTTGTTAAACTCTAAACAATGATAATTAGTTATACACTATGTTAGTTTTATGGTCTTTTAATGCATCAAAATGTAATTTGTAAGTGTTTTCACCATGTTCTTATTTGATTGTCGATATATATATATATATATATATATATATATACACACATATATACAGGTTGGTTATTGTAAAACAAGCATCAAAGTAAAATAAATAAAACAAAATCTTGACCCTTAAATCATGATAAAATTAATGCAAAATCAGTGAAGATTAAATAAATTTTTATTTATTTTACTTTAATAATAGTTTATTTTAACTAAACTCATATACAATCTATAATTATAAATACACACAAATATCATTTATTTCCATCCATCATAATTCTTGCCTATAAAAATGAACACCCTCCAACTATATCATTATCCACAACAACTCTCTTCCCATAAACATCATGGATCCCCAAATACATCCCATTGTGATTAATTAGTCTAACCCCTTCTTCTTTATCCTCTTGTTTCTCTTCAATTTCCTTCCCTTTCTCTTCAATTTGTAACAGACTTCCCTCAAAACACCCTTTGTTCTTTCTTCCAAAACTCCACTTCCTTCAATCAAATAAAAAATGACAACAACATTGTCATCCTAAATAATAAAAGAACAAAAAAGAATAATAAAAAAAATGAAATATGAGAGGGCTCAAATAATGTATAAGGAGGCCGTTGGAGATGGGGATGCCCTGATTATTCCACGTTCGTTTAAATTGGTCTCTTTTTTAGTATTACCAGATTAATCATTTCTATACGATACAAAAATGAGTTTCATGAAAAGTAAAAATGTTAAACTTGAAGTCCATGCTTCATGGAATATCTCTGCTTGAACATTCAGACATTACGTAAGGTAGATATATAGTTTAAAGAATTTCTACGTACCGATGATGTAAACCCAAATAATTTCTGTGATAGAGACACGTAAGTACATGTGAAATACAAATTAAATACTCGAGGCACGTACGTTCACATTTGTGGTAGTATAGTATTTATAAGATCAGATCATTGACCCTTTACAACATAACTATCCAATATTGACCTTATTAATTAATGTGTATATATATAGTAAACTTTTGCATACTACCAATTAATAGGCTAGTTGAAGGCATATATGCATTACAAAGTCAACTGCATTCACTTCAAATACTTGAGGCACACGTTCACTGATGTTTCTAAATTATTGAAACATCAATGATCGATATACCACACGTAACAGAAACAGTTGTATCGCTTTAATTCAAATACAAAATTTTATTAAAACTAATAAGTTAATTAGCTAGCCATGCATATCCTTTTGACCATAATTTTTGTGACTCGATCGCATCGGAAATTCATGCATTCACACGTACGTACCACACAATAATCCAACTAAAACAACAATAAGGCACAATTAACAACAAACAGATCAGTAATTAATAAATTAAAAAAAGTCTTTACTTTTGTACATACATTATATAATCTCGTAATTATGTACAGCGATCGAGCCATCATATGTATATAAGTTTCATCTTTTCATGAATTCCTTTTAATAAATGATACGAAAGTTAGTTAACTATCATTCTAAAATTAATACACCAACTTTAAACTCGATCATAAATTAAAGAAAGATTAAGAAGTAATGTATACAGATTACAAACGTATGGCACAATGTTAATTGAACTTATAAATCTAACAATATAAGAAATAGTAAGACAAAGAATACAAGAGTCTCGTATCTTATGACTTCATCATACTAACTATCAAACATAATAGTACCATATATACGTAAACAATTATTGATCACTGCTTATTAATACAAGAGTCCACGTGGATTTGTTCGGTTTGAAGACCGGTTAAAAAGGTAGAGGATTGAGTCGAGCCACAGGCAAGCAAACCAAACGGTTTGCTCTAGGAAGTGTGACTCCGACACCCTCTTCCATATCAACGCTAGTCATATTCCCATCTTTCCCGGCCTTCCACTCAAAACATTGAATCATGGAACCCAGGGTTATATGTAGCAACTGGTATGCTAGTGAATACCCCGGACACATCCTTTTCCCAGCCCCGAATGTGAGCATGCTATAATCTTGTCCTCTTGGTTCCATCTTCATGTGCTCAAATCTCTCGGGCCTAAACTCAAGAGGGTTTTCCCAAGCCCCTGGATCTCTACCGAGGGCCCAAGGGCTGAAAAAAACAGTAGAGTTTGCTGGAATATGATAACCCGCCACGGTTCTATCTTCTGTTGCTAGTCTTGGAATCAATGCGGCGCCTGGATGAAGACGCCAAGATTCACTCACGATTGCTTGGAGGTACGGAAGGTTTGGTATGTCAGATTCTTGGAGAAGTCTGTCTTTGCCAACAACTCTATCCATCTCTTCCGTTGCTTTTTTCAGGACGTTTGGATGATTGATAAGTTCGGAAAGTGCCCATTCCATGGTAAGTGATGTAGTGTCTGTTGCGACAAACATATTCTGGTAAAGACGTACAAGTTAGATAATTTAATTAGTATTTCCACAAGATACCAATGACATGTATAGAAAATAATAATAATACTCGTAAATAATTATAATAGTAATAATACTAATATCTCAAGAAAATTGATGTTAAGGGTTAGAATGTTACGAAAATGAAGGCTTTGATATTCTCTCTTGTCAACTGAATCTTTTGGCTTTTATCTTCTGCGGTATCGAGTAATATGTGGAGCAAGTCCTTCCTTTCTGGTGTTAAGTTTTCTAGCTTTCTAGCCTTTTCATGCTCTTTAATGATCTTCTCTACGAATATATCGAATCGTTCATGAACAGCCTTAAATCTTTTCCCGAACCCTTGCAAGTCAACATTTTTGAGGAACCATATGTAGTCGGATACGTTGAAGCTACCTTCTAACGAAGCTATATCATCAACCAGATCCTTCATTTTCCTAGCCTCGGCCTCATCCGAGAACTTTGTGCCCAAAATAGTTTCTATAATCACATTGTTAATGACCTTGGCCAACTCCAAATCCATCTCCAATGCCTTCTTGTCTTTTGCCATTTGAGAAATTTGTTTCATAAAACGAGTAACTTCGTTTTTCCTTACTTGACAGTGCAAGTCTACCTTTCCTCCATTTAAGAGCTCTGTCATGATTATCTTTTTCATGAACTTCCAATGCGCTCCATATTGGGCAAACACGAAATCTTTATTTTCATATGTCATATGATATGTTGCCGAGTTAATTGGTCGATCCAAATAGGCATTCTCATTGAACTTGAAGAATTCTTTTGTGGCTTCTGGTGTACTCACAACGAAAGACGTGTGTGAGCCAAGAAAGAGGCGATAAATAGGGCCATATCGGAGGGAAAGCTTGTGCATGGCTTGATGAGGGATTGGAAAAATGAGGTGGAGATGGCCAATGATGGGAATGGCAAAGGGGGTTGGGGGGATGAGATGAGCTTTCTTAGATTTTAAGAAGAATTTGATTAAAATGGTGGGTATCAGCCATAACATAAAGATGGTGAAGTAGGTTTGGAAATCCGCCATTGCTAGCTGCAAGGTACTCTAGTAGTGTGTAATTATTTCTAGCTAGATGAATGAAACACTTGGAAAATATCTATAATGAATTATTGTTGATAAGTTGATGGAAATATGAATGCATGGATGCTTATATTTATACGAGGTGAGAAGTGTTGATCGAGTAAACATTGGACAATCAAGGAATTGAAAATGATATTGGTTTTGAATATTCAGAAACTTTTAGTCAAACTAATTACGAGTAATAATAATTATATATATTCGATGGGGGTGCTGCAAAAATATATATTCTATAATTTTGAATATTTCAAACATGGTCGATCATAATAAACTCTGTTGTTTTTTAATACCGTAACTATGAGTTGAATACTTGGTCATGGTGATAATATTGACCAAAAAATTATGACATTGCAAAGAGAAAAAGAAGATAAAATTATGCTGAGAATACCCAAAAAATTAATTATACAGTCAATCATGAAGAAAAAAATTATTTACATCATTAAATATTTACATGTCTTTAGAATTTCAATGTTAATGTTGTAGATAAGGTGTCCCAGTATGACTTTGATTGATGTTATGAATAAAGTCAATGTATGACTTCTGACTTTGTATCAAAAACTTAACATGGAATACTAATCAACTGATTCGACCATATATATACGAGTAATTTCTAGTCAAAACTTTGCACCACTAATTAATTAGCTCATTGAACTCATTTCAAAATTATAACCGGTAGAAAATTTTATTAAATCTCATCGAATATTTATCAGTTACATCGGGAAAAATGGATTCGTCGGAATTTGGTTGGAAATTCGCTAGAGAAGAAAAAAATGAGATGAAATATACCGAAAATCTATGTAATGTAATGAACTATGACTTAATGTATATTGTCTGTATCATGTTATCCTAAGTGACATTAGAGCTGGCATATCGTGTCCGATACGATACGATAAGACACAAACACGATAGGGTTAAACACGAACACGACATGATAGCTAATCGTGTCAGTTTTTCCAAACACGAACACGACACGATTTTTAACAGGTTACACGATAAGGGACCTGTTAAGAGACCTGTTAAGGGACTTGTTAAAAGTTACAAAATATTGGACCTGTTAAGAGACCTCATAACGTATCTTATTGTGTTTTAACGTGTCTTAACGTGTCTTATCGTGTCTTATCGTGTCCTTAACGTGTCTTTAACGGGTCTTTAACGTGTCTTAACATGTCCGTATATTATACTACTTATCTTATCGTGTCTTATCGTGTTTTAACAGGTCCAGACCTGTTAAGACACGAAACACGTTAAGGCCAAACACGAGACACAAAAAAACCAGGTCGTGTCGTGCTAACAGGTCCGTGTCGGAAATTGCCGACTCTAAGTGACATCAAAATCTTATTGAAAAAGGTAATAAAGTAGGAAAACTTTATGTAATTTGGCAAGTCTACCTTTTAATATAAAGTTTATCTCCTCAAGCCGCAAGTATGTGAATTTTTTTACATATACGGAGTATAATACAATCAACGTAAGGATGAATCAGCTAATTTAACTATATTAGTGTGTTATTTGTATGTCTAATAAATTAATTGGCCGGGCACATATTTTTAGTGTAGCTATGACCATCAAAAAACTAATTAAGGAACGGCTTTGCCGATTTGGTGTTGCTTGGTTAAAAGAAATTGTGACCCCTCTCACTCATATTCTCAATCGGATTCGCGATTGGAAGTAGCAAATTGAGCTGACACTGAGCGCCGTTACATCTGCGCACGCCCATACCTAACTCGGTGGCAATATTACCACCTCCTGAAAAGTATTATCAAAACTACTATATTTGTGCGTTACTTTTGTCCGTTTGGGCCAAAAAGTTCTTTTCTAACATAAATCATATTAGGAATGTGTAACATAGTTTAGTTTAGTAACATGGAATTAAATCATATAGTATGAATATACTGTACAAAATATGATATAGGTGGCCCGTTGTCAGCGCATTCCGTCCGATCCTGCTTGGGGTCAAAGTTTGACCGTCAAAGGGTTCTTCAAAATCTATCATCACACATTCACACCATAACTAAAAAGATAAAGCAATACAGTTTTTCCTATAAATATATGATATTATAAAACAAATATTAAAATAAAACAAATAAAACATGATCTTGACTCTTAGATCATGATTAAATTGATGCACGAAGATTTATGAAACAATTTATGTACGATGATTTTCATGTGCACAGTGATTATCACTGAAAAAAAACCTATTATTTTATTTATTTTAATATAATACTTGTTTTATTTTACTTAAAATACATATTCGTTAAAATGTTCGAGTTTGTTATGAAGGACCAAAATGAAGGTGGCAATCCCAACCATTAATTTATGAGTAAGTGGTCAACGGGGGTTATATATACTTTGCTTCTATTATGCCAAAGTTGTAGATTTTGTATTATTAACGGAAAGGACTTAATTGGTTTACGCCCCAAGTTAAATTTCGTGGTAATAATATACTCCGTAGTTTTCTGATCAAAGACAAAAATATTCAAAAGCAAAGACAAAAAGTGTTTTGGCTAGCTGTCTGTCCATTTGTAGTTAAATTAAGAAACTACAATAACGGATACCAAATGGATTTGTCATTTGTGTTTCGTTTGATTTGTCATATTGGTGTTGCTTAAAATAGATTTGTGTTTCTGTCCCTAGATTATTGCACCTTAATAAACTAATTAAAAATCATTGTTTTGGTCTTTGTTAACAAAATTGGTCTCGTTTTTATTATACCGGATTAAACATTTCTATACGGTACTAGAATAGTTTTAAAAAAAAATAAAAAGGATAAGTATTTGAGAATGTAATAAAGTATGCACGAATGTTTATGTTATATAATGAACTTTTTGAATATTTATTTTATGTAATGAACTTTTAAATCTTAGTTATTGAATATACCCGGGTATTATATAAGTTGTCTCTTGTAAGTTTTTGATTGGTCGAATACATCCAATAACCTGCATTTGAAAATTAATTAAATGCAATAAAAATCTAAGTAGTTCATTACACAACATATACATTCATTTATAGTTCATTACATTCCTAAATAGTTATTGCAAAATTAAGTAAAATTGTGAAACTTGAAGTCCATGCGCATGGGAATGTCTTTGCTTGAACACTAAGGCAGTACGTACGTCAGGTAGATTGTTTAAGAATTTCGACGTGATCGATGACGTAAAGTTAACCCAATTAAATAATTTCTACACATTTGAAAATATGGCACATTCACTTTTGTAGTAGTATTTATATGAATTGACCTTTTACAATATACGAGTAACTGTCCAATATTTTTGTGACTGGATAGATCGCATCAGAAATTCATGCACGTAATACATATAATATATATTTTAACTAAAACAATCATGAACTGTGTTACACAATTAAAAACAAACAATTTTATATAACAAATAAAATACGTCTTATTTACTTTATACATACATAATCTCGTTATTTAATTACACCGATCAATTTAAGATCAATAAAGAGAGCCGCCGTCAAATATATAAGTTTCACGAATTCCTTTTAACAAATACTCGTAATATGAAAGTTAACTAAATATCATTCTAAAAACACACCAACTTTGGTAAACTCGATCGATCATATATATAGACAGAATAAGAAATGAGTAGAGTTCTACATTATCAATTAACGTACAGCACAATGTTAATTAAACTTATTGACATTCCGAATTGAAAGAAATATAATGATAATTCCAACAATGATAAAACTAGCTAGTGAGACAGAGAATACAAGAGTCTCGTATCCTATGACTTCATAAAAACACTATCTTGCGCGTAAACAAGTATTATTAATTAATTAATTTAAACCGTTGTTGCGAGTCATTGGGGATTCAAAGTGTCCCGCTTGAGTCCCTGTAGATCGATTTGTTTGATTTGGAGAATACTTAAAATGGTAGAGGATTGAGTCGAGCCACAGGCAAGCAAACCAAACGGTTTGCTCTAGGAAGTGTGACTCCGACACCCTCTTCCATATCAACGCTAGTCATATTCCCATCTTTCCCGGCCTTCCACTCGAAACATTGAATCATGGAACCCAGGGTTATATGTAGCAACTGGTATGCTAGTGAATACCCCGGACACATCCTTTTCCCAGCCCCGAATGTGAGCATGCTATAATCTTGTCCTCTTGGTTCCATCTTCATGTGCTCAAATCTCTCGGGCCTAAACTCAAGAGGGTTTTCCCAAGCCCCTGGATCTCTACCGAGGGCCCAAGGGCTAAAAAAAACAGTAGAGTTTGCTGGAATATGATAACCCGCCACGGTTCTATCTTCTGTTGCTAATCTTGGAATCAATGCGGCGCCTGGATGAAGACGCCAAGATTCACTCACGATTGCTTGGAGGTACGGAAGGTTTGGTATGTCAGATTCTTGGAGAAGTCTGTCTTTGCCAACAACTCTATCCATCTCTTCTGTTGCTTTTTTCAGGACGTTTGGATGATTGATAAGTTCGGAAAGTGCCCATTCCATGGTAAGTGATGTAGTGTCTGTTGCGACAAACATATTCTGGTAAAGACGTACAAGTTAGATAATTTAGTTAGTATTTCCACAAGATACCAATGACATGTATAGAAAATAATAAAAATACTCCTCCGTAAATAATTATAATAGTAATAATACTAATATCTCAAGAAAATCGATGTTAAGGGTTAGAATGTTACGAAAATGAAGGCTTTGATGTTCTCTCTTGTCAATTGAATCTTTTGGCTTTTATCTTCTGCGGTATCGAGTAATATGTGGAGCAAGTCCTTCCTTTCTGGTGTTAAGTTTTCTAGCTTTCTAGCCTTTTCATGCTCTTTAATGATCTTCTCTACGAATATATCAAATCGTTCATGAACAGCCTTAAATCTTTTCCCAAACCCTTGCAAGTCAACATTTTTAAGGAACCATATGTAGTCCGATACGTTGAAGCTACCTTCTAACGAAGCTATATCGTCAACCAGATCCTTCATTTTCCTAGCCTCGGCCTCATCCGAGAACTTTGTGCCCAAAATAGTTTCTATAATCACATTGTTAATGACCTTGGCCAACTCCAAATCCATCTCCAATGCCTTCTTGTCTTTTGCCATTTGAGAAATTTGTTTCATAAAACGAGTAACTTCGTTTTTCCTTACTTGACGGTGCAAGTCTACCTTTCCTCCATTTAAGAGCTCTGTCATGATTATCTTTTTCATGAACTTCCAATGCGCTCCATACTGGGCAAACACGAAATCTTTATTTTCATATGTCATATGATATGTTGCCGAGTTAATTGGTCGATCCAAATAGGCATTCTCATTGAACTTGAAGAATTCTTTTGTGGCTTCTGGTGTACTCACAACGAAAGACGTGTGTGAGCCAAGAAAGAGTCGATAAATAGGGCCATATCGGAGGGAAAGCTTGTGCATGGCTTGATGAGGGATTGGAAAAATAAGGTGGAGATGGCCGATGATGGGAATGGCAAAGGGGGTTGGGGGGATGAGATGAGCTTTCTTAGATTTTAAGAAGAATTTGATTAAAATGGTGGGTATCAGCCATAACATAAAGATGGTGAAGTAGGTTTGGAAATCCGCCATTGCTAGCAGCAAGGTACTCTAGTAGTGTGTAATTATTTCTAGCTAGATGAATGAAACACTTGGAAAATATCTATAATGAATTATTGTTAATAAGTTGATGGAAATATGAATGCATGGATGCTTATATTTATACATGGTTAGACGTGTTGATTGAGTAAAGATTGGACAATAGATATTCAGAAACTTTTAGTCAAATTAAGAATCGGGGTGCTGCCCAAATTTTCCGGAACCATGAGACGCATTATTTAATAGTGATGGATAGATGGTGATGAAATTGACCAAATAATTATGAAGTTTCAATAATGAGAAAAAAATATATGATAAAAGTATGCTGATCACATGGCAAAAAGTGAAATATAATTGATTTACAAAAATTATATGATCGATAAATAGATTCTATATATAGATGGTTCTTTTCCTTTATTGAGAGCCAACCTAGTATTTCGAACTTGACAGCATACTACTACTAAGAGTTGGACATCTATATGCATGACTCCTCCCCTAGTAGAATTTGAGAAAACTATGGTCAAGAAAGACATATTCTTTTTTTCTCTCAAGTGCAACAATATTCATATATACTTTTTTTAGCTTAAATTACTTATCCTATTCCTACCGTTAAATATTTTGAGGTGAAAAATATTTACATGTCTAACTTATCCAAAAATAAGGGGCCGGATGAATTTTTAGAATTTTTTAAGTTGAATTGTGTAGAAGAGGTGTGCTTGTTAACTCCACGTCTTTCTTATTCAAATATCTACACGGCTAAATAATGTGTTAGAATTTTGAATTTGATTGATATATTGAATATATAAATGTATTTTGAATCAAAGTATGACTTCTGACTTTTGATGAAATAAATGTATGTGAAATACTAATGAAAATTGCCTCCAATCTTCCGTATTGACTAATGACTTCGGCCGGTTTATCACGGCATAACTTTTCGAGGGCCTAAATTTCTGTACAAATTTGTTTATTTTCATTTTAATTAGTGAAATGACATGGCATCATATCACCCTAAATGAGTAAATTGAAACAAATTTTAAGATATAAGGACAATAATTAACCAAAAATCAAATAGTGGCTTTTATTTAATTAAATCAATTAATACAGTATATCCCTTCAAAAGAAAAATGTTTTAGTATTCAATAACTTCGAATTCTACAGTAATAGAAATGAAATACAGTAATATTTACATTCACTTTTTACGAATAATGGAGCTACTTGTTTTCTGCATTTCCTGACATATAGACCGTCAACTTCATCACCATTTAGAAAAGAACGACAAAGGTAATCGACAAGATCTAATTAGCAAGGATAAAAAACAATTTGCATGCAATAAAATGATGTAAACATGAAAAATGGAGAAAAAACATTTACGTGCATGAGAGTATAGATAGAAAGAACAGGTCAATTGTAAAACGAGTGAAATGAAGTTGAGGTCAAAGTGAACCATACTAAAAAGTGTTTACGGGAATGGGTGAGCTTTTCTCTTCTATGTTTTCCTTTTCTTTTTCTTTTTATTTTTTCTTATTATATACTCCTATTATATATCTATCTATATCTATATCTATATCTATGTCTATGTCTATATTATATATCTATATTGTTGTCGGTGAGTGATTTTCTTTTTTTTTTTAAAACAGAATTTTAATCGTAAGGTCTAAGCTATATTAAATCTCTACCGTTTAAACTGCTCCTTTTTGTTTGGAAAATATATGCAAAGTTAGTTGGTTTTAATTAGCCATGCATGTGCTTATAAACAACACATTTATCTTTTTTCATTTATATATTCGTAAGAAATTTTACTAACAGCTAACATTATCCTCTAATTTTTAAAAGTTTGAATTGATTACTCCCTTTTTTTTTTTTTTACAAAATTCAACATATCTTTCTAACTTAATTTTTAAAAAAAAATCAATCTAATTTTAAAACTCCCATCTTTAAAACTTTCTTATGCACGTGACAAAGTACACCCGCGTTACGACAGTGAGATGGTGGGGTGATAGGTCATAGAGTATGATAGTTAATAGGAGATGATAGGTTATAGCTAGGGTATGATTGTCAAATGCCTTAGCTGTGCGGGTTCCACCGTCGGATTTAAAAATTCGTCAAAAGTATATCGAATGACATCTCTAATGAAAGAGCATGAAATTTTAAGAATACACATATAATTTTTGTAATTTATCGTTGTACGGTTTTTGAGATAAAAGATTTTGAATAAACTAGAAGAATAAAATTATTTATGAGGAAGAGGAAAAAAATGATTGGTTGAGATTTGAGAAGAAGGAAAGGGTATTATAATTATTTTAGATAAATATAGAATAGATGAGAGAGTTATTTTAAGAAAATACTTAAAATAAATATTAAAAATTTAACTTCAATATTGAAAATCTAAAAGGTTCTTGTTTTATAATATAATATAGATATTTAGATTTTAACATTTAGTTAAAAACAATTTTATCTAGCTATCAAGAAATATATATTTAGCAATGGACAAAAAAAAATCCTGGTAAAGAAAAAGTTAATAAACATGTGACCTAAATAATAAATAAAACCTAATTCTATTTCTTTTTAAATGTATACCAAGAAGGTTCAAATTTTGAATTTGAAAATATGAAATTTATTAAAACGAAAACTTAAGTTACTGAAAATCGACATGGTAATCTTAGTCCAACGTATAGGTCTCATTTTGTAAAATCTTATATAATCAACTTAAGTTTTTTTTTTTTTTTTGGTTGTTTATGAAATCTTATCCATCCAATCAACCTAACTACTAATCGCAACAGTATAGGTACCTCCATTATAAATGGAGGTTAGTTAATACTGATGATGAAAACGTGGTTATTTGTTTATGTGTAGAATGAGTCTACCCCAATTTTTTCGTCAATCCTGTAAATCACTTTTTTAATGTCGTAAAACACTCTTCCGGTTACATCCATGATGTATTATATATAGTTATCATTGAATTGAATATAACGAAAGGCTGTAGCAACATACACAAGATATACAACACATATTTCGTCCCTCTATATCTTCTATATACTCATTTATATCGTTCATATATTAGTGGTTGATTCATTGATTTAATATGATTTAATATGGTTGATTGTTGTATTGTTGATTTTGTATAGTTTTTTGTATTGTTGATCCAAAGATCAACGTTTCCTATATATTGTTCGAATCTGATCAGAATGTTGCAATCGTGCTTTGAAGCTGATTGGAAATCTCTTCCTGATGTATCTGATTTGAAACATCTCGTCTTGTATCTGATCGATAATTTGGCCGAGGTGGCCAGACTCTCAATGGCTTAACCGCAGATGTGTATGAGGTTTTTGAAAGTGGATAAAGCATGGCGGAACTATAGCCGGCAATAATGACTCGGAAAGATAAAAAAAAAAAAAAAAAAAAAAAAAAAAAAAAAAAGGTGATTTTGGGCAATATTAAAAAGCTTTTGGGTTGCCATGAACGCCTTTGCATCTTGAAACGGGTCTCAACGGGCATATAACTCTCTCCACGAGGTTTAAAACAGGTTAGAATGGGTGGTGACCAAATGTGATAGACTAAAATGATGCTTTCTTGTGTTACCATCTAAACAAAATAAAATCATGATAATATTTATTGTTGTTTAACTATATGTAGTGTTGTAAATTATGATTTTGTTTTATTGATAAAAGCTTTATGAGATATGTTGTCTAAGTTATAAATATGTTTTATTTAGTGTAACCCGAGCAACATATGAGTATTATTCTAATTGTATTTAAGGCAAATCATTTTTAAGGTATCGAACTCGTAAATTTTTATTATTGTAAGGTCTATTCAATAATTTCATATATCTTGACATAAGCATATATTATGGGGACCAAAACCACCCTCTAGTTTTGGATGAGTGGTTTTGTGTGTGTAAATATAACACCTCTTTATATATAAATCCAAGTTAAAAACATTTTTCAATAATAAATTTATATATAAAATCCCAAAATTGTTCGTAAATCTCATATTCGTATAAAATCTAAAAGAACATAAAGATTAAAGAATAAGGATCAAAAATAGAACATCAATTTTACATAACAAGTGTAAGAGATTGAAATTTCTTTTTCATCTGTTGCACAAAGCCTAGCCATTATACAAATCTCAGCCAATGAAACCATAGCCTCTGCCTCTTCCATATCTCAGCCATGGACTTCCAACATTTCATTCACCAATAAGAAGCGGTAGCAGTTTTCTTTTTTTAACATTTAAAAACAAAGAAGATTTAAATCTATTAGAAAGAATTCATGGGTGAATATATACTTATATGTGTATGTAAATCATAGATCGGAAATAGGACCCCATCATATCAAGGTGGTGGGGGTGGTGATGGGTGATAGCAAGGGGATTTGGGCGGTGACGATGGTGAGGTCTCATCGGTTGTTGTTGTTCAAAGTCGAACAAAGCTGCGGCTGCCGCACCCTCACCTCCACTTGCGACTGCTGCTGCTATTTTCACTTTCGAATTAATCCCCTTTTTAATGGAATGCGATAAATAGATATGGAAAATAACATGGCTGCTGTTGAATGATATGGCAGCATAGATTTTCTTCCTCCAATGTAGTAGTAGGTGTCTGGTTGGTGGGAAGGGGATGGTGGTTTGATTAAGTTTGTTTGATTTATAATGTGTTAGGTGTGGAAGAATCACATCGATTGTTAAAAGAGAGAATTTAGAAGAAAATGATTTGAAAGAAAAAGAAGAACAAGGTTGGTGAAGTGAAATGTTATTTTAAATGGGTAATATAATCGTTATTCGCTAAAGATGTAATTAAATAAATCCCTTTTACAAATATAAAATATTAAAAAATTATTTTAATGCTAAAACTACAATAAAGGTTTATTTTATTTACTTTAAAATTTTGAGATGTTACACTGACTAATACCAGTTTGACAACTATAGTCATGTTCAATACAGCTGGACATATAACAACTGTAACATCCGTCATTTAAAAGCCTTGATTTTCAAAAATTTGTCAAACGGCCTTTAAAACGTAGAGGGAAAAATCACTTTAAAAGTTGTCTCATTTGTAACCGGATGATACCTTTCATAAAATGGTGTTACTAAAGTGCATCATCAAAATAATATAAATGAAATCCAAGTCATAACACCAACATAAATGTCATTAATTCATTATTACAAGTATCTTAAATCATAAATAAAGTAGCCAAAACATAAGGATAAGGGAAGTCTAAGTATTCAACAAACTTGGCTTTCTACAAAGCAAAAGTGACTATTCTCTTTATACTAAATCTGTTGGAAATATTTTTGTTACTTTATTGGTTTATGTTGATAACATTGTAAAAAACAAGAAACTGCTCGGAGGAAATCAACCACTATAAGTCCTTTCTGAACTCAAAATTCTCTATAAAAGACTTAGGAAAGTTAAGATACTTTCTTGAGATTGAAATTATAGATGTTGATACTGGTATTTGCATGTCTCAAAGAAAATATGCTTTGGATCTTATTAATGAATATTGAATTTCTTGGCTGTAAGCCTGCACCAACTCCCATGGAACTTAATCTTGTTCCTTAGGATTTCTGTTCACAATGATAAACCTTTAGAGAACATTTGTGGGTATCAAAAACTTGTTGGGAAGTTAATTTATTTAACCTTTACTAGGCTTGACATTGCATATGTTGTACACATTCTTAGTCAATTCATGCATAACCCTTTTGATTCTTCTTTAAGACTTGCTATGAGGGTGCTTAGATACCTTAAAGGATCTCCAGGTAAAGGTATTCTCTTCAAAGAGGATACCACTTACCCTTTCTGTCTTTGTAGACTCTGATTGGGCCAAGAAAATTACCACCAGAAAGAGCACCATTGGGTTCAATCTCTTTCTTGGAGGTTCTCTTATCTCTTGGAAAAGCAAAAAACAAGCCACAATTTCTAGGTCTTCAGCTGAAGTTGATTACAGAGCCTTAGCTTCTGTTACTAATGAAATCATTTGGGTACTTAAAATTCTTGAGGAATTTGAGATTAAAAGAAATGTACCAATTCAAATCTTTTGTGATAGTAAGGCTGTACCAATACTGTCTTCCATGAGAAGACCAAACACTTTGAAATTGATCTCCATTTTGTTAAGGAAAAGATTGGCTATGAAATGATTGAAACACTGAAAATTAACTTTGAACAAAACGTGGCTGCCATTTTACAAAGAGTCTTCCTGTGTCACAACACAATCTGTTTTGTGAAAAGTTAGGTCTCTTCGATGTCTTCCACACTTAAGTTGTAGGAGGGTTTTGATTATGCAACTTAAGTATGCTTTCTAACTTAAAATGTTGATATGCAGGAAACAGTTAGGACCATGGATGCTTGTTAGGATCATGGATGCTACTTTTCTAAAAATAAAGGACTGAAGTTGTACAAAGAAAGAAGTAAGAAGATTGAAGGACTGGAAGTGGAATATCAAGACTTTAAGGGACTACTTGTGCAACTAGCTGCTCTATATATACACAGCTATCTTCACCTAGGGTTAATAACATTCCCTGCAGATTCTGACCGTTATCTCTTAAATATTATTTTCAATGTAATCGTTTTTGATTCTTGGGTTTGTTCACCAAAATTATTTTTGTATCTTAAACCTTCTTTATTAATTAATAATAACAGATGATTATTTCGTTCCTTTGTGTTCTTGTTATCAAGTCATCAAGATTTATATCACGAATCTATATTAGATTTAATTAATTTTACATTAGGTCGTGTCAAACTTTTTTAAAAATTTCTTTTTTCACATTTTAATGGTAAAAAAAAAAAAATTATAAACACCAAAAATATAACGTTGTGCTAGACATTGAACCTACAATCAGTGACGCTGAACCATATCGGCCACGACGACCGGCGGCTCTAACAAGTCGTATAATAAGAGCAACTACATACCCTATTTTTCTAACAAGTTGTCTAAGTAAAACGTTGATGTGGCTTGATCAATTATTGGAAATTCATTAATGATGCTCTTGGACTTGGTCCATGTAATGTCCATTTTCACTTTATAGTGGACGAAGACTTTCTACATTCTATGCTTTATCGTTTCGATTTTGAAAATCTTAATATGATTTAATTCAACTCTATTTAATTCATCTCTCATAAAGATGTTAAATGAAAAATTATCATTTTACCTTTTATAAATTAATTTACATCATTAATCTTTAATCTTTTAAATTATATCTATTATCACTTTACATCAATTACATTTACACAAATTATTTACACAGTTGCACCCTCCATGAACAACACCACCACGGCCACCGTCACCACCGCCAATTGTCTTCACCACCAAACCGTCGCCGCATCGCGCGGGTACAATGCTAGTGAAACTTAATTATTGCCCTTTGGTGATTTTTTATTGCGATTTTCAAAATTTTATTGCGAATTTAATCTCATTACGATCTTTTTATTGTACTTTAATTTGTCTGAGTCTAAAACTATAATTAAAAAAAGAAAAAAGTTAAACAAAGCCCATAGGGCTTTACTTAAAATGCATAAAAAAGGTTATACGTTTCTATATTAAAAGTTCACCCCTGATTTTTATGGTAAGTGTATAACTATTTAATTCAAAGGGCTTGTTTAGCGAAACCGAAAAAGGAAAATCAAAAATATCAATTTTGATATGCTTTTTTCCGCGATGAAGATATTCATTAATTGCATGCACTATATATCATATTCCATTTTCTTCCAGGAAGACTCTTTGAACTCCGCTGAGCTTTCTTCTTTAATTGTGGATAAGATATATGTGATCGTAAAAATCATTTGTACGTACAGAGACCCACTTCAATTCTATCTATTTCTATTTCTATTTCTATAAATGTAAGATCAAAAGTGAACTCTCTACAATGCACACGACGTTGTCACATATATACACATAGTCTCATTTCCACTCGATCAACTTTAATTCTAAGCCCCATTGTGAACTAATGCTAGCTTTATAATTAATTAAGATGGCTACAACAACTTCTGTTATAGGGTCTCAATTCATTTCACCAAACCCACTTGATATTAAGATCGAAATGTATGCTGCCGGAACACTCGTAATCACTGATGAAAAGAACAAAATAATACTCAAAGTAAGACCATGCGACACTACTTTCCATCGTCAGCGGTGGATACTAGACGCTAATGACATACCCATAGTAAAGCTACGGGAGAAGGTAAATTATTTTAAGCTTCTAGCAACTTTTTTAATCTTATAGTATATAATATAACGTACGTACGTTGCAGAGGTTTTCCATATATGTTCGGGTTACTGGATATGACAAGCCAAATTTTGGCTCTGATGCGACGGCCTAACTAGGGGTTTTTTTCCCTGCGGTCGATTCCAACCATTTCCATGGCACTCAATTAAGTTATATGCCTAGGGTAGGTAGCGAACTTGAGGCCGTAAGTAAGGAAACAATTAAAACTTTTTGTCACTAGACCAGACCACTTGGTAATGGTTATTAAAGATATATATAGTTAGCACTTTTAGCAGTGTAGGCCTTGACTATGGGCAAGTTGGGCTTAAGCCCAGAGCAGCTAGCATGTAGATTGGGACAACAAATTTCAGCCCAAATGATTATATACTAGGCCCAGTGTATCTATTTAATTTCCTCAATATAACTACCCATATATGTATTATTAAAAATAGGAAATGATTAATCCTCATAACTCATCATCCGAATAATCCTCCTAGTGTCTTAACTCAATGTTAAGTGTATTTTACTAATTCTTTTTTATAATTTTATCATTTAATTGCACCATGTGTCATGATCATATTATTAAAAGGATGAGTTGAGATGATCAATCATTTTTCTTAAAAATAACATAAGGCTTTTCACTTTCATAAAAGACACAGTAATATCTAATCTTCAAAATATTATTTGATCGTTTCTTCATTTCTTTTTCCTTTCTATAGTTAGATCAGATCAATCATCCTTCAATTCACCTAATATCTTATCTCATTAAAAATAACATAAGGCTTTTCACTTTCATAAAAGACACAGTAATATCTAATCTTCAAAATATTATTTGATCGTTTCTTCGTTTCTTTTTCCTTTCTATAGTTAGATCAGATCAATCATCCTTCAATTCACCTAATATCTTATATCATTAAAAATAATATAAGGATTTTCACTTTTAAAAAAGACACGCGAATATCTAAACTTCATAATATTTGATTATTTCTTCGTTTCTTTTTTCTTTTATAGTTAGATATCAGATCAATCATCCTTCAACTTATAATATCATTTTAATTTTTTTTTTATTTTTTTTGCTTATATATAGTTTAATATAACTTATATGTTGTTTAAGATATATCATATAAATGTTTTCATACATATTTGTAGAACTTAAATAATTATGATTTATTGTATACAACCATCTGGTGCTGAAAATAGAGAAATATAATAAAGACAAATACATGAACTTACTCGGTCTTTACAAATATCTCAAAATAAGTCATTAGATCTTATTTACGAAGTACCATGAATCATGAGCCGTTAGACGGGTTAGCAATTTTAAGTATTGAAAGGAGGTTTTACTTAATGTTCATTATGACAAAATAATTAAAGTTTTTGCATCAAAAAAATTCACGTAGACATCATGTTAGGTGATTCGTATGTTGTAATTTCAAACTTAAAGTTTGACTGTTCGGATTACAAAATTATAACCTTTTGTTTATATATATATATCATAAACTCGGTGTGGAGCTTAATTATTAGGTTCTAGCTAAAAAATTTTCGTTGTATAATATAAGGTTTTTGACAAGGGCAATATGGACATATTTTTTACCATCTAGCAACCAATTAATTATACGCTCATAGTTAGTTATATTATTGCTGCTAAGTTTGAGATTAATGACATGGGCTATACATCTAATATAATTACAGAAATTGAGTGCACATAGTAGATGGAATGTATTCACGGGTGAAGGTACAAATGATACGGATATTATATTCACCACAAGAAACGACAACATGATCCAGTTTGAGACATGTGTAAACGTCTACTTGGGAAACGAGCATAATTGCAACGAGGATTATGACTTCCAAATCAAAGGAAGCTGGCCTAGGAAAAGTCTTAGTATTTATATGGGAAATTCAATAATAGCCAACGTAAGTAATTAAACTAATTCTCTCATTCTTTTTACGTACTTCCACTAATCGATCAGCTAGCTAGCTAGTACTAGTAGAAACTTATTATTGACAACGTTCGTCCTTACGTACATTTGCATATCTATATATCAATTTATTATTATATATATATGCATGATCGATATGATCTTATTCTTGTATAGACGAATATAGAGCAATCGTTGGAGTATATGGCGGCGGAAAGGAACTTTATGGTAAGAATTAACCCTAACGTGGATTGTGCATTTGTGGTCGCACTTATTGCAATTGTTGATGCTATGAATTGTCCAAAACAAGCTCAGGCTGTTGTTAATAATAATGGAGCTGGAGGTATGAGTGTGATGAATATTGTGAGTACCGTGAGTTCCATTGCAACTGCGATCAAATGGGTAGATAAAGCCGTTGAATTTTTCGATGATAGCTAATTAGTTGATCATGAAGATATATGTACGTGATCATCTCTCAAACTATGATAAAATTATTAATGGGTGGATAAGGCGTGATCATATCACGTGTGGCCAATTATAAGACTTACCTCCCTCATACTTTGTTCTACGGATTTGGTACTGTTGTTGTAGTATTGGAAAAAATTTCCAATCTAGCCTAACTAGGTCCATGGATCTAGCTAGGTTGCAACTACCATATGCATATATAGAACCTCCTCTGTTCATCCTCCAACTTCACAATTTCTATAGATATATATACGTCATATCCATCCTTTCTTTTCTTTTTTATTTTATTTTTCCTATTTTGTTGTACGATACAATCATTTATTTTGGCATGAGGTGGGCTTTCAAGTTTGAACCTGTAAAAGTGTAAATCCCTCCCTTTATTTGTAATTTGGTTATAATATGTTTGGAATGACTCTTTTAATTTGGTATCTTAAGCTACAAGGTGATTTCACAATTGTAGAGCTACTAGCTAGCTAGCAATCTTTTTTAATATGCATGCTTTATAGATGGTGTTATAAAGAATCAAACGCCTTTAAGGGTGCGTTGATAAAACTTGATTGGTTTTGATGGTAGCTACATATATACTCGTAATTAAAATGTGCTTAATCTAACACAAACTGCATGGTAACTTACTGTCCAAACTTGAAAAAATAAACTCATTAAGATGAACATTATTTCTTCTCTTTCTACAAATTGAAGTATACAGAAAAGTAAGAAGCTCATGTTACGTAATGATCACTAGATCGATGCATGCATGGTGGAATGTTTCCATGCTATCCTTCCCAAAGAAAGGGCGATTCGATGTGTGCGTCCAATTAATAACAACTATAATTGGGTTATTTTGGAACATAATGACTAGAAGTTTGGTTAATCTGACGAAATTGTTCTTCCTTCCTTTATATATATGGGCTAGCTAGACCTTAATCATCCCGGCTTATTAAGTTCAGATGTAGATGCTTAAAGTTTCGCTCTAAAAACTCCGATATCATATTAAACAGTCTTTTACCACATGTCCGCCATATATAACAACCTTAATTATCTCTGCCAACGCTCTAACACGTCCGCCTTAGCATCCTCACCTGTCAACAATCTGACACGTACATATATAGTTGGTCATATTACCACTATATATGTAGAATTTTTCTTTTTTGCAGTTATAACGAGACTTTCTTGTTTTGTAGCCGTCTTCTAGTTCAATCATCCATCTTGTATACGGTGATGCTCTCATATGTCATCTATCATTTCTAATTAAATTGTGTAGCACTGAATCCAAAAATCTAAATTTGGCTATACTAGTCTGTTCCTCTATATCCATCTTTTCGATCCTTTTGATATCCCTATTTTTGAAATCACATCAAAGATAAGGAATTATTTTTTCGAACATTCGGTCAGTCTTCGACACAAAAAAAACCTCTCTGAACTCTGAAGCATTGCATGGATCCTAGATAACGAAAAGTTGACAATCAAATTTCAAAGTAGCACAATCTAATTCAAAACTTTCCCCCAATTGAGCACGACTTGCATATTTTTTTGACAATAACAGGATCACTATAACTGACTTCATTAAGTTCACCACCATAGAACTCAACAATTACACCTACTTGTTTGACACTATACTTGGATTCTACCTTCGAAAAGGAACATCGGCTCTAACAATCCGTCTCCGTCTACCAAAACGACCGGGGGTTATTATCCTGTAGAATCGAACTCAAAACCTTATAGTTGCCCTAAGGAATTATTTGTTTTATTTAATGTGAAATTCTCCGAAACGGCGAGACTACGTTATATATGGATATATAAAAACAACCTGGCCCAATAAACTAGTCATGCTAAGCTACGTCAATCATAGAATAACTATTTTATTTATATTTTTTTAAATTGGGCCAATTGACCCACTTCAAACTGACATTGTTGGGTATGTTTGGAATGTGAATTTTGGATTAGATTTAAGGACTTGAATAGTTGAATAGTTGAATCGATCCCGATGATAATTTTAAACGGAGGATAAAGAAAATAAGAAAAATACTATACTACAAAATAGTATATAACAAATTAACATTCTTCGATCAGTAGAATCAAATCTAAGAAAACATTCGGATTGTACATATGCAATTGAAAACCTTATTAACCAGATTAAAAAGCACAAATATAAACCCTCCGAAATCTCTAACAAAATATATGAAAACTACAAAGACAATACAGACTCGAACAATCAAATCAAGTCAACGAGATGCAATACACGACAGTCTTCAACGTCATATTCGGTGAAACAACCTTTATCATCAAGACACACTTAGCCCGAAAACACAACCCTTTTGTCAATCCACATGAACCTCTTCGGTTTTTTCAATAAATATCTTCGCATCAGCGATTGTATGCAACCTAGCTATCGACCACCTTAGGAATATGTGATCCTTCTAGCAAGCGTTTGCAAGCCTCCCTGCAACCCATGATCATCTGTGTTGAACTTTCAACCTAAATGGTGATTCTTTAAGCATCCTTAATACCAAGATTTTCATGTTTTTCGAACGATTGATAAACAAGAAATATTTTTGATGATCGAAAATATGATATACGATATCAATTGGTTTGTTAGTGTTAATTATGGGTGATGAAAGAAATTGGAGTGCAAAAAGCTTATTATATATACTATACTAGTGTTAATATTCGTACTATACACGAATTGATACATATTTGACGACTAATATTATTATATATGAACATACTTGAACGTAATAAAAAATGAACTAGAGAAAACAAATTTAGCTAATATATACGTAGTCTAATAAAATATCCAAGCTGTTGAATCCGAATTTCTTTTTTTTTTTTTTTGTCAATTATGTATAATTTAATCTTTTCAACGTAGCACTCAATCAATTTGAAAAAAAAATGGCCACCTAAATCAAAATGAAAAACAATAGATATAATGTTAATGGAAAGTAAATAATATTTGTGCAGAAAGAATAATTATTATAAATTGGACTAATCTATATTATATTATTTTTTTAGAACTATATTCTAATCTACTTCTACTCTAAATTATAGGCATGTTTAGAGTGAAACTCTCGAAAAATCTCTATTAATCTACCCCACAAATGTAGGAAGTGTGACTCGAACCCAGGTGAATCCCCTCAAGAATAAATACCTTACCAATTTGCCACCAACCCAATTGACAATCTATATTATATTATAAAGCAAATTCAGGGGGTGCTTGATTAGGGGTATTTAGGGGTAAGGAATGGGTAATATAATGACTAATTGTGCTTGGTTAGAAGAAAATTGGTTAATAAATACTAAAAATGGGTAATGGGACATCATAGACTAAATTGGGTGTAATAACTATCATTACCTAGTAAATAATGTAACTCCCGCCGTGATCTTCATTGTGGTAAATGGTAACTACTACACCTAATATGGTTTTAAAAAAAGAATATTATCCATATGCCAATTTGTGATATATGCAATGTAAATATATTTCCCAGCACGTAATAATTGCATAAAAGTAAACAAATATGTGTATATATTAATATTAATTTACTCATTATTATAATAATTAACGTTATAGTTATAATCTATATAGATGATACATCGACATATAAATATAATCTGAAAGACTTCTAAATAAATAATTAGTATTACACTTATTTAATAAAATTTTATACATTTTATATATTTGTATAATAGACTAGGTTAACCAAGCAACATTAATAGTAATGGAATACCCATTGCATTCCTTAGCATTCCTTTTATCTTTCCCATTTCCATTCTCCTAATTAAACCAAGCACCCCTTCATTTTTGATTTTCAACGTTGAACTTAAAATTTCCATATTGATTTTAAGTTTCAACAATGTAGACATTCTAATGCATGATACATCATAGTCACATTACATCGATAACTTCCACTACTCACAGGCGCCACCACCACCACCACCAATCTCCGCCGCCACCACCCCAGTACCGCCGCTCGCCGCCACCACCACCTGTCACCGCCACCACCGCCACCTCCATTACATCACCGCCACTGCCGCCATCTCCATCACCGTCGTAACGCACGGGTACCGTTCTTGTTATCTAATATGTGCATTATTATTATTATACTTTTACTAATATAAAAGTAAATAAAGCATTATCTCTAATCTCTAAATATATATATATATATAAAAACTTTAATTCCAAATTGTATAAAACTCAAATTTTAATTAAGTCATTAGATCAGAATATTAATGTCAAATTGTCATATATCTTTTATAACTTTTTTAAATTTAATTTTAATTATTTGTAAAAAATAATTGTCTATATTTTATAATTATTGAAAGTAACAAATTTTAATCTTTTTTAAAGTCACTTTTTGATTTTCTTTCTCCTGTTGTTATTTCAAATTATGACTTTATATATCTTGTTATCATATAACGTAATAAATATTGGTTATAGTTATAACTCTTATAAGTATTTATGTTTGTTAAAATTAATAAAATGGTGCAAATATAAAAATATAGTAAACAATATAATGTTTCGGTTTGATTGGTTTCGTTTTTCATATGATCCAAAACTGAATCATAACTTTTGGTTTTTAGAAAATCCAAAACTGAAACATAACTTTTGGTTTTTCGGTTCGAATTATTTGTTTTTTATTTGGTTTGGTTTTTTCACACCCCTAATACATAGTTTCCATATTAAGTTTAAAATTTGATACACAATAAAAAAAATTATGTTTTAGTAAGCTAAAATAAAACAAGTCTTTTTAGACGAACAAAACAAGTTCTACGAGTTCAAATCTGATCAAACACATTATTGTGGAGAAACTGATTCTGTCTATGTGACTATTTGGATCCACAAGATGAAGACACAAAGTCACAGGTTAAAATCTCGCCAAAATAGGCAAGTGAAGAAACATATTTTGTACTCCATATGTGAGTATAATGCTTCACTAATTTTATGTTCCATGTAATGTGCGCTCTGATTATCAAAATAATACATTAGAGAATGAGACCATGAAGTTTTCACCTATTTATCCATTTTCTAAAAAGATATTTTTCGTCGCCTTTTTTTAGTGAATTAAATTTGGTCACTCAATTGTAAACTACGAAGTATATAAATAGTTAAATATACTACCACTAGATTAAACACACACATTGTGCGGGATTAACTGAAAACATAAATAAAATAAATACAATAAATGATAGTTACATTATTATTCATAATTTATATAATATAAAAATCTGTCAGATTATGACTGATACAAACAATAAATTTATAGCTTATGGATATATGATATGCGTCAAATATGTTAAATAATGAGTAATAAAACATAAAACTTTGTATAAATCATAAAAAAAATTATGATATATATTTATTAAATAGAATATAATAAATTCTCTTCAAAAAAAATAAAATAAACATAATATAATCAACAATCTCATTTGAAAAGAATAATTATTACTCCCTCCGTCCCACTAGAAGTGTCATGTTTTGAATTTTCAAAATCTAACATTTATAACTTTGACTTTAAAATTTTATTTGTGTTAGATAATATTTGATGGAAGTTATATGAATTGATTGTGTTTTAGACGTGTTTTCTAATGGTATAACTTTTATCAAGTTTTATATAACACAACAAAACATATTTAAGGTCAAAGTTTATAAATAAAGACTTTGAATATTTCAAAATAGGACACTTCTAATGGGACGGAGGGAATATAACATATTATAATGTATATAAACATCTTTGTACTCATATAAAAAAATAAATATTAATGATTAGGATTATGATTGATGATTAGATAGAATTGATGATTAAGATAATAAGACAATATAAATATAACAATTTAAATTGAAAAATGACAATGCATTAAAAATTTAATGTGACAAAAATCTAAAAATGACACTTAAGAAAAAACTTATAATCGCTCAATTATAGATTTACCATATTATTTTTTTTAGAACAGCAAAAGGTCAGACCACGGGTATCCGGACTGGATACCAAGGGCCTACCCGATCCCCGCCCCCTGCCCGTCTCACCCGGTAAATTCAACTCGCACGCCAAGAATATTAGCCCCCCGCCCGTCTCACCCGGTAAATTCAACTCGCACGCCAAGAATATTGGCTAGTAACAATGCTCGAGATGAGACCCTTGTTACAACATCCGGTGTGTCCAATCACTGTGCTAGCAAGTGAAGGACAAGATACCATATTATTCCACAGGCATAGTTGTTAAACTTTTACGAGTCACGAGTCGACTCTTACAAGTCGAGCCGATTTACACCAAAAACGAGTCGACTCGTTAGGTCCAGATTCTTTTGTCCAGATTCTTACGAGTCGTTGTGTAAACTTGGACTGAGTCAAGAGTTGTAAACTTATAACTATTGTAGTTTGACGTTATGGTTATATATTATATATTATACTTAATTTGTTACATTATTTTGCGTATTATCTATGTAGTTTTGATCATTTTATTGCGAATTTGAAGATAAGTTGTAAGTTTATGTCTCAAAACTATTGAATATATAATATTTTGATAAATTTATTAACATAACGAACTTATATTTTGGTTCTAAAGACGTCATATATATAATTATACTCAAGGTTGAGGAAGTTACTAATCGCTCCCAGGTCGGTTGACAAGCGAGTTGGGAGTACTCGGGTGCATGTGGTGAGTACTCGGTGGTCAAGTCGGAGAGTACTAGGAGTAATCGGGCGACTCGACACCCTACCTTGTAGCGAGTACTCGGAGAGTGCTCGACTCTACTCGGTGAGTTTTACAACAATGATTATACTATATTATGTCGTACTCAAAAATGTCATGACTCTTACGAGTCGAGTTACATTCCGAGTCACGAGTCAAAAAATCATGTTGTCAAATCGAATAAAAAGTTACTAGTCGAAAAGTACGTCTATAGGTAGTTGCATTTGAACCTTCTTCCATTAAAATTATCTCATTTTTAAATTAGAATTAAATAATGATTTGTTCACGTTTTCATCATAAAAAAAAATAAAAAATTGTTACAGTTCAAATCTAATGAAAACTATTTTGTCTTTTATTGAATAAACTATCATATGATTCGTTGGCAACGTTTTCATTTTGCATTTTATATAGCTTTGGTCTAAAATTGTGCAATTTGAAAAGTAGATAACTATACAGTCCATGTCATATTTTCACTTATTTCACATATCTCACATATAAAAATATAACTTTGATCTAGTAACACAAACATGTTTGATACTTAGAAAAAAAGGTTATGTATAATTAACCCACATGACTAGTGTGTGAAAAAACCCATTTTCTAAGTATAAATAAAAAGTAATATGATCACTTCATACTCTAGTGGTAAAATACATAATCTTGACGACCATATAATATATTTTTTATAAAATAGTGTACAATAATATATAAATTTTAATGACATGAAAAGACCAAAAAGCCTGCTTTGTTACCACTTGGCGACTGTGAAAGGGCATAGGGCAAAGGCCAATATACGACAAAGGATTAATTCATCAATAGTTGGTTGGTAGTAGCCTTCTAGTAAAAAAATAGCAAAACATTTTGTGGTAACAGAGTTTAATATTGTTGTAAATTTAAATTAAATTAAATCAAAGTAATTTTTAAGTTGATGATTCCGAGAGTGCCTTTGAAAACAAAAACATGTAACATGGTGACAAAGTTTAATTTTTTTAAAAGGAAAATGATAATTTTTTTAAAAATTAGCATAATTGTAAATTATACTTTTTATTATATTACAAACTATATTATTATCCGCGTAATATGCGGAAAACATATATAATTAATGACATGTTAAATTTTCATAATATCATAATTTCAGAAATATTTATCCAGATAAGAATTAAACCACTAAAAAACATGAAGTTACATTAGTGGTCATTTAGATTCCGGTTAACAGAGAGAGTTGAAAAATGGATACATCATTTATTAGAGGTCTCGTTAAGTAAAGTTTTCGTTTATTTGGATGTCTTTTATTCATCCGGATATATCTGCATTGTCATTGTACTTGTGTTTTAACGTTTTGCTTGAATAATTTAGTTATACGCTAAAATTACTAAGCAATTTAATTATCAATCTATATATCGCATGTTGTTTTAATCTAACTTAAAATTATGCATAATATCATTGCAATTTTTATCAATTATTTTCTGATATATAATTGTGATAGCTTACTTTAAACTCCATATTTGTTTTTCAGTTATTTATTAAGAAGACCGGTTTGACATCCGGTCCATTTTTCAAAACATTGATTTAATAAAAATGTTTTATGATAAAAGTCCTATACAAAAATCCATATAACCAAATTTTATTCGTTATATAATAAAAGTTCTATACAAAAATATGATTTAATAAAAACGTATTACATTAAAAAATAAACTTTTATTGTAAAAAATCATTAAAAATTAATATTAAAGAAAAAAATGAAGTAAAATATAAAAATATCGGTTTCCATAATTATATCATTAAAAAAATTAATTATTAATGTCTACAAATTTAAATAATGAAATAATAATAATTAAAATTAATTAAAATAAAATTAAACCTAAAAAAGTTAAATAAAGTATATGACATCATAATGACTCTAATTAAAAGTTTAACTTCATCTAAGAGTCCATATTTTTTCAATTATGAATTAAGGTTTCTCTTTTATATATATTTAGAGATGATATGTATTCAAACATTTTCCTTCCAATTACTTTAAAATCGATAACTCTCCCACTATCAAATCACGACATGAAATTTTAAACGACATTTACCTTTAAAAAAAAACTCACGTTATGTATCAACACAAAAAATCAAAGTGTGTTAATCGATATTAAATTATATATTATGTCTTGGAAAAAAAACATTGTTATTGCAGATTAACAAAAATACACAACTACTTTTTTCGTTTCGATACTAGATTTTAGACCCGTGTTCTACACTGGACACGGGGTTTACGATATTATCAATATTAAATCTTGATACATTTAATTCATAAAAACTTATAATTTTGAAGATATACGGTTTAAAGTGTTATACTTTGCAAATTGTAGTACAATAACCACAAGTTTGTCAATATCATTATAGTCTGATACATATTGATGAAATTGTTTGTCCACAAGGCACATGCTACAATAATTTATCTATTATATAATTTTTTTAAACTGGTTGTACTTATAATGTGATATTATTATGAAATATTATTAAGAATTAAAACTTAAACATACTTGTGATTTGACATTCAAGTATGCTTTGATCAAGATGCGGCCCATAACATGAATATTTTTATTTTCAATCACTGTCCTATAATAATTAGATAACAATTAAGATTGTTTTCATATTGTTTAATAACAATTAAGACTCTTGATTTGAGTGACAATTGTAACTTTAAAAAATTAAATATAAATACTTTTTGACGTTTTTAAAAAATTTAAGAAAAATCCTCTCAAGTTGATGGCTAAAAATAAATATAAATTAAGTATTTAGGGTTAAAAAGTGTAAATTATTGATGGTAAACAAAAAAGTGTAAATTAATGAGACTTTTTCTACAAATTAATATAAATACCAATATAATAATATATTTGAATAATGATTATTAGGATTTTTAATTTATAGTTAATTTAAATGATGACATAAGCGAGAATCAATTTGATAATATTGAACGATTTAATTGATTATTAAGTCATTAGTTCAACTGTCTTATAGTATATATTAAGTTTCAATGACAACAAGATAAACAAGTTACAACACAATCAATTAACTCAAAAATTACAACAAAATTTTAAAATTTATAAATAAATAAATAAAATAATACATATACCATCATTCATCCAACGATCCAAAATTTATCATCTTTACACGTGCCACTATTTTAGACCATCGATCCTTACCCCACAACTTATCTCAACATGCACCTCACTTACATTTTAACCTAACCTGTCTCAAAAACCACAAAAAAGTAATATATTTTTATTAAAAAAAATACAGTATAAAAAATAATATCTCTCTTTCATATATACAAGTTAAATAAACTACTCCTGATATGTATGTGTATGTATCTATAGGTTGTATGTATAGATTCATAAAAATATAAAGTTTCCGGTGAAATTATATTCAGTGTTACTCCAGATCGGAATCTAATATGTTTTCTATTATTTACTAGTTTGATTATTTTCTTACTTCTCGCCGTAAAATCTCGTTTTTTCGGCGAGTTCTACCGGCGTTTTTTCCGGCGATTCTCTCACGAGGCATTGTAAGGATTTTGTGTAGCTCCGGTCAAATAAATGAGCTCGTTAGCGGCGGTATTAACTTAAACATCGTTTTCCGGCGAGTTTTCCGGCGAGGTACTTTAGGTTATTGTTGCCGGTAGTTAAATATATGCTATCTACTGTTTAGTTTTTGGTATTTTATCGTTTGATTGTTAGTACTGAGTGTAGATATAGTTTTCCGGCGAGATATTGCTAGGTTTTTGTAACTCCGGCGAGTTATTGCTAGGTTTTTGTGACGCCGGCGAAATATTTACTTAGATCTGTAGTTAATAAATGTGCTATTGTGCTCTAGTTTGATTGGTTCTAAGAATATATATTGATATAGTGATATACTAATATACATACGTATATATGTTGTATCTATATGTATATATAACTGAAGAGAATAATTTTTTTTTGGGTAAAAGGCTTTACACCTGGTAAATAACTGAAGAGAATAAGTTTAAAAGTTAAAAAGAGAGAATGGTGTCTTCATTTCCGGAGGAGGTATTGGAGCATGTATTTTCATTTATAACAACGGATAATGACCGTAATGTGGTGTCATTGGTGTGTAAGTCATGGTATGAGACCGAACGATGGTGCCGGAAAAAGGTTTTTGTAGGAAACTGTTATGCGGTAAGCCCTAGAATGATCACACATAGGTTTCCGGAGGTTCGGTGTGTGGAGTTGAAAGGAAAACCGCATTTTGCGGATTTTAATTTGGTACCAGAAGGTTGGGGAGGGTATGCCTGTGATTGGATTGATGAAATGTCTAAGGCTTATCCTTGGTTAGAGGAGATTAGGTTGAAGAGGATGGTTGTTACGGATGAGAGTTTGGAGTTGATTTCTACGTCGTTTAAGAATTTTAAGGTTTTGGTTTTGAGTTCGTGTGAGGGGTTTAGTACTGATGGACTTTCTGCTATTGCTGCTAATTGCAGGTGAAATTTCCCGACTTTAAGCTTCTTTGCTGCTTATTACTTTATTTATTTATACGTTAAGTTATGATAATATAGATGTAAGGGTGGGTTTGGGGGAAAACTTTCCTTATGGAGAAAAATGAAGACGGTTTATGGTGCATCAATTCTTATACTTTGATGCATTAATTTTTCAAACTGATGCAGTTGATACTTTTTGGTGTATCAACATGTAAAAAATGATCTGCAGACTATAGCTAAGTAATCAGTTTTTTGCAATTTGCATATGTACTTTACTTATGTAGTACAGCATTATCATCTTTTATGTGGTAATGCAGAAACTTGAGAGAGTTGGATTTGCGAGAAAGTGAAGTGATGGATTTAAGTGGGCATTGGTTAAGCCACTTTCCAGAAACTTTTACTTCACTGGAGTCGCTTAACATGTCCTGTATGGCTTCGGAGGTTAGTTTCTCAGCCCTTGAACGCCTGGTTGCTCGCTCGCCCAATTTAAAGACCCTTCGACTCAATCGTGCCGTACCTCTGGGAAAGCTCTCCACCTTATTGCAGCGAGCACCACAGCTGGTTGAATTGGGTACAGGTGTTTACTCGTCAGGCATTCGGTCTGATGTATACTCAGGTCTGTCTAAGGCTTTCATGGGTTGTAAGGAGCTTAAGGAACTGTCAGGGTTTTGGGACGTGGATCCATCGTATCTTTCAGCCTTCTATTCTGTTTGCTCTAGGCTGACCTCATTGAATTTGAGCTATGCCACTGTTAGAAGTCCTGATATCATCAAGGTGATTGGTCAATGTCCTAATCTGCAGCGTCTATGGGTAGGTTTTCTTGTTTGCCTACTTCTACTGGTATATGTAACTAATTAATGTACTGTTATATTTGTCATTAAACTGCAAATCTGCTTTATCGTTCTCTTAAGTAACTGAATCTACAAATAGACGAACTGACGAAGATATAATTTTAATTTTTTTTTATTTTTCAGCATCACAACTCACAAACTTGGCAATGATTAGGCAAATAATCTCCTATTTTTTTTTTTTTTGTTATGTAGGGTTTTTCAATGACAATTGTCATTTAGTTATATCTATTAATATGATTACGCATGTTTGTCTCCTAGAAATTTAGGATAGTTTTGTTAGTTTGTTATTGGTACTCTTCGTGTATCTACACCGCCATGACTTATTGAATTAATGGGAGCTTTTTCTTTTTCTTGGATCACAGGTATTGGATCACGTTGAGGACAGTGGACTCAATGCCCTTGCATTATCCTGTAAGGATCTACGAGAACTGAGGGTGTTTCCTTCTGACCCTTTTGTTGCAGATGCAAATGTCTCCTTAACAGAACAGGGCCTTGTTTCGGTTTCAGAGGGGTGCCCAAAGCTCAAGTCTGTTCTTTACTTCTGTCGGCAAATGTCAAATTCTGCATTGATTGCCATTGCAAAAAATCGCCCTAACCTAACGTGTTTCCGGCTATGCATCATTGAACCACGTGCTCCCGATTACTTGACTCATGAACCACTTGATGTTGGATTTGGAGCCATAGTAAAATACTGCAAGGGACTCAAACGCCTTTCATTATCTGGTCTCCTAACGGACCGTGTATTCGAGTACATCGGGACACATGCTAAAAGTGTAGAGATGCTTTCTATTGCGTTTGCTGGGAACAGTGATTTAGGTTTACATTATGTGTTGTCAGGGTGTGACAGCCTCCGGAAACTTGAGATTCGAGATTGCCCCTTTGGTGACAAGGCTTTATTGGCTAATGTCTCCAAGTTGGAGACAATGCGATCCCTTTGGATGTCATCTTGTGCAGTTAGTATTGGAGCCTGTAAGTTTCTAAGTCGGAAGATGCCTATGCTTAATGTTGAAGTTATAGATGAAAATGGAAGTTTAGTTTCAAGTCTTGATAGCTCTCTTGTTGAGAAGCTTTATATATACCGCACTGTTGCTGGCCCGAGGTCTGACATGCCTGACTTTGTATGGACCATGAATCAAGATCGTGAAAATATAACTTCTTGAGACATGTCTGGATGGATTGAATCCTCATTCCGAATATGAAAGGTAAACGCTTGTATAATTTCTGGTTATTAATCTGTAGAGGTGGCAAATTGTGGACCGGGCAGGTGAAAATGGGTCAAGACGGGTGATTTTCTGATATGGGTTATATTTGATCAAATTTGCTTTGGTATACTCGAAAAATCCATTTCCTCAATTTTCTAAACCTTATCTGCAATCTGATTATCTTTTCAATAATAACGCAACACCTGTTATATAAATTGATTTAGGTTTATGCTTTGGTTGCCTTCTGACACATTTGACCCGTTTCTTCTTAAGCTTGTAGCACAGTCGTAATCGATCCATTCATATTGAAATTAGTTTAGCTTGTTATCTCTATTCGTTGTCTATCCATAAATAGTTGAGTTGCACTCTTATGGTGGTTATGTTGGTGCGGCACACAATATGACACAACCCCATCTAAGACTTTATTATATTTGCTTGCGGCGCTAGTTCACGAATTGTATATGAATCTGCGTATTCAGTATTCTCCCGCGAAACCAATATACGTTGTTGGTTATATCTTTGCTAGGTTTTGCTCATTCGACTAGTAACTTTTAGTCCTGTCAAATTCTTTAGCTTTGCCTTCTATGAGCACTTCACATAATATCTTATAGTTGCTTGAATTTAACTAAAATGAGTCTGTATTATCTGTTATTGGATTGCAGAGGTGCTAAGTAGCTGCTGTGCCCATGTAGAGAACAAAAAGATTCACGTCCGAGTTGTTCCCGATACATTTTTCATAGTTCACATTTCTTTTAGTATCTTGTATGTTTCTCTTAAGCTAATTGATCACATTTATGTACTTTAGCATTATTTACCTGTATCCTGATAAACTCAAATCTTGTTTGAGATTCGAACTTTCAATGATTGGTTTCCTTCATAATATCTCGTATGTTTAGATATATCACTTGTAATGGTTTAGATTTTTGTATGCATAGCTTTATTGAAATCATTAGGTAACAAGAACTGTGAATTGATAGACGCACTAAAAACTAGTACGTAGGAATTTACATGGTTTGATCCAAGGAATGGTCTATGTTCATAGATGCACTAGCTGAGTCTTTTTTTTCTCAATTTCAAGTTAAGGTTAACCACTTATAAGCCATACAATTATACAAGGATATGTAGGTGTAGAAATTGGCTTGTTTGAGGTGCTCGGCGTCTTCAAACTTTCACATGCATAGCAGGTGCACGATCATCTACAGATAAGCACATGGAAAACAATATCATCCTATAGATTTATTTGCTTGTAAGCATACCTTGTAGCATAGGGTGAAAACAAAAAATGTGAGGTCATGGACAATAACGACTAGACGACTTGTCTTCCCTCAGTCCGAACGTGGTTCGCATAACTCCAACTCATGTTGCTGTATACGAAGGCTTGATATCAACAAGTGCTATATATATAGATGGTCCTTTTAGTCCTTCATGTAGGGAATGAGGAATTGTGTTGTTTTATTATCCTTGCTCACTAGGTGTTTTAATCCCTCTTCCTAAATTCTCCCACTGTTAAAAAAGTTTCTGTGAATCGTACTAACAGGAATCTTATTGAGACAAAAGCTGTATAAATCATCTGAATTGCCAGTGACCAGTACTAGTACTCTTACTCTACTGGTACACAACTCTATTCTCTTGTAGATATTAACCATAAAACCATATCAGGCACAAGTCAATCATGCATGTTCATCTCATGTACAAGCAAACATTGCACAAGATATGAGAATATGAGAAAATGTTAGTAAAACAGATTAAGTTTTTCTTGTTCACATTAGACCTAACCCGGTATCCTGTGACCGTTTCCGAATACCTCCTTATTGGGCTACCCTCAAATGTTCAACTAAAGAGGTTCAAACCTCAAACTTTTTGTTTGTGAGGAAATGAGGACAGAAAATGATTAGTAGTTGATAAAAGGTCATCAAAGGAATAGACATTATATTTTTTTCTCTTTGGATTCATTTGAAGTTGGGTTCAGGAATGGTTACTTTACACACAGACAAGCACACAGTGTGACTCAGAGAAAAAAAAAAAAAAATTCAGAAGAAAGAGGGACCATATTCATGCCATAGATTCCAAGGAATTCTATTGTGTCCACAAGTTTCTTTCTTCTCATCACACCTGATTATCTAGACTGCCTTTGGAAAGCAGACAAGCAATGTATGTTTTTATCCTCTTTTCTTCTAGGGACCACTGTTATTATGTTCAAATCTTTTTGAATTATGGTCAACTTTGTGTGTTTTTACCTTAGGGTAAAAAGTGTTTTACTTTTACCATACCTTAAATTAGTATCATCCCTTTATATCAACAAAATCATTTTTGGTACAAGTTCAAAAGAATACATATTGGGTCATCCCGGAAACCCCTTGGCATTACCTTTGATTATTACTATTCTAGAGTGAAATGTGATCTTAAGGAATTCAACTATAAGTTATATAGATGTGTTTATATATACATTTTGAGAGCCATTATACCAAACTGTAATTGATGTAACAGTGTAACACAATGGAAATTAATCACATACAAGTAACAACCTTATTGTAACACATGAAAAAGTTCGAGTGCCTGATTTTTGTTGTGTAAATATCACCTCGCGTGACTAATATTTGATGTTTATAGATACAGTTCCAAACACATCTAAGTTGCTCCTGTTGTTTTGGTTCAAAAGGGAAAAAAAAATTTATACCAAAATTTAAAGCTGTCTCCCTCTTCTCGAGCCAATTAAGATTCCAAACCAAAGACCAATGTACAACTTTAAATGAATAATGTATAATCTCTGTAACAAAAAACATATACTTACTGTTAGTAGATAGCCCAAGAAATTTTTTTCAAAAAAAAGATGGCCAGTATTTTTGTTGGTTGATGATATATATGCACATTGTATAGAAGTACTTTAATGAATTTATGATCACTATCATCAATTCATCATCATTTATATTCCCTTTGATACTTCAACCCCCACAACACCCTCATCATTCACCACCCAACAATTATGATTTCCACTGGACATGTATATATCCTCACTGCAAATCATACTCTTAATGGTATTGTAAATGGTCCAAACTACTACTTTGTGTATCGATATCCTTACAATGCCAGTCTCACTTACTTCTAACGACTTTATCGTGGTTTAATGTTTTGGTTCCTTGATTTCGGGTTGTTTGATTCATTAAAGAACATCTCTGCTTGTATTTAGTTTACTTGTACTCGTCTTCTTCAGACTTGCTTACATACTCAACATGTTTCGTGTAGTGTGTATTAGTACTATCGGTTTTCCTTGAGTTCTAGCTATGAACAAAGATGGTTTTAGGTGATTTTCCCTTTGAGTGCGAAAACAAGAAGTGGTGACGAACCCATTAGAGGTGATGATTTCGACCAGTTTACTTATTATGTTTCGATCTATAGAGAATCAAACACGCCATGCTAAAAGAAATAAAACTTAATAGGACACCGTTTAAAAGGTTGTCAAATTTTGTTATGCATTAAACCTTCAGGTGCTAGATTAGTATTATTGGCTCTACTTGGTGGTCAAAAATGGCACATATAAGAGTAGTTTAAGGAGACTAGTTTAGAAAAGACATGTTTGATAAATGTCACAAAACAAAGACCATAGAGTAAAGTTTTAGAACCAATTCATAAAGTAAACTTTATATTAATTAGTTGACTTGTAGAAGACTTAAATCTAAACCACAATATAATTAGCTTTGCTCCTTTAAATAATGAAGCAACTTAACGTGCATAAAACCAAGGTTTAGTCAGGAGCTCGTGATGAAGACGATATGTATTAATCTGAATCTGGATTTAACGGGGTTCTTAATGGCGTTTGTTATTGCTGTTACTCTACTTGTTATTTGCAACCCAACTTCTCGGCGAAGAATGATGGTGGTTCGCCGTGTTCCATATTGACAAGATCCTACTTGTTCAACAAATCAACGGTTTGGTTTTAATTGTCTTGAACAATCTATAGTTTTGTGATGTTCTTTGTGATTGTCATGCACTAGTTTCAGGTTCTATGATGTTTTTGGTCTTGTATGTTACCTTTTTTTTTTATGTTGTACAAATCACTTTCCTTTCCTTTTACAAAATATAAATTTGACATGTATAGATTTGTAAGAATATATACATATATATTCCGTATTACGAATCTCGTTGCGTTTTGTCGTACCATTTCAATTGTAACTAGCAAAACTTGGATGATTTTTTTTGATGTATAACATGGGTAAAATAATGTTCAAAAAAAAAAAAAAGATGGGTAAGCAAGCCAATAATGAAAAAAAAAAAGATATTTAAATATATATATTTTTTTAATATATGTGATACATGAAGTAAATTTTGGTTTGAAATTCTAACAACAAATATTTACTGTACTTTACAACAATAACTACAATTTAATACTATTGTTCGAAGTTACCAAAGAAGGTTCTTAGTATAGTTGTAAGTGACAAGTCCATAATTAGGTAAAACTTTTACTATACTTAATGTAACATGATGCTATCTCAATTATTATTTTAGGTAATCATTTACTTTCTTTTTCTACCTCAATAAAAAGTAGATTGCATTGGTACATATACAATACATAGAGTCTTTATAGTCTACACTCCACAATGTCATGAAAATGAGTTCACACACACACAGACACACATCGAATAGAAACAAACCGTCAATTCTTTGTGTACCATTATATCCATTGTGTAGTATGCTAAAGCCTTATATATACAATTGAAAAACATACGAGTATATACTAACTATAATTTTTGAAATGTATTCATTTAAATATCATTACACATAAAATCATTCAAACTGTCTTAACATTGCTTAGCCTCTCTTTATTCCACAATTTTACAATATAATTACAGTTCCACAAAAAAAAAGTGTTATGTGAATAAAAATCTATAAAAGCTTAAACACAATATACAATCATATCTTCTATATACCATTAACATATTCAATTCTTTCTGGTATACACATGCTACATATTATATTTGTAAAATGAACCTATACAATTGTGTTATGTCTTTTCATTTGATAGATGTAAAATCTCTTTATTGTAAAACTTCATGAATGTGACACATAACTATATAACTCGATCCGTTCATATAATAGTAAGATCGATATCTATTTTTGTGTTGTGCTTATTGGAAATAAGTAGATACATATATAAGATAACTTTTTATAATATTATGTATCTATTAGTATTACATTAAGTAAATGATACTTATACATCATACCGTTTCATGATAACATAGAAAGGAATATAAATTTAGAGTTCTTTTTTGGGAAGCAATGATGTTTGCTTGTCTCGTATGTATATACACATGTTAAATGAGAGGACCAATTAAACTCTAATAATTTACTTTATTGTACTCATCACATGCTATGATTAACCTCAGAGGATTAAAATCCTTAAAAAGGCCACCAGCTTTTGGTCTTGTTACATTATTTTCCCCACATTTCATTTTTACTATCCCTTAAACCTATATTTCAACCCCATTTCCATTTCACAAAGTCTCCATATCTTTAAGACTACTCATTTTTACATGGTGTAACGATTTTAGCGACGTAGGTGCTTAAAAGATATTGAACAATTTAATATCGCTATGTGAGAACACAAAAAGTTATATGTGTATTAAAAGAAAAAAAACAAGATGTAGAGCAAAACGTATTATGAGTAATCAAAGAACAAACTAACCCCACTAAACTTACAAATGACTAGACATAGAGTACATATATGCTTAACCCATGTGTTACGATCCATAGAAACATTTTGGCATGCATAGTCTTGTCTTTTAATGTAAGTAAGATTATGATGTTGACCAATCTACCACATTGTTACCTTCCATGTATGGATGCATAATAGAACTAGCATAACAAGTTCTACAAACTTGTTAAAAGTTCAAACACTAAACATGTTAAAACACGAATCTATTAAAGTTAAACACGAACACGACACGATAACTAATTGTGTCATTTTTTACATACATGAACACACCACGATTCTTAGCATGTTACACGATAAGACATGTTAAGTGGGTATTGATGTGTATTAACGAGTCTTAAGCAATTAGTTCGTGTCATAACAAGCTTCTTGACATGTGGGTTTTAATGAGTCAATTCATGTTTTAACAAACTTCTTAACGAGTTACTTCATGTCTAAACAAGTTTCTTAAAAGTTTGATGGGTCTTAACAGGTTACAATATAAGACATGTTAGGCGCAAATTTTTATTGGGTCAATTTTTTTAAACACAAACATGACACAAAACTTGTTAACTTCGTATCATATTAATAAGTTACGTGTTAAAATCGCTTGCTGGGATGTATGATTGTCATAGTAACATAACCCTATATCAATATACCATGTCTTTGTCGGCTAAATATTGGTTTATAATTGGTTTCATCATAGGTGATCAAGCCAATTGAATCCGCTAAACAACTCTATATATTTTTACACATCACTAGTTACTTCAAATGAATAAACCTTATCATTAATCTATTTCTTAAGCCCCTCCCTATGCATGTCTTCATTTTGGTCGTTCACTTCGTCATAGATAGGCAAGTAGGCAACCCCCCATTCATCATCTAAGCTTATTAAAATAAAGAAAAGGGTGGATAGGATTTATTTGGACCCATTTAAGTATATGTGTAGAGTTTTAGAGTTTTTTAATTGGGTTCTGGGAATGTGTCGAGGACGAGGGTATGTTAATGAGAAGATAGTTCTTGAGTGTATTTTTTAAAGAGAAAATTGATGTGATGGTTAAGATGATGTGATGACGGGGTCATGATAGATTTTTAAATATCAATACTGAAAAAATTTAATTAGAATAGAATGGCAATAGGGATTTTCCTTTTACATTTTCAACAAAACGTAACAAAATATAATTTAAAAACTGTTAATGTATCTTCGTGTTGCAATAATAATATATTTATATTTACTACGATCCATGACATTCCTCGATTTGGGGGATTAATTGATTGGATCTTCTCTTTTCAAAAGACACAATCACTCATAACTAAAGTTCAACACAAACTGCACACGAAAACACTTCTTTTTAGTACATGAACCATACACTTCCAACCAATTACCAATGTCACATTAACACAAATCACTCATTGCGCAAAGATTTTGAGCATTCATATTTTCTTTGAAAACCAAACATAAAGTGAAGGTACATATATACAAATACTTAATTCTCAAGGGTCTAAAAAAATTAGTTTTCACCCCATACAAATACCTTATCTATCACACACTTTATATATCTATCATCTATCATACTTTATATATCTATCACACAACACACACACATACACATAGATACAAATATATACATATAAAAATCTTATCTCTCTTCCTCTCTCTCACACATACCCACTTCTTTTTCTCTCTCATCTCCAAAAACTTGACAAAAACAACAAACACTTCGATCTAAACTCGTTAGTGGTGTAACCCCATATCAGATCTAAACCCATTTTCACACACTAAAACACACACACAAACCATCCACCATGGCCTATTCATTTCCTGAAGAAGTACTTGAACATGTCTTTTCATTCTTAACAACTTCCAAAGATAGAAACATGGTGTCATTAGTATGCAAATCTTGGTTTGAAATGGAAAGATGGTCAAGAAAGAAAGTGTTTATAGGCAACTGTTATGCAGTCAATCCAAGAATCTTGATACAAAGATTCCCAGAAATAAAATGTATTGAATTGAAAGGAAAACCACATTTTGCTGACTTTAATTTAGTCCCAGATGGATGGGGTGGTTGTGTGTATTCTTGGATTGATTATATGTCTAAAGATTATCCCTTTTTAGAAGAAATTAGGCTTAAAAGAATGGTGGTTACTGATGAATGTTTGGAGTTGATTTCAAAGTCTTTTAAAGGATTTAAAGTCTTGATTTTGAGTTCTTGTGAAGGTTTTAGTACTGATGGACTTGCTGCTATTGCTGCTAATTGCAGGTTGGAATTTGTTTGTTTGAATTTTGTGTAAAGCTTGAATCTTTTGGTTTTCTGTGTTTAAAGATTGAATCTTTGTTAGGTTTAGTAAAAATTAAAAGTTTTCTTTGAATAACCTAGTCTTTTTGTGATGCAATAGATTACAAAGTTTGAATGTTTTCTATTAATTTGTGTAAAGATGGAATCTTTGTTAGGTTTTCTTTTGTTGTCTCTATAGCCTAATTTTTTTGTAAGTGGAACTAATTTTCTTTGAATTGTTTAGTTCAATGGCTAAAAAGTTTGAATCTTTGATACTATTAGTTTTCGTAAAGGTTGAATCTTTTGTTATCTTTAGGCTACTTTGAACTTATTATTTTTAAATTTTTAGTATTTTTTGGATGCAATGGCTCAAAAAGTTAGAATCTTTGATTTCTATTCAACCTTCACATTTAATTTTAGCTCAGAGTGACCTTGTTTTGTAAAATTTGCTATGTTGGTTTTAGTCTTTCCCTATGCAATGGCTAAAAAAGATTGAAACTAGCAGAAGCATCTGGGACTAGTGGTTAATTGTAGGTTATATGCTTAATTATATGTATGAATACCTGAATTATTTTGCTTGTTCTAGAACATTTCTCACTTTGATACACGTGTCTTAGGACTTCAATCTGTTGTTTTTGCAATGAAGTCGCATTTGTTTATTGAGCTGTTCCTTGTTGACAAGAGGATGATTTGCCTTCTTTTGCTGTGACATTTGGTTTTACATTACAAGCAAAAATGTTTAGGCGATAATGGTATATGCTTTCTTTGATGATTAGCCCGGGTATACTCTTAGCCTTGGATTCATAAATGTTCTTTGGTGATAATAGCAATTTCAGTTTTGGTCTAAATTCATATTTGGAATCACATAATTGGGAATTGTATATTAATTATGAAAGCTTTTGAATTCCTCTTTGCATATACATTGTTAAGAGATGTACTAGCCAGGTTAAGTGTCTTTCGTAAACTTATGTGCTAGTTACTATATGGGACCCCCTTCCTTTAAAACTAAACAGTTGCTTATTTACATTCGTAACTATTATTCTTTTTTATTTTGCTGGAATTATTAATACTCAAGTCTTTCTTTGCAGAAATTTGAGAGTACTGGATCTGCGGGAATGCGAAGTTGAGGATCTAAGTGGACACTGGTTAAGCCACTTCCCTGATTCATTTACATCATTGGAGTGTCTAAACATGTCCTGTCTGGGTTCTGACATCAGCTTCTCAGCCCTTGAACGCCTGGTTGCTCGGTCACCCAATCTCAAGATTCTTCGACTCAATCGAGCTGTACCCCTCGAGAAACTTTCCACGCTCCTACATTTGGCCCCACATCTAGTTGAGTTAGGTACGGGTGCATACACTGCTGAAATCCGGTCAGATGTTTACACAAGCCTAGCTGAGGCTTTTTCAGGCTGCAAGGGTCTAAGAGGCCTATCAGGGTTTTGGGATGTGGTTCCAGCTTATCTTCCGGCCTTTAACTCTGTGTGTTCTCGGCTAACTTCTTTAAACTTGAGCTATGCAACTATACAAAGTCCCGATCTTACAAAGATTGTTAGCCAGTGTCATAATTTGCAGCGTCTATTGGTAAGTCTCAATGCACATCTTGTCATGTTCAAGCATCAATTTTTATCAGTTGTATATTTATTCATGCAACAGTGGCTTCTAGTTGTTAACGTTACATTGATGCAATGCCTGGACACTCTATGAAATGCATTATTTACCGATCTGCAGTTCGACCTGTCTGACTATTTAAAGTAGATTATGCTTTAGGGTCTACAATATTATATATTTATATCAAGGTCATTCTTATTTCTTTCTACTGCTGGGTGTGCAGGTTGGGTAATGGGTCAAACTGGTAATTTTTGGGTACGGACTGGGCTTGCTTGATGTGTAACTTGTTTTTCTCCATATTTTGTAGTTTCGTAGTAACTAATTAGTGTTTTGACTACGGTTAAACATTTTAATTTATCTGTCAAAGTTGTTTAATTTGTTTACTAACTTGTCTTTGGAGGTTTATTCATTCATATACACTTTAGACGACTTGTGAACTGTTTCTTTTTATGATAATTTTATAATTATATTGATTGTCATCAATATCTTCTGTTAGAATTAACGAAATGTGCGACTTCAGGTGTTAGATTACATCGAGGATACTGGTCTCAACTCCCTTGCTATGTCGTGTAAGGACCTAAGAGAACTGAGAGTGTTCCCTTCTGACCCATTTGTAGCTGATGCAAATGTACTCTTAACAGAAGAGGGTCTCGTTTCAGTTTCAGAGGGTTGCCCCAAACTTCAGTCTGTTTTATATTTTTGTCGACAATTCTCAAACTCGGCATTAATTTCCATCGCTAGAAACCGTCCTAATCTAACATGCTTCCGGTTATGCATCCTTGAACCTCGAGCTCCTGATTATCTGACATTGGAACCTCTTGATGTTGGGTTTGGAGCCATAGTTGAAAATTGCAGAGATCTTCGACGCCTTTCGTTGTCGGGTCTCCTAACGGATCTTGTATTTGAATACATTGGAACACATGCTAAGAAGTTGGACATGCTTTCTATAGCTTTTGCAGGCGATAGTGATTTGGGGTTACATCATGTTTTATCGGGTTGTGAAAGTTTGAGGAAGTTGGAGATTCGTGACTGCCCTTTTGGGGACAAGGCGCTCTTGGCTAATGCTTCCAAGTTGGAGACAATGCGATCCCTTTGGATGTCTAATTGTGCCGTTTCTTTTGGAGCATGTAAACTACTTGGTCAAAAGATGCCTGGTCTTAACGTTGAAGTTATTGATGAACGGGAAAACCTAAATTCAATCCCAGAAAGCTATCCAGTTGAGAAGCTTTACATATACCGAACAGTTGCTGGTCAAAGGTTTGACATGCCGGAGTTCGTACGCACAATGGGTAAAGATGCGGTGTACAATCTTGCTTAAGGTACGCGATGCATATGACTGCATATGACTTATAAAATTTTGTTTTCTTTCTTCCAAAGATTCAATAATGTTATGGTAAAAAACATAAAAAAGAGGTCATACGAATGATCTTTAAATTGACATATTGGATTGGCTTTCGGTACCTAGGTCGCTAGGTGCCAATAAAGCGTTGAAGTTTGTGTATCCACCCATAAGCCACATTTGGTCATGCTCAACCTGCAGCTGCATTTCAAGGCTATGAGTTGTAGAATGTAATTTGTACCATTAGTTTCTCTAAATAAAGATTCTTTTAATGTTGTAACAACATATTATTTGGGATCAAATCTATCTTAGTCCTTGCGTATTATTTTTTCTACTGAAAAATGTGTACACATTACTGCAAAAGGTTTCTTTGAAACCCTGAATATTTGATTATCGATTATTGTTGTAATACACATTACTTTTCTTGTTTTCGTTATGTCATATGTCACATTCTTGATTGCAGTTACCATGATTAGTTGCTGTGAAACTTTTCACTTTTGTTGTTGAGGTACTAGTATTCTTGCTTGTTCTTCCTCTTATGGGATAATGTCACATGGGTCACACTTGCTTATAAAAATACATTGTAAAGATTAATGGAAAATGGTACCCAGAAGAGGTTTTCCTGTTCAAATCACCAGCAGATTAATTTGGTTTTACGAATGAAATGATAAAAGGAAGAAGACAATAATTGGAAAGATAGATGAAAAAGAGTGAGAGTGAATGTGTTAAAAGGAAAGGTGTATAAATGGATAAGATAATCAACTAAAAACCAAAAGCTTTTTATATGTATTGGATGATGATATCCACTACTTTTTATATATCCTTCATCATCATCATCATCTTTCTTTTTTTCTTTCTCACAATGCACATGGCTTTCATTTTTCATTCTTCATCATTTCATATACTACAGTTTTTAATTATGATTTCCACAGGCCATTTTACAACTGTTTGGTTCAGATTTTACCATTATGTAGATGCTCATTAAAGTCAAATTCTCTGACTGAATGAATGAACGAATGACTTTTTTTTTGTATGTAACTTTAAAAGACAATGAGTATTTGCTATCTTTTATTTCTTATCATGAGGTAGTTTGGGTCTGTAAACAGTAAACTTGTATCTTTCGTCTCAAAGTAAATGCGAGGTTCGACTTGACATATCGTTTGAAGAGTGTTTAGTTATTAGGTCGATTGCTAAGATTGACATTTTTGAACTATAGGCAAGATGTTCTAAGATATACTTTTAGTAAAAAGAAAGATGATTGAAACAAATTACTTCAATTTGAAATGACAGTAAGACAACTAACATTCATTTTGTTATACATCACTTATAAAAATATAATGGCTTTTGAATTCAAAAGGGGTGTGTGTGTGTGTGTGTGTGGGTGGGCGGATCCAAAGAATATTGCATCTTAAATCTCAATGACTCAATCTAGGCCTACCAAGTTGGCAAATGGCTATTGTTCAAGTCAAAGGGTCAAGCTTTTAAGTTTGTTTGAACACAAGACTGAAGTTGATAGTATTCAACTGTTTAAAGTTGATTTATGATTGATGTGTTGTGCATTAGAGATTAACGTCTCACCATGTCATCTGTGTGTGAATGGGAACAGCTTTGTTTCGTTTATCATGAATTTTGGAGCAAATAGTCGGTGTAGGGATGTGTTTCAAGCAAGTAGTCTTCGATATATTAGTAATAGTAAACAAATCTTGCTTTGCATCAAATATTATCTTATGGATTTACTTAGGATTTAGATCAACATACGAGTGTATAATTATATATCTTTCTGCAAACCAAAATATCAAGCATCCAAGTCTTCAAATCTACCACTCAATCAACAGATCCGACAGCAAAGCTTGGCCTCGCATCCAAGTCTTCAAATCTACCACTCAATCAACAGATCCGACACCAAAGCTTGCTTCAGGCCGATGACAAAAAAAATAGTATCTTGCAATCGCTTTACTTTAAAACACAAAGTATTCTCCTACCAAAGCTATTTAATGACAAAGTAAAGAATGCTGAGAACAAGAACAAGTATCAGTTCAGATTTATTTTACTACAAATGTAAAGACCTGATAAAAAACAAAAGCGCCTTATCAAGGTCTACAATCTTTTGTAATTCATGACGATGAGTAAACAATTGAAGTGTGTAGTCACATTGAACTTCTAATTAAAGATCTCAAAAAGAACTTATACAAAAGTGTTAGATTAAAGATGAGGAGAGATACCAAAGGGCTGGTAAAGTATATGGGTTAAAAGCATCATTAATGACAAAACTTTAGAGCATTACAAGAAAAAACACTACAGTAGATACAAGAAATGGATTCCCATTTAATCTTTTGAGCCTGTGATTGTCTGCAACAGATGTTCAATCCTGTACTTCATTATTGGTTGACCTGATCTTGTTCTCTTGAACATATTTTCTCTCCGAGCTTTACGACGAGCTTCTGATATTTCTTTCTCCTCTTTTTTTGCTTTTAATATAGCCTCCTTTTCCATTCTCGCCTTCTCTTCCTCTTCTCGCTTCTTATTATATATTGCATCTAAACTGTACTCCGTCTTCTTCCCTTGTTTCTGCTTCCATTGGCGTGTCTTGCCACCTTCCCTATTTTGACTTCCATCCTGTATAACAAATTCATCGTGACTTTTTAAGAGCTTCTTGATACAAGATGAAACATGCAAGATTCAGAGTTCAAATCAATATCTATGTAAGATTGGCGGGTTGGGTAATGGGCCAAAAGGGTTATGTCAGAGAATGAATTCACCCAACAGACTTCATGTCTTAAAATTAAAAATCATTTTTGGTTAATAATAGTAGAATATGACTGGTTGGTAATGTCATATTATACATAACAGTCCAAATTTTTTCATCAAGATAAAACAGAATCAGATCAACCCATTCATAAATTAATGGGTTTATATCGACACCTTTAACAATCGTAGAATATAAAGCATACAAAGAACCTCAGGTTACAAGGCTAAGAGTCCAACCTCTATGAGTTTTGTAGCTTGGGAAGAACTTTCCCCTTGGTTTGGTTGCTTCTGTATCTTCTTGTACTTGCTGACGTATTTTGCATTTTTGTAGAACTCCCTTCGCTTCTCTATGTTGATTAAAATTCGTAAAACTCAGGTATATGATATAGGGAACACATAAGAAGAGACGGTAGAATCAAATAGCATAGACAAATTTATCTGACATATTTAGGAAGTTCCATTCTACATTAAAGTTAGAGCTCTAACTATGAAATTAGGAGGCACTTCGGATGTATGATGACCATTCCAAACAGGGGCTGGACTACATGATAACTATAAATCTATAATGGACTATAAAATGTGTCTAAACTTTCATGGAATGCTAATATGAAGGTATTGAACACACAACATTCATGTTAAACCGAAACTCATAACTTGATGGATATATTTTTTTGTTTTTGTGAAAAGAAATTTATGTAAGCTTGCAATCATTAATCACCTCTTGTTTGACTAAGTTAACTTTAACCTTTCCCAAAGCTTCCCATGATAGCATGTTACTACACTACGAGACAAACTTTTACTGTCAAAAACTAATACCAAGAATTGTCTTCGAAAAAAGCATTAGCAAGCAGTTACAGAATTATGGTTGTGAAATCCTGTACTTTACATAAAAAATCAACATAAAACTGCATAACAACCCTAAAGACTCTGCCTCAAAACTAGCATTTACTGTAAACCAGTATCATCATTGTCTCTATCATTAACTATAAACTAGCAACTCTACTATCCACATAAATCAATCATTATTAAACAAATTACTCTCATTAGGATTTGGATCCTCTCATGATGAAGAAAACATGTAAGGTTATACTTCCTAACCAACAAAATGAACGAGTCCTCTATTCTGAGGGAAAACTCGGGTCTCCAATATATTTTGTGAGGGTAAAAACCTCTCATGTGGCTCAAGGAAGGGAGAACCGTAAGCCTTCTCATCGGGTCACAAATGATTAAAACAATTTTAAATAAACTTAAGATGCACCACCAATGTCTGGGAGTAAATCGTATTACGAATATTAAGGTTGGGATATATAAATGCCAACACAAACCTACTGACCTACACACAAAACAAATTTGCCATTTTTTTGGGTAAATGGTTACCCGGTAAAGATAACAAATTGCCAATTGGCATATGTATAGAAAGGAGATAACACAGATTTCCACTTTCCAGTCAAAGGAACAAGAAACTACAAACTTATAAGACCATTTAGTACATAGACTTCTGTATTAGAATAGATGGTATTCATGTTTCCATTTCTTGTCATATACACAATCCATAAACTTTTACTAGCTTCTATCAGTCAAGCCCTTACCTTTTTCACGCCTCCAGTCTAAGGCACGATAAAGGGGTGTTCACCTCAGTTGTACGTTAAGTCCTTAACCCAATATATGACACCTACATTTACACTATAAAACCCCTTGTAGTTTTCATGGTCTACATAATAGCCATAATCGATACATAGCAGGAATGTAAGCAACTATTGACCACATAATCACATAGCTGATAGCTGTCGTTATTTTTGTTTACGAGAAATATTTTATGCTTACAATCACTAAACCTCTTTGATTGACCAAGTTAATTTACAACTCTCACGGTCCTACATTACTTTACCGCTAACGTTAAAACTTATCTACCCAGAACTGCATTCAACAGAAAAGAATCATTAAGCAGCTACAAACTTATGCTTTTGAAATCCCTCCAGAAGTCGTATCAAAATTCTACAGGATAATATACCCAACCTACAAAATCTCAAAACTACAAATTATTCACATCAGTTCTCTAGTAAACTTAACAATTTTAAAGACTTAACATACTACTCTGGCTTACTCCTTACATAAAAACTTATAGCCTTATCCATCAAATAACGAGTCTCTGCATATACCACTCTCAGATACTAAAACACAGGACAAACTTTCTTCAACGTTACATTATACTATACATTACTCATATAAACAAAAGGGGTTCATTTTTTTTTCTTGTTTGTCATACTTTTTCATTTATTTCTTTTATTCACCTTATTCATGGTTTCGTGTCCCTTCGCGTATTTTTCTAACCATAAAGAAGCTTTTCATGAATTCTTACTGTTAACATCAAAATAAGCAATTCAATTCCCAAAAGCCTCAATATAACTAACTTCACACATAAATTAAACATTTTTACACATAAATTAAACATCTTTATACAAAACCCATCATTCTTAACATCCATTTTACCTACAATATTGCCTAAACTAAACAAATAAACATCTTTTTATCAATAACAACAACCAAATTATAAAAAAAAACAACTATAAAACAAGATATATAAAAAATTGCCCAACTCAAATTACTTCCCTAAAAACATCTAAAATCACAAATTCTATAAAAAAAAACTACTTTTTTTTATATAATATATATATGTATGTATATATACAAAATAAAAGTAGAAAAAATGAAAGAAACATACTAATTATAGCAGGATTATATCCATCATTCATGGATTTAGCATTTGCAAATGCATCAAGTGAAAGCCCACCAACACCACCCCCTAATCTTTTTTTGTTCTTCAATATCATCTTCTTGTTTCCGCCATTATAATTATTAGGGTTTCCAACATTACTTTTCATCTTTGCAAAATCTCTAATCTATGTTTGACTACCCAGAAAAGTCAATACACATACATAGTTTAAGGAAGGATGTTTTTCTTTTGTCTCCAGGGAATTTTGTTTTATGGGCTGGGCTAGGTTTTTGTTGTGATTTGGGCTTATAGGGCCGCTAGACGATAATATTGTATTTTCTTTCTCAAGGTTTGGAATTATATTTTCTCGAAGTTTAGAATCTTCCGCAAGCAAAAATCTAGGGGTCATAGATACATGAATATATCGGTTAGATTACTGGTATGCTTGGGAAAAGTGGTTGTAGCTGGTAGTTGTAGTTTAAATAAAGCTGTTAGATATAACTTTTATTTTTTTAAAAATGTTTGGTATGATAGTTGTAACTACAACTTCAATAAGTATTTGTATAACTATTAGAGATTAAAAGCTTCATAAAAAAGTTAAAGTTTTTAAAACGCTATTTCAAGTAGCGTTTCATTTTTGGAGCTTTTTCTTTTAAATAAAAACTAAAACTAGTTGTATCCAAACAAAACTAGTAACACTTTAGAAGCTTTTAATTTAAAATAAAAAGTTAAAGTTTCTAAAAAGCTTTTGAAAAGTTTATATCAAACATAACCTGCATATAAATGATTAAAAAGCTCGTTATTTTGAAATGGGTAGTAATCCTTATACAACATATTTTTACCATATAACATTAAACAGTTGTATTATATACCGTTTATGGGAAAAAATAAATGTGTAGGGTTTATTTTCATTTTGAAATAGAATTCTTATCGGGATGTCATTTTAAATATACTTTTAATAACGATCAAGATGGCCAATCTATTATATAAATAAAGAAAGATTTTGTGTACATCATTATTTTAAAAAAAACTTAGTTGGTATTTTTAAAAATTTTCTTATAACTTTTTTCTTTTTCCCTTAAATGATTTATGACTTCATTTATTAGTTTATTTTTTGATTTTTTATTTCTTCACTAATATACAAGAAATTGGATATAATAATTAGTATATGCATTATTCACAAATGTTAATTATAGTACGTTTTACATCATAAATAACTTTCTTGTTAGCTGTTCAAAATAAATAAATTCATATTTACTAATTCAATATAATTAAAATACGTTAAAACTTTAAGAAATAGCCAAGCAATTTCATTTTTAAAATATTTCAATATTAATACTTATAAGATGTATAATATTTATTATGTGCATATTTAGAGTAATAAATTGACGAAAATTCTTTTCTCATTAAAAATATAAAAAGTTTATAAATTATAATTTCAGTCTATGTTGTTATGCGTTTGTAAAAATATGACATTTTAGTATAATAAACAAAGTTGTATAACTTTTTGAAGCTTTTCTTTAATTTTTTTTATTTTGAATGAATTATCATTATATTATTTTAAACGAATTATATATTAATAAATATGCAAATGAGTTATATGTTTTCTTTTAAGTCATATATATCTTTTATTATTGCACTACATAACAAACATTTTTCAACTTATCAAAATAAAATTTCCTTGATTTGCCTGTGTAATACGCGGGTGACTAAGCTAGTTAGTTAACATAGTAAGATTTTTTAAGAGCTCTCAACTTCAAATCTCGTTATGTCTCACTTTGGGTGACCAAACAATGGTTCGGCAAAAAAAGAAAAAACTCGTTTTTCTCAAATAGCCTATATGAGAATAAGGTTTATCTATTCTGTCTTTTTTCATATCTTAAATATATAATATAATTTTTTTGAAATCTCCATTGAGGAACAACTATAGATACCAATATCGTTCAAAACGAGATATAAAAGAGATAAAATAAATGTAATATTTTTATTGAAAAATTTTGTGACGAAAACATGTAAAACACTGAAACCTTAGATTTAGCTATAAGTAAACTTTTTAGCCCATTTTATCTAGATTTTCATGACATGATTGTATATTTTAATATCATGACCCTAAAATAAGATAAAAGGAAGAAGCTGTTCCGTGTCGTTTTTTACGAGTTTTGAGTCCAATACTTTCACGGTGTATGGAAAGGTTAAGATGTAGGCAGACTTTACTTCTATTTAAGTAGAGACATTGTTTTGGTAGAAAAGGTCCTCCAACCTTTGTATGAGATGAGAATCGAACCCATGACTTCTGTCTTCAGAGGCCAAAGTATTTACTATTGATCCAACGATGATGTTTACTCTAAAATAAGATACTAAATACTAATTATTTCAAAGATTATGTACAAAAGTAAAGGTTGTCATGGCTCTCTTTGCTATAACACAAATATAAACATTAATTATATCTCTTTGTCACGTCAGTGAAAGATGATCAAGTCGTCAGAAAATCAGTCTTTCAATTATGAAAAGTGTAATTCTTGGCAGCTTATATTGTTTTGTGTAGCTTTAAAATTTGTAAGTTCTTTCAACTAATGCAAATAAAAATAAAAATATGAGGGAGTTTTTTTTCCCTTTATTACATGCCAAAAGGTGAATTCATGGTCACACAAATTTCTTGTTTATGCAAGAATATATATTGATGATGACTTGTAACGAAAATTGCTTGGTGACATTTCATGATATCAACTTTTGATGGGTTTTTCATTTTTATTTTTATGTATATAACTTTATTAGAGGATGCATAACTCGATATTTTTGTGAAACAAACAAGTTAATTCATGTCGATATCTTACCATATTACATGTTCATATTAGTCATAAATAGCATGTGTGTATTCTGGGGTGCATTCTAATGTGCTTTCATTTAACAAGTTTCTAAACACATTGCATGTCTTATTATCATATTTATTATTTAAAAAAAAAAAAAACCTGTTGTTGATTATCAAGACATTGTTAATAAAGATATAAGAAGAATAACTTCATTAACCAAAATCAATGCTAATTGTCATCTTGTATAATGGTTCTTCAATGACAATGTATTGAAAACCAAGCTTCATACAAAGAACATTGAATTTATTTTCATACATATAATTAATTAATTGTCATTCAGTTTAAAGTTATAAATCGTCCTTATGAGTTTAGATAACGTAAGTATCTAAAGCAAAGTACAAGTGATTCACACCAATTTTAGTTTTAAAAGGAATATTATGTCAAAGAGATCGAACATCCAGATATTTTGGTCCAACAAGTGATTAGCTAATACAGATTTCCACTAATAGATGTGTATCATCTTGGTTATAAGTTGCATGATAATGAGATAAAATAGTAAATTCAAAAAATCATTCTAAATAAATCTTTTATTCATTTTTTTCAAAATATAAAAGAACAAAAAAACAATCGAAAAAACATCCATACGACATTCCTCCCCCTATCTGGATGGTTTTGTTTTTGATTTCCCGTTCCCGGATGGGTAGATGTGGGCTTTGGAAGATAATTCCACTGCTTACCCACCCGGGATACGTAAAAGGTTCTTGCTTTGTTCTAATGTCCATTCTCCACACAATAGTTCTACTTAACGATAGAGGGTAGAATGGTCTTGTCATCTAAATCTACATAGACTATAGCCACGTCTTCTTTTTTATCACTATCAACTTCCTCTCCGACTACCGGCTTGTCTTGAACTTCCACTGTTACCCCTTGCTCAGCTCCGGCTTTGTCTTGAATTTCCAATTTTACCCCTAAATCCACCTTAGCCTTTTCTTGCATTTCCAAGATTGCCCCTAAGTCTACCACAGTTGGTGCTGGCCCATTTTGTGGTTGAACCATTGGTTTCACTAGCCCATGTCCACCTCTGTCTTTGTAGATCATATATAAGATCATTTGTGCTATTCCAAAAATGAACCCTAACACATTTGGAGTCTACACAAAAGAAAAAGAGGAAAAAAATATCATTCATTTGAACAAAAGAATTTTTTGTAACAACAATAAATAAAATGTGCATAAAAAACTTGAAACTTACTGCTACATAATAATCTTTGATTAAGAGGCCATAAAAGAACCACATAACAGCACAAAGCGTCAGGAAGAACGACAAAGAGAAAGGCATGTACTCTACGCTCTTCGTCTTTATAACCAATCTCTGAAAACACACGAAAAAAATAAACAAAGTGTTACATTAACTAACATAATTACTTAATAAATGTTTCATGAATTTTGGTAACAAAGAAGTTTATTCTTACCATAATACTAAGAGGAGCAGCGAAAACGCAAACTGAAAACACGGCACAGATCCAACCAACAACAGCGACTCGTTCAGGCCCATTTTTAGTTAAAAAAAGTGTTGTAAGAACTATCAACCCATATGATACTATGTTGAATATTGCAAGCAGCTTTACTGTGGATATCTACAAAGGTGACATAAATTAGGATTCACTTTGTTCTGAAATTGGAAATTATATTAAACCATGTTAAGGAAAAAAAAAAAAACAGATTTGGGTGAAAACGTATTTATAAATTACCAGAGACTCTTTAGTGGCGTAAATGAGAAACAAAACAATGTAAACTGTTTCAATGACGCAACCAATGGAGTTGATGGTGATGATCATCATGCCATTTTCGGTCTTGAGAAAGCCATAGTACAAAAGTAACATGCAACTGAATAATGCGACCGAGTATGGTACTGACTGAAACCCTTCGGTTGATTTCTTCTTGTAGATCCTATAGAAAGTTGGCCTGAAAATTAAAACAAGAGTTTGTTAAGTAATTTTCTAAAACAGCAACACAACATGAACAAATTGTAAGATATGAGACTTTTTTCTACTATAAGGCAAATAAGTTTAGTTTAGGCTAGTTCATATATGTATTAGTAGTTTGTAGAAAGGCGAAAGAAAGATAACTTACAACGGCGCTAAGAATACACAGAACGAGATGATGTTGCCTATTGAAAACAAGGAGAAACAAAAAAAAATAAAATGAGATTCAAGATTCATTGAACTATTGAATCAATTTGTGACAAACATCAATAAATGAGAAAGTTGAACATATATACCAAGAATGCCAAAAATAGAAGGCAAGAGATGAGCAGGGAGAGCCATTGTTGGTGGGGTGATGAAGCTCTCTTTGATGTCAAATGATTGAATGGAAGGAGCTTATGGTAAACATCTCACAAAACCAACATATATATAGGTCTCCCAAAAAGCAAAAAATAATGCAATTTGATGTGCTTTTCTCATGTGTACTCTATATTGCTTCCACAACTCTTGTTTTTTTGTAAATTAGTTAATGATTGCTAATCACATTAGTTATGATCTTAATTGTACGTAGAAACCGTGTTCAAATAATAATGTATGCTTTGTTTTGATGGTTAATTTCTTCTAACCTCTTAAGAGTGTCTAGTGGTCAGAAAAATTGATGTCTTCATAAGAGATTTCATGTTCGAACTTTATTAAAAAAACCTTCAGAAAAATTGACGTCTTCATAAGAGATTTCATACCGGTTACATCTAAAGTTTGTCTTAATTGGATAAACTGAACTGAAAAAATCTTCTTATTTTTTGCATTTTAGATGACCTTTTATATCTAATTATAAAAACATATATATGCAGTATTAATTTTATTCTTAGTCTAAGAATAAACTTAGTTAAAAATCTGATAATTGTTGATAGCTTGCATATGAAAAAAGGTTATGGATTCTACGACTTCATATAGCAAAAACAATATTTATTCTCATGTAAGCTGCTGGTATAACATATCATTCAATTCATAGAAAAAAGTTCAATCAATGCATTGAGAGTTTATCAAAAGATTAGTGAGATCAAATATATATGTTTTGACACGAAAATCATCTTATTTTGGTTAATTAATTATGATTGATTAATTTAAAGATTCAAATCATCATTAAAGTTAACTATATATTCAAGAAACGTTTTAGTTATATATATACGTCTTATTGTTCAAATAATTATATATATGTATGAAGATATATACATGCATAATCAAACCAAATCTTCACATAATGTACATGAAACAGAGCTTTATTTCACTTGACGCTGTTGATGATAGATCATCATTTGTGCATAACATGTGAAAAACGAGCTTCAACATAAAAAAAGACGCGAACATTTTATACCTTTATTGTCACTTCATAATTATATTAGCTTTTACGTTTAAAAATCCTTTAATTTACTTACCTTGCTGTCTATTTTAAAATCTTAAGCTAACTTGTGAATTTTGTTTTGAGTATGTACAATTATATAAGCACTATATTGAGATATTTTGTACGTGAATCAACTAGAATGAAAATGTATAATATAAAAAAAAAATAATGAAAAAGATAATAAATATTTGTAAAAAAAAAATAAAATAAATTCTGTCATTTGATACAAGCAGAAAATAAATATGATAGATATATAACATTTTAATAATAATTAAATTTTAATACATATATATAACCTTTATAAAAGAATTCCATTCTTAATTATTAATTCTCTACAATTTATAGAGAATGAAGGAAATGAACTCGATTTTTACTTCTCCATTTTCTTTCTCGTTTTCGTTATAATCAAACAGATGAAGTATTTTTCATTTTCTTTTCTTCTTTTCCATTTCATTGTACCAAACATCCTTTAAAGCGCTAGCAATGGTCCGTCTTAGCTTCGTGTGTGTGTCTCGTACTCTCGTGGTGGGTTCATTCATGGTGCCTATCTCTGATTGAACGAGTTTTTGGTGTGTCTGTTCTATATATGTGTGGATACTTGTGTATACATATACTAGCCTTGTACCCGTGCGATGCAGCAAGACATAGGAAAAAAACGCTGGTTAAGTAGTTACCGTGTTATTACATGAATGTATGATTTAACTCAAGTGTTTCTTATCGCCGTTGTTGTTTTAGAGTGAGCGTTTTTTATATTGATTGATTATTAAATTCGGTAACGCGTGTGTGTTTTTTTGGTATATTATGTGAGTAACTTAAGGGAAGGAAAGGGACAAGCGTAAAGTTTTTTTTAGGGTATTTTTGGAATTTCAGGAATAAAGTGTTTGATGGTAATATAGATTAAAAGGGTAAATTAGAAATTTTAAAGGTAAAATATTAAATTTTAGGGGATAGTTTATTTATATAGATAGTATAGATTTTTTTAGTAAATCTACAAGAATTAGACAAAAAAAAAATAAAAATTCACAAGCAAAATGGAAGATGTCAATAAACTTAAAAAACATATGAGAATGTATTTCTTTTTTGACATACTTGTAATAAAAACAAAAAGTTCATTAGAAAATTCACATCAACCAAACATGATTGGATGTAACAATCAATTTAATGACCTTAATTGATTATTTAATTACTTACTTCATTGTAATGTATAAATTTATACTTTATTAATCCTCAATTGTCTGGAAAGTCTAGTAAATTTTATCCTTTCGCATCGTTACACAATATATGGTAGCAAAATCTGGTTTAGACAATCGAATATAACTACTATTAAGTCAGGATCTCACCATTGGAGTATGAAAAATCTTGTTTATATTTGAATGTCATCCGTAAAGAAATTCAATGAACTAAGTTTAGGGACTAATTGACATATTGATATATATTTTTATTTAATTTAATTTGTTCTTTAATATATTTGTAGGTTTAATTTGTAGGATGAGTGATTACTAATATTGACCAGCTAGCTTTTAAATTTGGAAAACAGTGATTATACACTGATTCAAATTCACGTAATTTCAGACGGTAAAACTATACGTGTTCCAAAATGATTTCACAAACATAAGATTCATAAAAACCCTTTGTATTTCTCTTTGCTAAATTTAGTTAACTTGTTCACAACACGTATACATATGTAGTTATGTACAACAACTTAGCAACTCCCAATCATTCTTGTATATGTCAATTACACCTAACCTTTATATGCGTACAAATGCTCGTATAACAAGCTACACACGACTAATTAAAGACGACCACAAGCTAGCGGTGGCTCGGCTACATGGCGTTCCTCGCTTGATGATGACCCAGCCATTCGGTACCATGAATGATGATGACATCAAGTGGTCTCGAACCGATGGATGTATGAACGACTCGATTATATGGGTCGGGCCCCACGTTATAGAAAATGGTTACGTTTTTGACATCAAACATAAGAAAAAGGAAGTCCACTTGTACATTGTATGCCTGACGCAAACGCCAGCCTTCGCTTTTGCTTTTTTTGGGGTTTCTTCTTTCATCTTCTCTTCGTCATTCACTAATTAAATCTTTCTTTTTCATGTACGATTTTCAATCAAATATAGGTGTTTGATTTGTATATAAAGCATGACATATATACTTCCTGACAAAGTAAAACAAGTTATGTTTGTTGCGTTTCGATAGAATATTATACTTGAACAAAACATCTAGTATAGTATCTTTATATTAATTACATTGACTAAACCATAATCAAATGAACTACTATGACTTTTAACCCTATATCTCAAATTAATTGTTTGACAGCACTAATTTGTTTAGATACCCTCTTAATTAAGAGCTATCATCACCAATGGGTATTTAGCCCAACGATTGAAGGGGAGGTGCAGGCCTTGGGTTCGAGTCTGATTTTTGGAGGTTCGTCCCTGCCCTTCGATAGGAAAATAGTTGCGCTTGATGTAGAGCAGATCTGTGACGTAACACTCCAAACTTACTGTTAAAATAAACTAAGAGCTATATATCATCAATATAATGAATGCTTAATTAAGAATGGATAAATCATATAATAAGATTATCCGGCCATATCATATAATTTTATATCCGTCTCCTACTTATATCCATAATTTTTTTAAGTTTTACCCTGATTAGTTTTATTAATAGACCCTCAATAATCTACCATACAAATGTAGTTCATATATTGATGGTATGACACGAATTTTTATATATTGTATATATAGAATAGTATTACAGAAAATTTTGGTTGATATTTCGGATGTTATTTACCAAACACCAATTTTCATTTGACTTCTAACACGAAATTAATGGGACAAGTGTTCGATCTATGTATACATGAACATTATTGAGATCATCATTCCACATGACACGAAATTAAAAGTATACCCTAACCAAAAATATATATTTATGTAAAAAATGTATACCCGTAGTTCATCAATTAACACGACACAACATGTTTTCGGTTTCAACCTACATCAACCATAAATAGCCATATATGTTCGAAACATGACATGTGAATTTAGAAAGACGACTACTACATGTGGTAATTAAACCGGTTCGATCTTAGATTATTTACTAATACAGTAATACGAATTCTAACTATTTATGTACAAACGCATTTTAGACGTAGCGGTGATGATTTTATCATAACGGGTTAGATCACTATCATTTGGAATGTTTTCCGCGTATTTGAACTGGATTGTGTTCTCATTGATGCTTACACGACGACTTTGCATTCGTTACGAAACTCGTTTGTTTTGAATATTATATAAACCAACGTGTTATTTTTCTAATATTGTATTTTTTTCGAACAACAGAAAATATATATTACTAAAACAAGCAAATTAGCAAAGAGCTAGATGCAGAAAGCACAAAAGAAACCAAAACAACAAATTCTAGACCCATCCCACATCAACAACAAATCTTAATACTGTATTTAATTTAAATGTATGTAAAACACTTATCAAGTTATCAATCCAGTTATTGATGGATTTAAGTCTTAACAGTTATCAATAGTAGACGAGTGTGACGATTTTTGTTCAAAAATACAAATCCACCCAAAAAATTGATATTCAGACCATTGAAAATAACACTGATTTTTATTGAGTTCAGAGAGTGTTTGACATTGACATAGTGTTTAATTAGAGAGAATACCATGTAGAATTTTTTTTATATATATAAAATCACAAGTTCAGATATTTCTTTCGAAGTGTTATGACATATATTTTTAACAGCAGATATCCTAAAAGTCGGCGAGTAGCCGGATAAAAGTTGCATCAATTAATTGTACAAAGCTAATAAGCCATAAGTGCCAAGAAAAAGAAAAACATCAACAAAGACTAAATATCCACAATATATGACATTAAAACAATAGACTAAAAGACTTAAAATATCATCACTTTATACTTACATCAAAATGGAAGTCCAATGTGATATTTTGCAATTTAGGTAAAGTCAGGATTTTGATGTGATGTATAATGTTTTACATGTTTTTGTATGGGTTTTTAAGATGGTTGATATTTTGTGTTACATTATCTTTTTATGTTGAGGCATGTTTAATCGAAAAACAGTTACCATAAGATCACATGTACTTTTTTATAAACAAAAAATTAATTTGACTTGTTATTTTTAGGGAGAATTCTATATATATATATATATATATATATATATATATATATATATATCATTTTAACATCCTAATTACATATTTATCTAACTAAAAATAATAATTTCATATATACCCAATTTTAGTTTATAATGTATCATCTTTGTCCATTCTATTATTATATGATTAATAACCAAATTTACATCAACAAACTCCCTAATCGCGTTAATAGAGAATGCATACAACAAGAAGAACCCGAAAAAGTAGATATATATTGGTGACAAAGTAAACACCTACATACAAAATGAATAAAAAATAAGAAGACGACAAAAATGGAGGGGGGATCGAACACGTACAATAAAAACTTAAGCAAAATGCAGATAGTGTATGTAATGGTGCACTACACTACTGTACACTTTTATCCAGAATATTTGTTTCCTAAAAAAAATATTTACAATTAACAAACAAGATGTAATTCCTAAACCTCAAATTCAAATTCTTCTATTCAATGGCATCGCTATGCTCCTAATTTAAGAGGGTTAGATATATTTATTAGGCGTGCGATGGCTTAACTAAAGAGTGTACACCATTAATTTGCAACTTTCTCCAAACAAAAATAAGTTCGGTTAGGGATTTTGTTTATATAAATTTGGTTATTAATCATATTATAATAAAATAGACAAATATGATAGATTATAAATTAAAATTGGATAGCATATGAAATTATTATTTTTAATTGGGTTAATACGTAATTAAGATGTTAAAATGAAGTATATATGAAATTCTCGCTTATTTTTAAGTAGAAAATCAGAGATGCACTTAACTACATGGCTCTATTTAGGACTTCGTTGATACTTCGGTTCACGTAGAAGATACTTTAATTACTACCTAAACAATTAGACATCAAGCCGTAATCGCAATGACCCAGTTGCTAAAATGAAGCTTTACAAACTGAGTTATACCCAAGGTCATGCATGATATGTTCAAATACACATCATAAGGTTATAACCATGACATCATATGGTCAAAGTCAAAGTCACATACAACAAACAAACATACCCATATGCATGGACGGAGTTACAATGGGGCAGTGTGGGCAAGTGCTCCCAGTCCAATTTTGATACAATGTAAAAATTTTTAAAGGTATATTTGTATGTAATTTTTTTTTCAAAAATATAAACAATAGAGAATACATACAAATGTCATCTTTGTTGTCATAAGCCTCTTCTTTAAAAGTATATCACTGGAAGCATTAATTTTAAGATAATTCTTTCTATTGGTAAAGTAAAAATCTTGAATTATTTTGATTATTAATAGATTAGAAAAAGAAGGGTTGAAAAAAAAGAGGTTTTCTTTGTTTTGGTAAACGTATAATACATTAATAATATAGCGTATTTGTAAATGTTATTTTCTTTTCAAATGATTATATAATAGTAATCATAATAGTATAATGTATAAAAGATATGTAGAAGCTAGTTTATGTTATTGATTTCGATGAACTTACCCTTATTTTGTTTGATATAACGCAACTCCTTCGTCATAATATGTTCCAAAATTTCAAAAACCGATGTTAAAGATTAGTCGTTCCCAACTTCCCATAGACCGCACTTAGCTCAGTGAAATTCGACCATCTCAACACCGACTATTGATAATTTGACTAAACCCGACGTTAACCAAATTCTTTAGGAGCTCATTTTTTTTTATAGCTAGAGCCTTTTTTGACAGGTAAATTTTTTTTTTGAGATGACTTTGATTAATATAATAAACGACTGTTAAAATTGCCCCCTTACCAAAAATATTCTGGCTCCGTCCCTGCGGCCATAAGATCACATACCATATTATTGCAAGTACAACATAACCAGTAGCCAGGGGTATTGTAAACACAACTACTCTCTAAAATCTCAAACTTAAATCTCTAAAAAATCTCTCACACACTCATCTCCATACACCTCATCCTTCTTCTTGTTAATATGAATTATGGATCCGAAAATGGAGGAATATGATGCGACAGTAGATCCATATACCAAGCACACCTTCACATTTCATTTGGTAGAAGATCATGAAAATTTTGCCAAGTTTTTAGCAGAGCCAGTCATGAGTTATCGGATGCTCAAAGATAGTGAAGATATGCCTCCTTCGAAATTTTGTACGCAACCAATAGTGAAGATATGCCTCCTTCGAAATATGAGGGTTTGACGTTCAAGCTAAGAGGCTCATTTATACGTCAATTTTTATTAAATAAAGAATATCTTACAAACTTCCAAGTTAGAACAAATAAACTCCAAATAAAATTTTTGCATTACAAGCCACCCAAACTGATGACTATGTATACATTTTGAAGTACAAACGTTATTCGTTTGATAAATAATCAATATTAGCTAAAATTCTACTTTTAATACATATAAATTTCTATTAAGTTCGATCTCTCTTGACTTACTTTATCGATAAACTTTCAATAAAAACATAATATTTTTATCAAACTCTATATGGTAAACTGGTAATCAACTTCTAACATATACGAAAAAAATATTACATATATCTTTACTATCTTATAAAGCATTTTGTCCCTTTTTAAAATCTCATAAGATGATTTAAACAACCTAAATTACACTTTTTTTATTCACTATTTTAAACATTTGTACCTAATATACCTATAACACTCTTAGATCTTAACCACTTATTTTTTTTCTATCTCATCAAATCTCAACAATTCATTTTTTTTTCTCTCATCTATAAATCATTTTATTTATCTAATTCATTCAAAATCTTTTATCTCAAAAACAGTATATCGATAAATTATAAAAATTGTGTGGGTGTTCTTAAAATTTCATTCTCTTTCATTAGAGATGTTATTCGATATACTTTCGACGAATTTTTAAATTCAAGGACGAAGCCCGTACGGCTAAGGTATATCACACTTTATGACTTATCACCTCCTATAACTATATCACCCAACCATTTTACTGTCACAATGCGCAGATACTTTCTCTAGTTTTATCACAAACCCAAAAGTCCAAAACCCAACCAAAGTCAAACAAAATCGAATTGAACCAACCAAAAATTAAATACAAACGATTGTAGTTTCAAAAACCGAATGCTTTCAATTTGGTTTGACTTTTAAGTAGCCGACTATTCCATCGATGTTTTTGTTATACAAATAAATAAATGATCTTCCTCCACAAAATCCACCACCCCCCCCCCCCCCCCCCCCCCCCCCCCCCCCCTATCTTTATTTTATTCTCCCAGGTAACCTTAAACTCCCATCATTCAATTTCAACAATACATATATTTGTTTTTATTTTGATTTTGTGTTATAATTATTATTTATGATGATGGCTTCACAAACAAAAACAGAGGCAGAAAGTTTAAAAAAGCTAGAATACTATTCACTTGTATCTAAAATCTGTACGGAATTAGAATCCCATTTAGGCTTTGCTGACAAAACTTTAGCGGAGTTTATAACTTCATTAGGTCGAAAATGTGAATCCGTCGATGATTTCGATCTTAAGTTGAAAGAAAACGGTGCCCAAATTCCCGATTATTTTGTTAGAACTTTATTAATTATTATTCATGCCATCTTGCCACCCAAAACTATAGTTAACTTAGATAACGATAATGATCGTGTTAAGGCGTTGGACAAGAAACGGAGAGATAGAGATGAGAGAGGCGGTCGGAAAGATCGGGATGAGGTTGAGTTGTATCAGGTATATAAAGGGAGGGTTACTCGGGTTATGGGTAGTGGTTGTTTTGTGCAGATACTTGATGTCAAGGGAAAAGAGGGTTTGGTTCATGTATCGCAGATGGGTACTAAACGGATTACGAATGTGAAAGATGCGGTTAAGCGTGATCAGGAGGTTTTTGTAAAAGTGATATCGGTTTTGGGGAAGAGGCTGTCATTGTCGATGAGGGATGTTGATCAGACTTCTGGGAGAGATTTGTTGCCGATGAAAAAGAGTGGTAGGGGTGGTGATGATGATGATTCGTTGAGAGGGAATTCGTCTAGAGGATTGCATAGGGATGGTGGTTCGATCTCTAGGACAGGATTATCTGGGATAAAGATTACAGAAGAGGATGTTGGGGATCCTTCAAGGAGATCGTTAAAGAGAATGAGTTCGCCAGAGAGGTGGGAGGCGAACCAGCTCTGATGGCTTCGGGTGTTTTGAGTGTGAAAGAGTATCCTATGTTTGATGAGGAAACTAATGATGGAATGGTTTATCAAGAAGAAGGTGGGGACGAAGAGATTGACGTCGAGTTAAATGAAGATGAGCCTGCATTTCTGCAAGCACGGAGTCAGTATTCGATGGATATGTCGCCAGTCAAGATCTATAAAAACCCTGAGGGTTCGTTGAGTCGTGCAGCGGCTTTACAGACTGCATTGATAAAGGAAAGGAGAGAAGTGAGGTACCAGCAACAGAGAACGATGCTTGATTCTATCCCGAAAGATCTGAATCGACCGTGGGAAGATCCCATGCCTGAACCGGGGGAGAGACATTTAGCACAGGAGTTAATTGGAGTCGAGTTGTCTGCATATGACATGCCTGAATGGAAGAAAGATTCTTATGCTAAAGCATTGACATTTGGTCAAAGATCAAAGCTTTCTCTTCAAGAACAGAGGCAGAGCTTGCCTATATACAAATTGAAGAACGAATTGGTTCAGGCTGTGAATGATAACCAGGTTTTGGTTGTTATTGGTGAAACGGGTTCTGGGAAGACAACTCAGGTTACCCAATATCTAGCCGAGGCAGGTTACACCACTAAGGGTAAAATAGGATGTACCCAACCCCGAAGGGTGGGTGCAACGTCTGTGGCCAAGAGGGTGGCTGAAGAGTTTGGTTGTCGTTTAGGTGAGGAGGTAGGATACTCTATTCGTTTTGAGGACTGTACCTGCCAGGAAACCGTGATCAAATACATGACTGATGGTATGTTGTTGATGGAAATTCTGGTTGATGAAAACCTATCTCAGTATTCAGTGATTATGCTTGATGAAGCTCATGAGAGAACAATGCATACTGATGTCCTCTTCGGGTTATTGAAAGGTCTTGTGAAAAGAAGACCCGACCTTCGATTAATTGTCACTTCCGCCACATTAGACGCTGAGAAGTTTTCTTCCTATTTCTTCAGCTGCAATATTTTCACAATTCCTGGAAGGACATTTCCGGTGGAGTTACTTTACACCAAACAGCCGGAAACTGATTATGTAGATGCAGCTTTGATTACTGTAATGCAGATCCACTTGACAGAACCTGAGGGAGATATACTTGTCTTTTTGACCGGACAGGAGGAGATCGATCATGCTTGCCAGTGTTTATATGAGAGGATGAAAGGTTTAGGTAAAAATGTGCCCGAACTGATCATACTACCGGTTTATAGTGCCCTTCCTAGTGAAATGCAATCCAGGATTTTTGAACCTGCACCGCCAGGGAAGAGAAAGGTTGTTGTTGCCACTAATATTGCTGAAGCGTCTTTGACCATTGATGGGATCTTTTATGTCATTGACCCTGGTTTTGCCAAGCAGAATGTGTATAACCCGAAACAGGGTCTTGAATCACTTGTTATTACTCCAATATCTCAGGCATCAGCTAAGCAACGGGCTGGACGTGCAGGCCGTACAGGACCAGGAAAGTGCTACAGATTATACACCGAGAGCGCATTTAACAATGAAATGTCGCCTACTTCAGTTCCAGAAATTCAAAGAATAAATCTTGGATCGATTACATTAAATTTGAAAGCAATGGGGATAAATGATCTACTGTCTTTTGATTTCATGGACTCACCTTCCCCTCAAGCTCTGATTTCTGCACTGGAACAGCTCTATACTCTTGGAGCTCTTGATGAAGAAGGGCTACTAACCAAACTGGGTAGAAAAATGGCAGAATTCCCTCTCGAACCTCCATTATCTAAAATGCTACTTGCTAGTGTTGATTTGGGTTGCAGTGATGAAATATTGACCATCATTGCCATGATTACAACGGGAAACATCTTTTACAGACCTAGGGAAAAACAAGCCCAGGCTGATCAAAAGAAAGCCAAGTTTTTCCAACCTGAAGGAGACCATCTTACTTTGCTTGCTGTTTATGAGGCTTGGAAAGCCAAGAACTTTTCGGGGCCATGGTGTTTTGAGAATTTCATACAGTCAAGATCGCTTAGGAGGGCCCAAGATGTCAGGAAGCAGCTTTTATCCATTATGGACAGGTATGTTCTCTTTGCTTTGTTTATTTTTATTTAATATTATTTTTGTTTTCTGATTCTATGTTTAAAAGTGAAAGCAATTTAATATCATAAATGCGGCTTGATTGACCCAATTATGGGCAAACAAGCCGATCTAGGTTATGGCTAATGGGTCCAGTAACGTTATTAAATCTGATCAAATTGGAAGTTGGTGAACAAGTATGCCCAAGATGTATATATATATATATAGAAAGTATAAAAATGTTTTACAATTTGTTATAGCGCAGAACTTAAATTATTATTGTAACCAACAAACGGTATAGTTTCCTCAATCATATTTTCAATAAATATATAAGTTCAAAAAAATATAGTATTAACAAAAAGTTTGTGGGCCAGCACACCCAAACCTTATACAACTTGTTTACCAAATCAAATGTTTGATGCATACTTGACCTGCCAATTTACCACATTTTTCTGAATTTTCCTATTACGATGAATGTTGTGTGTTTCTGGTTCATATTGCTGACTCTCCTGTTATGTTATCAGATACAAATTGGATGTTGTGAGTGCCGGAAAGAACTTCACTAAGATACGTAAGGCAATTACAGCCGGATTTTTCTTCCATGCTGCCCGGAAAGATCCTCAAGAGGGATATCGTACCATAGTTGAGAACCAGCCGGTTTACATACACCCGAGTAGCGCCCTTTTCCAAAGACAACCAGATTGGGTTATCTACCATGAGCTAGTGATGACAACAAAGGAATACATGCGCGAGGTTTGTGCTGTGGATCCAAAATGGCTAGTCGAATTGGCACCAAGGTTCTTCAAGGCGTCTGATCCCACAAAGATTTCCAAACGTAAACGACAAGAACGGATCGAGCCTCTATATGATAGGTATAATGAACCCAATTCATGGCGTTTGAGCAAGCGACGGGCTTGATCAGTGGTTTATCTTCTGTCGTGGAATAAGCCTCGTTATAATATGTTAGAATAGATTGTGCAGCAAAAATTACTTAGCAGCAGAGGTCGCTACCCATTGTTTATAACGTTCTAATTGATTGATAAAAGTAATTGTCGTAATATGCTATTATGTCAATCACAGTGCATCTCACTAAATCAAAACTTATGCAATGCACATCTACATTTCCATGATGAAATTTGTTTGTTTTTCTTGTGGGCTGTGGCTCTTGTGACCTTTTGAAGCATAGTAACAGTTGAATCTGGTCTAATTCAAAATAAGGTAGCATTTTATTTACCTGATATATCTTCCCCCCAAGTTAGTTAATGTTCACGGACTCGTGTCATGTACTGCATTGTTCTGTTTATGATTGTTGTGGCTCTGATCATAGCATTGCATCTTGACTAACTGTTTATGGAGTTATGGCCACAACTTTGATATAACATTGGCTGATATGTCTGCAACCTGGAGAAGATTGGATGAGGAGGTATTTAATTGCTGATGGCCTAGTGCCTAATTATTATATAATGTACATTGTTATTGGTGTGTGCCTAATTATTAATTTTGTTTGTATTTTGACAGATTGAAGCTACTGTCATGCCCGAAGAATACAGATACGAGGTAAGTCCTTCACAGTGTTTTTACCTGGCTGCCCTTTGGTTATATAGCATTTCCGTTGTCTTCTGTGTCTTGCCTCATTGTCTGATCTTATTGGCTATGGAATGAATGAATGACACGCCACCCTGATGAGTTGTATTCTGGATGTCGCAATTTTGACATGGTACTTTTGTCTCGTACTCCAGAAATTAAATCAAATGTGAGTCATTGCTGACCAGCCTTGCACAATACTGGTGGTTATCCAACCCTATCTTAACAAACAAAAAGAAGTTTGGGTGGATGAAATAGAATAACAAAACTAGTTGTGGCTATCATCGTTGAGTAGAGGTTGCAAGTTTGAACCCAAATACTTAAAAACGGGTCAATTTAGGTTTTGTTTTATTTGAAACGGGTCTATGCATGAATTAGAAGGCTTAACAGGAAACGGGTTGGGTGCCCTGTATTTGTAGTGCATAATGCCTTCCAAGTTATCTATTAACTTTTATTTAGAAACAATTTTCTTGTTATTAGCTCTGGCATATATTATTTGATCAAAATTAAAACGCTGGACAAAAAAAGTGTTTCAGGTTATTTCAACCCGGCTAAAACCTTTTTGACCCGTCACCCCTTTAGTCTAACGTGCCCATTTTGCCACTAAAAGTTTTCGACGGGGGCCTGCACAAGCGGTGGAGCATGTGGTTTAATTAATCTTTGTCTTAGTAGAGTCTTTCAGTGGCATGTTTCGGTCCTCTTCCCCCATCGTCCTCGTAATCTTCCTCGTCTTGACTGGTGATAGTTCATCATGTTCCAACTCCCGATAGTCTTCATCCAACTATGAATAACAAAGATTTTTAGACCTCACATTTACTTACAGATGCGGGAATATTCTAATCAATTTCATAAATCCTGGTTCTCCCCGAAATGCGTTGAGGTGCAGCAGTTGACTGGACATCTAGGGATAAAGCACTGTTTCGGTGCGGGCCACCAGAGGGACCTCACCACCAGAATGTATCTCAGATTATTTATCATCGACATGAGTTCTATTTTAACTAATATAAAAATTAAGCGATTCTGAGTTGAGTAACTAATTTGTTCTCCAGTTATAGGTTCCTATGTGACAATACTAGCAAAGCAGCCTTTCACATTTTTGGTCACAAGCTCAAATATGAAATCAGAGCAATTACAACACCCCAAGGATTGGAACAACAAGCGATCCTCGTCAGAGAGATGGATTTCTAAAAAAAAGCCAAAATACTCTAGACCTGATAAAAAAAAAAGCAAAGAAAAGAAAAGAAGACGACCTGGCCAATAGTGACTGAAAGAATGTATATAACATCAGGGACATAAGGGACTTGTCCAAGCTCAACAACCACAATGCAGATGGGGACAGAACTTGCTCAAAGAAAAGTTTGGGGATGCCTTTAAGTATATTTTATGCAATCGAGTTGGACCAACAAAACGCAATGGACTGGAATCAATACTCTGATGAAACATTCTTAAACAATGACCAAGCTTTACAAAGAACAGGCAGTAATTTAAAAGCAAACCAGGAAATACGACCCGACTCAAAATATCTGGGTTGGGGGGGAGATAAAGTAAAATAGATAGACTGAACTTGGACTAGCATGAACCACAGATTAATGAACAACAAAAATAAATAAACCATAACAATCAAGTACAAAATAAACTTGACCCAAGTAAAGTTCTCATTTAAGTCAAATCACTTGAATACCAAATATACCCGGTCCCACCCTTGCAAGTTTGATTCCTTTAACCTAATCTTAAGAGTCTTAGACCTCCCCTGTGCCGTTTGATCTTCATCAAATTGGGTCACAATTTTAGTCACAAGTGATCATTGCACGTCTTACAACACCCAAAGGATTGGAATAACAAGCCAATTTGATAGCATATATAATTCATTAAGTTTTGCATGCTACCTTGAGGAGTGAATTCTTCCTACAAATTTACCAACATCTGAAACACAATTGAACTTCAAGACACATCGCAAACTCTTTAGCTTTTTGATGCTGGGATTAAAAGTTTTATGCGAAAAAAAGAAAAAATAAAATTACATAAAAGATTATACTGGCAATGTCAAGTACACGAATAGATCAGAAACTAGAAATAAGACATCTGAGGAGTTATGTGAGATCTCACATGAACAAACCCTAATTTGTATATATAGACAATCGGAGCTTAGGACAGAGGTAGCAGCCGATTTAGGGAGGATATATCTAAGATCCCCAATCAGAACCTAGGAATCGGATCCTAAACAGAGCTAGCTGTGTATGTATACGTGTTTAGCATTAATCGGATCCTAAATAGAGATCATATATATATATACGTGTTTAGCATTGATCGTAGAATTAATATATATATATATATACGTATATATATATAGTAAATGCAGTCGAGGCTTGGAAAGAAAGAAGATTCAAAGTATATGTATAGCAGTCGGATCCTGCAGAAAAGGGAAGATCGGCTCTCAAGGTGGGACTAAGAAGTCGGATCGTAAGAATCAGAAGTCAGATAAATATTTAGATATATATTTATGTCTTTTGTCGGATCCTAGGCAAGAGGGGAGGAACCAAATATGTATAGTCGGATCCTAGACTGACTTGTATGTAGTCCGATCCTAGACTGACTTGTATGTAGTCCAATCCTAGACTGACTTGTATGTAGTTCGATCCTAGACTGACTTGTATGTAGTCGGATCCTAGACAGACATATATAGTCGGATCTTAAACAAATATATGTATATAAAATCTGAACCTACCAGACAAGGGAGAATAAAGAACTGATCCTAATTAACATATGTATATATATATATATAATCGGAACCTAAAGAAAGGACAAGAGAGGATCCGACTATATACATACATGTGTAAAGAAAAGGAATGGATCCTAAAAGCCTAGGAGATGATGACAAGGCTTAGAAGTGTATTCGGATCTGATCCTAAAGTCGAGGGCTAGTCAAGAAGGGGCTTAAGACCTCGTTGGTTTCTATTAAATTTGGCCCAAGGCTTTATTATTTTTTCTATTAACATCAACTTAAATATAATTATACTTAAATTGATAGCTTGAATTTTGGATGACTAAGGGTTGACTAACAAGTAATAATTCTTGAATGTTCGACCTCGTACCTTGGAATTTGGGCCAGCGGCCCAGTATAGCCCACGTACGAAGAAAACCCTAATGCGGTAGCCTATAAATACTCATAATCATTGTTGTCAAATCACTCTGCAAGACATAACCATTTACTATCAATTCAATTCACACGCACATTTATAACATTCTCTGCAACCACAGAGAATATACAGCAGTAGCAGTACATACATATTCATCAACATTCATCATCAATCAATCATTATATCAAAATCATATTACATCCATATCCTCCATAGATCGATACATCTCTATAGGAAAATCATCTAACATCTTAGATTCGTCAAGATTTTATAAGGTTTGCACTCTTGTTTGAGGAAATCTTGATGATTTTCGTGGTTAAACCCTCCTTGTAATTGAGCTTTTCATTCTCATGCTCAAACAACATCAAAACTAATACTTGACCTAACTAACTAATTATAAGAAAGCATAGTTAGTATTTTTCAATGCTTTTGACTCTTGTAAACCTTTATGAGCATTGACCGTCCTTTTAATGCATCTTTCCATGATTTCAGGAAGTGCTAAATACCTCGACTACTCTAGTAGACCTTTATTCGTATTTGCCATCCCTCTGATGCCCCTTTTCAAGATCTCACCCGAAGCCGGTCCGATGCAACACAAGAGGAGTTATCATGCTTCTTAGCGGGCGTTATCCAAACCAGACTATCGACATACTGGACTACACTGGTTATCCAATAATAAGGATTATATTACCCTCAAAGTATTTAACCTTGGTTGTATCCGGATCGTACAAGATAAAGGTTCATTATACCAACCATATCTAAAAAGAAATTCGTTATTAAGTGTGAATCCCATAGGGAATATATCACCAGTAAAACGTGATAACACGGTGTGTTTCACCCAAGATTCAGTCACCCCACGCTCATTCATCACCCACACCTCAAATTTAGCACATATACCATCATATCTAATTACACAAAGTTTTCCGTCGAAGAAGCACAAAATCATCTCACCTTTAGATCTGCATATAGAATCGGGAAGAGATATCTCATAAAATGTCTCATTACCCAAATCAAATGCAATTATGGCATTGTAATCGTGATCGGTAGGACACAACCAACAAACATGTCCATCATCATGACCACCAACTATGGCTTGGGTTCCGCTATATTTCCAATCAAAATTAGAGGGAAAGCTTTCGGATATGAATCCCCATGTACCTTTCCGCATGCTGTACACCTCAACTTGCATGTCGGGTTCACAATGATCCATAAGCTCAACAACTTTGTAATCATCAGATTTGGGATCAAACCCGAACTTGCTATTAATCCTGAGATCCTCATGAGGTGTAGAGACGCATTACAGCCGATAGAGAAGGGTTCCAAAGGTAAATATCGAAACATTTACGATTAAATTCACATTTAAAACATATTGAGCCGTGAACAGCACCTCTAATATATACTGAGTTGGATGTTGGGAAGTCGGGGGGCAACTTGATGAAATCCTTGAGTCGGATATTGGGAGAGTGCGAGAATTGTGCTGTTACCTCAGCTCGTTTTGTGAAAAAACTAATACCCGGGTTTACGACCAAAAGAATTTCATTATCTTTGTTGTTGTTGCGGACTAAATTACGATCAAGATGAGACTTAATAAACCGCGGGTGAGATATATAACCATTAAAGGGTTTACAAACACACCTCAATTGAGCAAGCTGTTTGGCCGGATGAGTATCTCATCCGTTAAAACCTCCTCCGGGAGTTGTAGTAATAAATTACGAGTACGATGTTTGTGTTGTGATGTTTTAGATCGTCGAACATCATTCATCATCTTGGAATCAAAACCCAAACAATCTAGGAACTTAACACAATTCAAGGTGAATATAATTAACCTGAACCTTAACCCAAACGTGATCAATTGAAAAAACATAAAAAAAAAACGGAAATCAAGAAGTTATATCAACACAGTATGTTTTTCTTTTTTTATGATACTCTAATAATGATAATGATAGAATATCGAGGGTTCCTTGGATCGTACGTAGCTTTATTTGAATGATATATTAAAAATTTCCTAAAATTAGTCTCCTAATTTCTATCAAATAGTGTTTCCTGATTTTTGGAAACATATCCATATTTAAGAAAAATATTAATGTATGTAATTTTCATACTCTAAGATGAACTAGAATTATACTAGATTTTAGACCCGTGTCTAGTGTTGGACACGGAATTTACGATATTAACAATATTAGATCTTCATACATTTAAGTCACAAAAGTTTACAATTTTAAAAAAAACACGGTTTTAAGTGTTATATTTTGCAAGTTGTAGTACAATAATCATAGGTTCCTCACTGTCATTATTAGCCTATACATATTGATGGAATTGTTTGCCGTATTCATTTCACAAGGCACATGCTATATATAATAATTTCTCCATTATAATATATTTTGAAACAAATGTAATCATAATGTGATATTATTAGGAAAAATAATTAAGAATTAAAATATAAACATAATCCCGAACTTGACATTAAAGTATATGTATTTAATCATGATGCGTGTTCATAACACGCATATGTTTATTTTCAATCACTTGTTCCTATGATAATATGATAACAATTAGGATTGTTTTTATATTTTTTGATAACAAATAGGACTCTTCTAATATTTGTTAATAAGTCATTAGGTTTTCAAATAAATATTTTTTTGTAGAATATATTTCATATATATGTTAAAAAAATTTATTTTATTAAATAATTGTAAATTTTAAAAAAATTTCTCAAGTTGATGACTAAAAATAAATATAAATTAAGTAATTAGGGCTAAAAAGTGTAAATTATTGATGTAAAACAAAAAAGTGTAAATTAATGAGACTTTTTCTACAAATTAATATAAACATTATTAATATAACAATATATTTGGATAATGATTATTAGGATTTTTAACTTGTATCTATATGATGACATCATCAAAAGTCAATTTGATAAAATCGAACGATGTGATTGGTTAATTAGTCATTGGTTCAACTGTCTTATAGTATATATTAAGATTATCTTTAATCATAAGTTGATTAGGATAATTATTACAAGTACTTAATTACTAGATACAATAACAAATACCATTTAAATTATCCATAATGCATTCAACCGTTCAAAAACATTGACCAAACTTGAATAACTGAAATTTTTAAACCAAATAGTTCAACACAAATGGGGTCTTACTACGTATGTGGGCCTGGGCCTTGGGTTTCAGGAGCTATAGGTGGGTTTCAGGTGCTATAGGTGGGCTTCGCCGTCACACGTGCTTTTAGGTGTATGCTTTTGACAACTTTTTTTTTTTTTTTAACAGCAAACATTACAACTATAAACCGCAAATAATCTTAAACTATCTCATTGTTAAAGATTAGACCTTAGTCTTTTACACCAAGAAACAAGACCTCTACCAAACTACCACCCCACCAAAGTGGTGATGATAGCTCAAATGTATATTGTCAACCTGCCCAGTTGGCTCATTCACATAAACAAGATATCAAATCGAAGAAAAGAATCAAAGGTGAAGACTGACCGGACTTATTACATTTTGGTACGAGTCTTAAGAGTCTAAGACCTCCCCTGTGCTCTGTTTGATCTTCATCAAATTGGGTCACAGTTTTAGTCACAAGTGATCATTGCAATTCAGTCTTACAACACCCAAAGGATTGAAACAACAAGCCTCTCAAGAGTCAAGTTTCTTGCTGGATGTTAATAAGTCAATTTTACCTTGAGGAGTGAATTCTGTACAATTTTACCAACATCTGAGACACAATTGAACTTCGAGACACATCGCAAGCTCTTTAGCTTTGATGCTGGGATTAATTAAATGTTTAATATGAAAAAAAAAAATTAAACAAAAGATTGTACCTTCCAATGTCAAGTACGTACACGAGTATATCAGAAATAAGAAATAAGACATTAAAAGTAATACTTGACCTAACTAACTAAGAAGCATAGTTAGTATTTATTTTTTGTACCATCCAAACCTGTCAAAAAATGTAACTAGTATTTTTCTTGTACCAAAAGATCAACAGTAGATGCATGCCTTTGACTCTTGTAAACCTTTATGAGCATTGATCGTCGTCCCATCTTTCCAAGATTTCATCAGGAGCTAGACGTGCCTCGACTGTTGTAGACCTTTATCAGCATTCACCATCCCTCTAATACCTCTTTTCGAGATCTCGCCCAAGGCACAAGCCAAATGCAACACAAGAGGTGCAGTGTTACGACCATGCATGCTTCTTAGCAGGCGTCATCCAAACTAGACTTTCGATATATTGAACAATTTTGGTTTTGCAATAGGCATGACAACCCTCAAAGGATTTAACCTTGGTTGTATCCGGATCATACAAGGCTAAAGATTCATGATTATATATTTTCACCATAAAAAACAAATTCATTATTATGTGTGAATCCTATAGGGACTATATTAAAACCTGATAACACAGAGTGTTTCTCCCAAGAAGATTGCTCATTCATCACCCACGTCTCACATCTAACGACACGTAAACTGTTATTTAGACAAATTAATTGACTTAAAATGTTGTTTATATAGTGTATGGACTAAGGATGCAAGTTTTGATCATAAGGAAGGGCTAAAAGAAGGCAATTGGATCAAGTTTAAGACTTTGGACTGAAGATGAAGACTCTCTAGGAAGTTGGACGTTTTATGCTCAAGATAGAAGCTCAAGGGTGTATTGTGTAACTATTTTTTATATAGATACAAAGAGATGGTCACTATTCCGATCACCACTTCTTGCAGCCTTTTTTGTTACCGTTTGAAACCCTAATCTTTTCCGATGTAATCTTCATCTATTTTCTGTTATGTTCTGTAAATTAAACTTTTAATCAATCATATGGCTAGTTCACTCAAGTGTGCTACTAAGATGTGTGTCTATTTTGTTCGTACTTCTCTATATTTTTACATGGTATCAGAGCCAGGTTGCAAATCTTTATACGTTTTTTGAATCATAAGTTTTGATCTTCATTTTTTTATAAATAGATATACATATATATCTTTATTATTTATTAAAATTTATTTATATTTTAGATCTGATAATATCTATCTCTAAAAACCCTAAATATTTTTTTATATATTATTATCTTTTGTTTCTGCTCGTGTGTAAGGTTTTTCTTCTTGATAGAACTTAACCTTACCACTTAATGCAGTTTATTTCTCCTATTCTTCATATCTATTCCTTCACTAAAAAGGGGTAGACTATTGTTTGGAGTACATTTATGGTCCCTTATTGATTTGTTCTGGAATTACTGTTGGCGACCCCTTTGTGAGTTTTCTTTACCTACCCTTCTAGTAGCAAACTTTTTTTCTCATTTAGAGTGCTCTGAGTGAGAAAGGTTTGGCCTATCAGTTGGGATCTCTCTTTTATGTGTTTATTTCTCTTTGTGTTTCTTTATATGTGCATTCTTTGATTTGTTTTTTAAAATGACTATCTCTATTCATTGTGAGCTTGTTCTTGAGTATAATCGTATTGTGGTTAAGTTTTATATGAATATTGATTAAACTAATCTTTTTCTTGGTAGAAGAGAGGATCCTTGAGCATACCTGTCTTGAACACTTGAGTGTTCCTGAATCTGGCCTCTGCTTTTGCATCTTTTAGGTTCTTTGTGTCTTTTCTTTTGTATTTGCATTAGTTCTTATTTGATTGTCTGCTGTTGTGTTTCTTGATATATGTGATAAAATGGATGGATATGTTGATGATAATTTGGTACCACCTGAAACTGATGTTGAAAATGGTATTAATGTGTTTGGTACTCTTATTAGCAATCTTGATTTTGGTGATCCTTTGTATCTGCATGCTAGTGACACTTCTGGTGCTCCACTAATTAGTTTGAAATTAAAAGGGACTGAAAATTATAAAATATGGGCATGTGCTATGGAACTTGCATTAGAAACTAAAAACAAGATGTGTTTTATTGATGGAACTTTTGAAAGACCTGTTAATGAGGTTCTGGCTAAACAGTGGGATAGATGCAATTCTGTTGTGCTTACTTGGATTCTTAGTTGTTTATCTGAAGATGTTTATTTGGGTCAAATTTTTTCAAAAGATGCTATGTCTGTTTGGGAGGAACTCAAAGAAACCTATGACAAGGTTGATGGTTCCATAACTTTTAATATTCATCATAAAATCAATTCTCTTTCTCAAAATGGTAGCACTCTTGTTGATTATTATCATAGGTTGAATGCTTTATGGAGACAGTTTAACTCTTTGGTTAAACTGCCTGTTTGTACTTGTAATGCTGCTAAAGGTTTTCAGGAACATCAACAATTGCTTAAACTCATGCAGTTTCTAATGGGTTTGGATGATATATACTTACCCATTAGAAGCAATATTCTTACAAGGGATCCCCTTCCTAGTGTTAAAACTGCTTTTGCCATTATCTCAAGGGAGGAATCTCACAGGGGTAGCCCTGCTGAAGTTCATCCAAAACCTCAAAACACTACTTTTATTGCTAAATCTTTTGAAAATAAAAGAAGACCTTTTGATAACAAACAATTTGAAAATAGGAGGGGACCAAATCCTAACCTTAAATGTTCTAAGTGTCACAGAATTGGTCATACTATTGAAAGGTGTTATGAGGTAATTGGTAGACCTCCAGGCTATGGGAGTAATTCTTACAGACCTAATGGGGAATTTGTCAAAAGAAATTCCTTCTCTCCCTTTGTGAAAAATCCTTCTAGCAATCTAATCTTGATCCTAAATACTCTACTGTTCAGTCTACCATCTCTCCTTGTTCTTCTAGTTCTGGTGCTAGCTATGGTGCTAGTCATGTGCAATCTTCCACTCAACCATTCACTCCTGATCAAGTTAATCTGCTCATGCAAATGTTTAATGATCATTCTCTTCATAAATCACCTCAAGCTAATATGGGAGGTACTTACACATTTTTTAACTCAAATTCATTTTTTAACTTAAATTTTGAAAAATTCTTTTGCTCTAATCATTCTAAAATTAATCAAAGTACCATTAAGGGTTGGATTTCTGATTCCGGGGCAAATCAGCATATGACTAATTCTGATAAGAATATGTTTAATGTGGTTGATGTTTCTAATCTTGGCTTAACAGTTGGTCACCCTAATGGAACTCAGGCTAAAGTTGTTAAAATTGGCAATTTAAGATTGACAAAGAACATTGTTCTGTTCAGCGTTCTGGTTGTACCTGAATATTGTGTTAGCTTGCTATCTGTCCATAACCTTGCTAGAGATAATAAGTACTTTGTTGGTTTTGATGAGTATCATTGTTATATTGAGGACTTGAGAACCAAAATAACTGTGGGGATTGGTAATGAGTGTGATGGTCTTTATTTGTTTGATGAATTTGATTGTGGTAAGAATTATATGTCATGCTTTAATTCTGTTTTTACTTGCAATATTTCTAAGCATACTTGGCATTGCAGACTTGGTCACCCTGCTGACCAAGTTCTAATTGTTTTAAAAGATAAATTAAAACTTGATAATGTTAATCAAAGTTCTATTTGTGAGACTTGCCATAAGGCTAAACAAACCAGGGAACCTTTCCCTTTGAGTGACCATAAAACCTCTGATCTTGGTGAACTTGTTCATTTAGACCTCTGGGGTCCTTATAAAGTTCAGAGTAGGGAATGATTCAAATATTTTCTTACCATTGTTGATGATTACTCTAGGGTTGTTTGGGTTTATCTTTTGAGAAGTAAAGAAGAAACTTTTGAGAACATTGTGCATTTCTTTAATTTCTTACAAAATCAATTTAACAAGACTGTTAAAATCTTTAGAAGTAACAATGGGACTGAGTTTATTAATAACAGAATGGATTTGTTTACTAAACAAAAGGGTATCATCCACCAAACTTCTTGTTCTTACACCCCTCAACAAAATGGCATTGTTGAAAGGAAACATAGGCACTTGCTTAATGTAGCAAGAGCTCTTATGTTTCAAGGGGGGATACCTCTTAATATGTGGAGTGAATGTATTTTGACTGCTACCTATTTGATCAACAGGTTACCTTCTTCTGTTCTTGGTGGAAAATCTCCTTATGAGCACATTTTTAACTCCTCTCCTAATTTATCTCATCTTAGAGTCTTTGGGTACTTATGTTTTGCAACTAATTTGAATAATTTTGATAAATTCAATAGTAGATCTCATAAATGTGTCCTAATTGGCTATGCTAATGCCAAGAAAGGATACAAAGCTTTTTAATCTTGAAAATAAAAACATCTTTTATTCCAGAGATGTTAACTTCTATGAAAATATTTTCCCCTTCAAAATAAATCTTAATAATGACAAAGTTGTTTCAAAAGATGACGTTACTCATCTTAACTTCTTTGATACTCTATTTTCTGAAAATAATAATCATCCAAGTCCTCTCATGCCCAATGATGATAGGAGAGAACTGAATTTCAGTGATGGCACTAGGTCTGCCCATTCTGGCAGCCCTCCTAGGGTTACCAATGTTGGTGGATCCTCTCATCCTCATCATGGGATTCCTAACTTGGAATCTGATGATGTGAGAACATCATCTCATCCTGGCAATCCATCTAGGATTGCTGATGAGTATGATACTGGTGCAACACTTGAAGAAAATGTTAATATTTCTGAGGGCAACCTAAACTATAATGAATTTGCTCAACCTAATGACAATCCTGTTGATCTTAGGAGATCAAATGGAGTCAGTAAAACTCCTAAAAAGTATGCTGACTTTATTTTGAACACCAGAACCAAACATAATATTTCTAATCATGTGAACTACTCTGGTCGGAAGTCTGATGCTTTGTGCTTTGTTTCTAACTTAAATAAAAATATTGAACCTTCTTCCTTTTATGAAGCCAGTCAAAACCCACTTTGGGTTGATGCCATGAATGCAGAGATGGAAGCTCTGCATAAAAATGGCACTTGGATTCTTACCAGTCTTCCACCCAATAGGAAACCAATTGGTTCCAAATGGGTCTATAAGATTAAATACAAGTCCAATGGGGACATTGATAGATATAAGGCCAGACTTGTGGCTAAAGGCTGCAGTCAAAGAGAAGGTGTAGACTTTGATGAAACCTTCTCTCCTATTGTCAAAATGGTTACCATAAGGTGTCTGATTACCATTGCCACTAAAAATAAATGGCAGATTTCTCAACTTGATGTTAATAATGCCTTCTTATATGGTGAGATTGTTGAGGATGTCTATATGACTCCTCCTCCTGGTTATTTCTCTCCTTTTGATCCTAGAGTTTGCAAATTGGTCAAGTCTTTGTATGGTCTTAAGCAGGCTCCTAGGAAATGGTATGAAAAATTGACTTCTGCCCTTATTGATTTTGGTTTTCATCAAAGTAAAAGTGACTATTCTTTGTATATTAAGAACCATAATGGTTCTTTTGTTGCTCTCCTTGTGTATGTGGATGATATTGTTATAACTGGTAATTGCAATAATGAGATTGCCAAATGTAAAAGTTTTCTGAGTTCTAAGTTTGCCATCAAAGATCTTGGCAAACTAAGATATTTCTTAGGTATTGATGTTCTTGACACTGATGAAGGTGTGTGTTTAACTCAAAGAAAAAATTGTCTTGACATTATTTCTGAGTATGACTTGTTAGGTTGTAAACCTACTCAGACTCCTATTGAACATAACTTGGGACCTTGTAGTGATGAGACCAATGACACTCTTTTAGAAAATGTTATTGAGTATCAAAAACTTGTTGGCAAACTTATATACCTAACCCTGACCAGACCTGATATTGCTTTTTCTGTGCATGTTCTAAGTCAGTTCATGCATAAACCATTTCTTTCTCATTTCAAGCTTGCCATGAGAGTTCTTAGGTACCTCAAGGCTTCTCCAGGTAAGGGTATACATCTCAAAGGTAATGATGATCTCTCTTTGACTGCTTATGTTAATTCTGATTGGGCCAAGAGGGTAACTGCCAGGAAAAGTATCACTGGATACTCCCTTTTCCTTGGTGGTTCACCCATATCTTGGAAAAGTAAAAAACAGCCTACTAGTTCTAGGTCCTTTACAGAAGCAGAATTCAGGGCCTTGGCTGCCATTACTTGTGAGATTATCTAGGTTCTAAAAATTCTGAATGAGTTTGGCATTAGACAAGGGGATCTTGTTCCCATCTTTTGTGATAGTAAATCTGCTATACAAATCAGTGCTAACCCAGTTTTTCATGAAAAGACCAAACATTTTGAAATTGATCTATACTTTGTAAGAGAGAAAATTGATATGGGAGTTATAGAGGCTGTTAAAATTTCCTCAGAAAACAATCTTGCTGACCTATTTACCAAAGGCTTAACATCTTTGGTTCATGACAAACATTCCAGAAAAATTGGTCTTATTGACCTTTTCCACAATTAATTTGTGGTAGGGTGTTATTTAGACAAATTAATTGACTTAAAATGTTGTTTATATAGTGTATGGACTAAGGATGCAAGTTTTGATCATAAGGAAGGGCTAAAAGAAGGCAATTGGATCAAGTTTAAGACTTTGGACTAATGATGAAGACTCTCTAGGAAGTTGGGCATTTTATGCTCAAGATAGAAGCTCAAGGGTGTATTGTGTAACTATTTTTTTATATAAATACAAAGAGATGGTCACTGTTCCGATCACAACTTCTTGCAGCCTTTTTTGTTACCGTTTGAAACCCTAATCTTTTCCGATGTAATCTTCATCTATTTTCTGTTATGTTCTGTAAATTAAACTTTTAATCAATCATATGGCTAGTTCTCTCAAGTGTGCTGCTAAGATGTGTGTCTATTTTGTTCGTACTTCTCTATATTTTTACATAAACGATCATATCTATATGCAATTACACAAAGTTTTCCGTCCAAGAAGTATTGGTGTTTACGACCAAAAGAATTTCATTATCTTTGTTGTTGTTGCGGACAGTGAAGATGAGATTTAATAAAGCGAGGCTGAGATAAATAAGCGTAAAAGGGTTTTGAAACACACCTCATTCGATCGGGCAAGCTGTTTGGCCGGTAACCGGACGAGCATCTCATCGGTTATAACCTCCTCCGACAGCTGTTGTAACATATTACTATGATGTTTGTGTACTCGTCGTCTTTTATCATGATGCTGAAAATTACTATCATCATTATTCATCATCTTCGAATCAAAACCCAATCATCAATGTTGGTATTTAAAAAATAAAAACCTCAATTAAGGAACTTAATTAATACAATTCAAGGCGGATGTAATTAACCTGATCGAACCTTAACCCATTAACTTGATCGATTGAAAAAACATAAAAAAATAAAATCAAAAATCAAAGGTTTCTAAATCAAGAAATTATAGCGACACGGTATTTATTTTATTTTATTTTATGATGCTAATAACAATAATGTTGTTCCAAAAAAAAAACAATAATGATAGGATATCGAGGGTACGTTCCATGGATTGTACGTACCTAGCTTTATTTGAATGATATTAGATGGGTCACGGGTGGTTTCAAACTATATAAACTTTAAAAAAAAAAATTAAAATTATGTTAAATAAAAACTAAATAAAATTCAAATAGATAAAGTACAAATTAAAGAACGAAACATATGAAGATTACTCCATATCAATATCGATTTTTGTTTATTAATTTGTAATAATTAGTTAGGTAAAAGATTTGCAGTTTGAAAAAAGAAAGAAGGAAAGAGTTGGATCTTTCAACCCAACTTCATGATCATCCACTCATTATGAAGCATTTTCAATCTAGTGAACAGCATGAAGGCCCAATGGGATTGGTGACCCCTTTAGACCATTTTCATAAATCTTCTCCGCATTACATAGATCCATTTTATGATTCTAATGAGCATATCAGGTCGAAGCTAGGCATGAGATAAAAACCCGAAACCTGGCTGAGACCCAGCCGAAACCGAACCGGACCGTCCGAATCACTTACGGTCCGGTCTTCAGGTTCCCATATTTTGACATTTCGGGTTTCGGTACGGTCCGGACCAAAACCGAAAAAAACCGGGTTGGACCGAAAACCCAAAATTTAACATTATCCATGGAAATCCGTTTCTTACCATCTATGTAAATCAGCAGTTCAAAGTAAAGAGAAGATGTTTAATTAGGAAAAGTGTGTAGAGAGATCTTGTGAAACTAAGTTTAGAGAGAAAGATCGAGAGAGAAGAGAATGAATATTTGTTTCAATGTATACAATACATTATTATTAATGTATTATATAATAAAAAGATAGATATAATGAATTGCAACAATATTTGAGAGAGAGAGACAGCCGGCGGTGTCATGTGAAAGATAAAGAAGCATATGTTTTATTCTATATACATAATATAATATACTATATATATTTACGAGGTTGTGAAAACAAAAGTAACATACGTGTTTCAATTTGATCCTTTTGTTTTATGAATTTATAAAACCTATTAAATTATACATACACATCTAGGAATGATATATATATATATATATATACGAGATATATAAATTTAGACACATACATCTCTGTATTTTCAACCTTCACAGTTTCACTTTCTTTTGCACATCAAAAATGCGAATACGAACAATCAAATTTTACAAGTGATGCAAATATACATGAGTTCTTTGCAGATCTAACAGCCATATTCACATTAATCATGGTAAATATACCTGATGTTCTTTGCAAAATAGACTCAAGCATAGGAGCTTAATCAACATCAACTCCAGCAAAAGAAGCACCTAGGAAGTCTACAAAGCCCAATTCTTCGGTTCGATGTTGCTGCAGCAGGCATTTGAGGATTTAGCCCAGCAGGGTTTAAGCCCATCACAATTTTCGGTTCTACCCATAAAAAACCGAACCCGGGCTAACCCAGAACCGAACCGGACCGCCCGAGCATGTATCGGGCCGGGCTTCAGTCTGGGTTTTCTCGCCATGTCGGTCTTCGGGTTAAGCCGGACTTAGGACCGTGCTCATGCCTAGTCGAAGCATCTTTTTGAGCATCCCGCAGATGGCTCACACTTCTATCACATCTTTTACGCCTGGACCCATTCTCCAACCCCTCCTAACTCTTACCCTCCTTATGGGCCTTCACCCACATCTGTGGGATCTACCGTGGTAGATCGAGTATAAATAAGAGTTTGAGTCAAGCTAGTGACTCGGTTAAAAACAAGCACTTACAGGAGGCAACCCGTGCGTTTTTATGTTTTTATGCTTTTAGTAGTTTAATTTCGAATAAGTTTGTGTTATTTGGGTCACTAGTGAGTCGGTGGACTTGCTTCGTGACCCCTTATTTCACGTTTTTCTTTTTTTTGTTTAGGTATCATATTTCGAATAAAGTGGAGCGATGTGATGTTTGGAGCATGATTGCGATTCTTCAAGATTGCTTGCACTTTGAATGATCTTACTACTAATGAGCATCTTTTTGGATTGCTAATCATCATTTCGGAGTTTTCTCCCTTTACTTTTATGTCAGTATTCTATAACACCAGAACATTGTTTTTTTGAAGATAATCACTACAAACATGTCGTTTGAAAAGAATAATGTCACTTAAGTATTTGAGGAATATGAAGTCTTGATTATTGAAGACTTTACCATGATACCTACTCAAAATCAGGAAGAAGAAAAAGAAGAAGATGTGGAGCTTCTATTTCACAAGGTACACAAAAACAAACTAATAATGATAAGTTTCAAGATGATAAACCTTTGTATAATGAAGTCCCATTATTAAGTGCTGCCGGTAGTAAAAACGCGAGTGGTAGTAAACAATGGGTTTGTAAACTTTGTACGGGAAAGTTTACAAGTTCATACACTAGAATGCATGCTCATTTTTTGGGCCTCCATTGGGTCAAAAAGCATACATTAAAAGGTGCCCCCCTTTGCTAAAAGTCCGAGTCACTTATGAACTATTGCAAAGGGGTTTCAAGATTTCTAAAAAGTTCCATGGTTAATAAAAAAAAAATAATTTAGGCTCTAAACTAATAGAGCAATGTATGTCTATAATGGAGAGAGATGCAGTTGTACTAAAGTGGTGAAGGCTTCAAACGGGATTCCATTTAATGTTTTATGTAATCCACACTTTCGTGAAATGATAGAGGCTGCAAAAAAGGCACCTGCTGATATAAACAACTATCTAGTGAGAAAGCAAGAAATCTTTGAATGGTGTAAGGTCCTTGTCTACATCTCTAACACATTCATCTAGTAGCTTGTTTCTAGCTTTCTCACTAGATGGTGCTTTATAACTGGTAGCTCCCTTTTTTACAGCCTCTATCATTTTACGACAATGTAGATTACGTAAAACATTAAATGGAATTCCGTTTGCACATAAAGCCTTTACCACTTTTAAATCAACTGCATTTGTCTCCATTATAGACATACATTGTTCTAGCGGTTTAGAGCCTACATTATTTATTTTAACCATGGAACTTTTTAAAGATCTTGAAACCCCCACCTTTTTTTACCCTCCTTTGTAATAGTTCATAAGTGGCTCGGTCTTTTAGCAAAACGGAGAACCTTTTAATGTCTTCTTTCTTACCCAATGGAGGCCCGAAAAAATGAGCATGCATTATAGTTTATAAACTTGTAAATTTTCCCTTACAATGTTTTCAAACCTATTGTTTACTACCACAAGGTTTCTTACTACCAGCAACACTTAATAATGTGACTTAATCATACAAAGGTTTATCATCTTGAAACTTATCATTGTTAGTTTGTTTTTGCGTACCTTGTGAATTAGAAGTACCACAATCTTCTTCTTCTTCTTCTTCTTTTTCTTCTTGGTTTTGAGTGGGTGTCATGGTAAAGTCGTCAAAAATCTGGACTTCATCTTCCTTAGATACTGAACTAACATTATTCTTTCCAAACAGCATGTTTGTATGCATTATCTTCAAGGAAACGATGTTTTGGTATTATAGATTACATTGTTTTATATATATATATATAGAAAGAATATATGTTTGGATTTTAGATGATTTGATATTTTGGAATAATAATGTATGTTATGACTTGAAAATATTGTTTCTGTTGTTTGTAAGATAATTGTTTCTTTATTTATAGACCAAAAAGTAAGACGCATTTTATATTTAATGCCTACTTCAGAAAACGAGGGATCAACGGATTATTAAGAAAATTAATGAACACCTCTGATTTTTCGAACTAAACCAATATAATTCACGATTTGGACCTATATAATTCACTGTAGCATACCATTTAGGTTTGCTATATTCACTTATCTCATATAGCCATTTTCAGTCTTGGATTCACGAAACAAAGGCGAATGGAATCACTTTCGTACCCGATTCTGGTTCGTTCGATCCAATTTGAAAATCGTGGGGGGTTCAGCGAATTATGTGACTATGATCTGTACCACCACCGACCACACACCACCTACCACCGCCAAAAACACTAGAAACTACATCTATACACAAATCTAAGAAGAGAGAAGGAGAGGGGGTGGTGTGCGGTGGATCTATACATAGAATTATGAAGAGAGGGGGACATTGTCGTTGCCGTTAGAATAGAAGTTTGATTGTTAACTCCGGTGATGATAGCGGTTGTGCGGCGGTGGAAGTGGTGACATTGGCATGGGGAAGAGATATAATCTATCTTTATTGAGAAACTAAGTAATGGGATTATTCTTGAGAAAATAAAAAAGTTATAAATAAAATGTTGAGAAAGTATGTGGTTTGATTGACGTGTCTTTAATGATTCTGGTACAAAGTAGGTGGTTTAATTAATGTTTTAGCCACATCTACAACTACCACCCTGAATCTCCATGACAAACTACAGCCACTCAATCTGTATTGTGTCATTATTTACTTATAAAGTTTGCTTCATTGTTTTCTTTAATTTTTGGCGTGGTTCATAAGTGTCATCGTTATCCAATTGTTAGATTGGGTTTATATTTAATCAACTTAAAATTTCTATGAAATATCATCCCATGTGTAAACTAAAAAGCAAATGCTAAACCACAAGTGTAGGGGTTTAATGACAAAAGTGGACATTGTAAAGGATAGTAATAAATATAATATTTTTTAAGTCATCTATAACAAATATTATTTTGTATAATTGTATCGAAGTATGTATTATTGTGAGTACTAAATTTGTTGTGAATTTATTGCTCCCTAAAGATGAAAGCATGGAAATTTTTTCGATGTCATAGTGATTGTATGCTAGTTAAGTAGATATATCTACCTAGCTAGACTAACTTTTAACGTTTGTTTAGCTTCAATAAATAGTGTTTTGAACTTTCGATTGTACATAAAGAGAATAAGTTTGATCATTAGTACATAACAAATATTCACATAATTTTCATGATATATGATTATAATTATGATGATATATGGTTATAATGTACACTACATATTATACTGGTTTTTCTTGACCCGCTATATTGAATCATGAATCATTGAAATATTATCGTGCCACCAATGCTACCACCAGCTTTAACACCACTCATGCACGTTACGCTTCCTCATTTTGATAGAATGTTCAATCTAAAAAATGTCTCACGCACGCTACAAAGCATCATAAATCATTTCATTTCATTCAATAATAGAAAAAAAAAAAAAAAAGAGATTGTTATCGATATAAATTTAAAAGAATCTAGCAGAAAATATTTAGGGTCAACCTAACCCGGCTCGTTTTGAACCATACAAAAGTTATCTGTCTTGGGCTATTATCCACTCTCCTGACTTCTATTTTCCCACTTCTATATGGAAGATGATGTTCATCCGATAAAATGAAACTCGGCTTTATTTTATTTACAAGTAACTTGTGACAAACATACTCCGAAAACTGATGATACATGAACACCACTAATCTAATCACTCTTACTAAGCGCTTGATAAACTATGCAGAAAAACTATAGCAAGTGGAAACCTAGGCAGCGCTCATGAGCATCTTTGACCACCGATTTCCATTTACCATAGCACAACTCTCTACTATACCCTATCATCTATCAATCATCAAACTCAACGCTCTTCAGATTAGTTCATCGATCCATTTTGGCAAAACGTCCTCTAATCCTTGTTCTGCTTTCAGCTCGCACCTTTCGTGACTCGTACCTAATATGCTTATCGTACCTGGTATAACGCCATTAATACAAAATAACCACTTAATGCAGCTTGAGTATCATGATTTACATGTAAGTTAAGGCTAGTTTGCCTGCCTATTTAATAAAAAAGTGGCAAGATTGGTTTGGCACACAAGTCAGGTAACGCAGTAATGAGTCAAAATTGGTAGATGCGTTCACAAGTATTATTATTGTAAAAGAGAAAAAAAGAATCCAACCTTTTTAATAAAATAATTCAGGAGGTTTTTACGCATTTGTTTATAGTCTGTTTGACTGATTTGACTCATTACTTTTTAAGTTAAATTCTTTAGCTTACCAGCAGACGCGTCAGAGATAGAATACAAGTAAAGGGAACAAACATCTTAAAAAATGAGTAATACTACCTTCTACATTTCTTCTTCTCTTTGTATCGTGTTAATGCCGTCTCTCTCTCCTGGTTGTTAAGTTCACGTAGAGCAACAGCAGGAAAGGCTGGTGCATTTTCAACAACAGTGTGATGTGACTGACCTTCATGATTGGCATTGGTGTGGCTTGATTTATGTACATTATTATGTTTTTCGTCAGGAACTATGCAGTTTGCCTCTGTGTTATTTCCCACCAATTGGTCAGAATAAAACTCCAGCCCGCTAGTTTCAGAACTATCAGGGCACCATTGAAATGGATTCGCCTGTAAATTACAAAACAGATCCAGTATCTGGATAAGAGACCCAAAGAGTTTACTACTGGCCAATAGTCCAAACCCCAAGAGTACAAAATAATAAAGAAAAAAACTAAAGATTAAAAAAGGCTGGCCCTAATGAGACACCAATATATGGGGCAACCAGTGACGGGCTCAAAGAAGCAACAAACCCATGTAACCATAAACCTGTAGGTAGTGCCAACTTGAACCATATATGGGTGGATATACATTGCTGTTAACGGGTCAACCGGTACAGATAGATAATATGATTTACCTCAAAACAGATTAACGGGTCTAAAATCACCAAAATGCACTCAAAATGCACCTGTTAACTCATTGTATTAACTAGATACAAAGGAGCTAAAAATTTGACATTGCTCCTTATATAGTCTATAATAGCTATTGCATTTTGTAAGATAGAAAACTTTTTGATGAAGCTGTAAATTCTGTAAAAGCTACAACCCCACATGCATGAAAAAAGGATACGAATCATACCTCATATGAAGAATATACATTTGGCTCCAACTTATGTTCGAATCCTGAACTCCTACCTTTGAATCGGATGTCTTGTGTGGTTACCATCGGTGATTGAAACTCACTTGTTGATTTAATCATGTCTTGATCATTATCCACATTTGGTTCAGACTTGGCTAATTCACGAAGCTGGCGGAGAAGTTCATCTTTATATGTTCCAAAAGCAGCATTCCGGTTCTGATTCAAGAAAGACAGCCTAAACTAAGGTAACAAACAACAACGCACAACACATGTGACTGGTGATCCTAATAAGTAAAAGAAACACACACACGTCTAAAATTAATAATCTTATATTATTTTATGACACTAATAACTATAAGTAACACTAACTTTTCATATGCAAGAAAGCCACAAATTAAAACATCATTTGCTGCAGAGTAAATTCCAAAGCACCAAATTTCTTGATTTTGTGGAACAGGCATCTTACTTAGGGTCTATATTTGTAGAAAAATGGCCTCTTCTAGGAAATTAAATTGGAAAATTTGAAAATCATAAAACGTGTTCAAATAAGATTTTTCCATTGAACATTTTAATGGAAACAAAAATCTAATTTTCTAATTTGTAACTACACTTTTGAAAACTCAACTTTATGGTTTTCAACATTTTCCTTTCCTGAAATGAAACACGGCATACACTTTCTGAACTTGAAAACTAAACACAACTAAACACTTTTCCAAAGAACACCAAAAACAACTAAAAACGTTTAAACAAATTTAGTCTATACATAATAAGAAACATTTCGTTTTCTTGAAAACTAGAAATAGGATTAGAAAATTAGAGAAGTTTTTATGAATAAGTAAACATGAGCTAAGTAATTGACTAATTGGCTTATTCATGAATAATCTCAACATTAAAAAATGTTCTATGTATCATGAACTATCTATTTAGCTTCTTTATAATATTCTCATTGTAGGTCAAGAAGATCATATATAATATATTACTATTCCTAGTCGACATACCCATGTCATGATCAAAGCATATCAAACATATACATAAATCAAAACCAAATCTCTAATCTAATAAATTAACAAAATGCATAAACCGATTATTGCATCAATATAGTAGATCAAATTGTCATTGTATGTAATAAAATGTGCTATTTACATTCCAGTTTAACAAAATATATTATACTACCAACGTACGCAAGCGACTATGTATAACGTCTAAAATATCGACATACATGACAGTTTAGTAAATTTTTCGTTTTCTACATCTAAGCACATATTGTCATATACACACGTTGTAAATTAATTTATCGGTTACTGGGTCATCTCGAATACTGCTAAATCGATAAAAGGAAATTATACCTTAGGTAAAGGAGGAACACCCATAGCTTGATAATTATGATTTGAACCACTTGAAACGATCAAATCATCAAGACTAACAAAACTCGGAGTATCCCAAACAAGATACTCCGAAAACCCATCACCCGACCCGTTTGACCGACCCGACCCAATAAACTCGGACCCACCCTCACTACCCCAACCAAATAAAACCCCTTTTTTACTCAAATCCTCACACCCCAAAATTGACAACAAGTCACTGACACTAGGACACCCACTAAACCCTTCAAGCGGTCTCCGGTCATGACCCGACCCGGAGCCCGAACCCGACCCGGTTTTGTTATGGGTTTCCCAGTCACAATTCTGGCAGTGAACGACGGCGTCGGTGGTACAGAAAATCGACGCCGGCGACGAATCACAACCGTCGCAAAGTAATGATCTAGTGTGTTTAGTGAATAATGGATTAGTTGAATGAACTTCACGATCACAAGATAAACAGAGCTTAGCTGTATCAGCTCTGCAGTACAGAATTGCCGGCGAATTGTTGCAGAAATCGCAGCTCCGGCCACGGTGGTTGGTGTTTTCCGGCGGAGGTGAATCTTGCATTTTTTATTTTTCTTATGAAAAAAAGATTCAATTTTTATTGGATTGAAGTGATATTTATGAAATGGGTATGTATAATTCTGGGATAATTTGATGAAAGTTGTGAAATTTAAGTGAAATTTTGGAAATTTATGAGATGGGTGTAAATAAAATTAGTGAAATTTGGTTAATGTTTTTAAGACATGGGTGAGGATGATTTTTGAATAAAATTTATAAAACTGTTGTGGAAAATGTGAAATTTGGTGAAGTTAAGAGATGTGTATGGATCATTCTTGTATAATTTTATTGAACTAAATTGGTTTAAAGAAAGAAGTGAAATTAGGTGAATTTTATACAATTGGGTTTTGGATAATTTGAAGAAAATTGAAGAAATGGGGGTGAGTTGAAATTTAGGGAAGAAAAAGAAATGGAAAAAGAGGTGAAATGAAGAAATGGATGGTAGGAATCAGGCTTGTTCTCCAAGCAATGAACTTGGATTTGATGTAGTTGTAGTAGTAGTAATTGTAGTAGATAAGGAGAGGTGCTCTCATGGATGATATCATCAAGAGGCCATTGCACTAGTCCGAGCAGTAATCTAGTTAAATTTTCTTGAAAAATAATCCATCTTTTAAACATTAATTTAAAAATCTTATAAATATAACGAGAGCAAACACTCGCGCGTTGCGACGGTGAAATGGTGAAAGTGATAGGTCATAGAGTATGATAAGTCATAAGAGGTGATATGTCATAGAGTTTTATATAGCCAAATGTCTTAGCCGTAGGGGTTCTGCCCTCGAATTTAAAATTTCGTCGAAAGTATATCGAATGACATCTCTAATGAAAGAGCATGAAATTTTAAACACCCATATAATTTTTATAATTTATCGATGTACGGTTTTTGAGATAAAAAAATTTGAAAGATCTAGAGGAATAAAATGATTTGTGGAGTAGAGAGAAAGTTGTAGGCATTGATGTATGATACATTATGTATTATCATGTGTACATTGTTGTAATTAAAAGTTGAAACCTAATTTGCTTTATAATATATAAATATTTTCTTTTAAATTTTACATATTACTATCTAATAATTTAACGATTTTTAACCTAATGAATTAAAAGAAATTAATCTATTTATTTTTATCTTTTATGTTATGTGAATGGGAAGTTACATTCATAACAAATTTTGATTTATCTATCATAAATTTTAGAATATATTGTACCACCGTACTTAAAGTGAAAAATTTACAACAATTATCAATAAATATATATACTTAATTACATTGTTTAAAACTATATGAAGTATATGTTGTGTTGTTACAGAGATAGATAACTAATTATAGTTGTAAACTTATCATTTCTCGTCAAAATAAATCTGTAATAAATGATTCAAAAGTTATTATATAAATATCACTTGTGATGTGAATTCGGTGCGCAAGTTCGACCAATGATACTTATTGCTTCTCCTATCCTATTTTTATGTATTTACAATTAAACATTACTCCAGCCGTCCATTTTAAATGTTCTATTTTGACTTTCAAAGTTTTTTTTCTTTTAATTTTGACCGTAATTATTTTTTAGTATGCCATATAACATTTGATATAAAATATATGAATAAATTGAGGTTTTAATGTATTTTTTATTGATATAAATTTCATTAACAAAACTATTTACGATCAAGATAAAAAGAAAAAGAATTTGAAAGTCAAAATATGATAATTAAAATGAGACAGAGTGAGTAATATTTTCGTTAGACAAATGATCAAATGGACCTCACTCCTCACTGATGAGACCATGAAGACCCGTGCCAACAGTTCACATACATGGTTCAAGTAAGTTTCAATGGACTAAAACATTAATATGGGTCTTTGGGATAGGGATTCTCTAAAATTGTACCAACTTTATAGGTGAAGTTGGACAACTCTTGGCCTTTGTATTGAAATCAAAGGTCAAGATTCAAAACTCAAATTTGAATCTTGACATTTGATTTTTATCCAAAGGTTGAGATTCCTCCAACTTTACCTATGAAATTGGTATAACTTTAGATGACCCTTATCCGGGTCTTTGACTCTTTGTAACTCTTTAGTAGTTTTAGTATTTATATATATATATATATATATATATATATATATATATTATATATATTATGTATATATATTAGGGAAAAGAGAATATAAGGTTGTTCGGCACCTAAGTTTAGGTGTGGAATCCCTCACATACTAATATTTTATTATTTCTTGTTTAATGAATAAATGCATGGATCCCATGATTTTTATGGATTAAAAAAAACAATATGTGAGTGTTTCACACCTAAGCTTAGATATCTGACAACCTTATATTCTCATTCCCTATATTATATATATATATATATATTATATTATATTATATATAGTATTTATATTATATATATATGTGTGTGTGTAGATACATAATTTATGATATTTGGGAATTGGGACATGTTGAGTTGGTAAGAGTTGTAGAAGATTTTTTCATAAAAAAAAAAAAGAAGATTCAAGATTTTGGGTAGGGATGGTCAATGGTAGGAGAATGAAGGACGTGGAGATATATTGGACTTACAAAGTCTTTCCATGTGATATTATTTTATATCTAGTTCTTTCCTAACCTCGTGAAAGTGACATCCAAGAAAATAGTAGCAACTCTTTTGAGATTATTCTACCTACATTTGCTAAAAGAAGAAATATCATTTACAAATTATAAAAGAGTAAATTACATTTTTCGTCCTTAAAGTTGGTATAATTTTTATTTTTTGTCTCTTAAGTGAAAAATTTACAATTTTGACCTTGAAGTTGGCAGATTTTTTCAATCATCGACCCTCGCCAAACGTTATTAAGTATCAGCCGTTAAGTCAGACACGTGCAACACACGTGAGGGACTGAAACTGCAAAAAATGAGAAATTCAGGGACGAAAACTGAAATTTACTTTTATGTTGTCATCATCTTCATCTTCTCCGGCTGACTTTTGTCCGAAAATTCACCGGAAAACTTAAAATGCCGACATCTCACTCGTTTATTCGAATTAGACCACGAAACCACCACCAAACTTCTCAAAATTAATTTTCGCACGAATCCTAACCAAAAGATTTCAGATTCAACACTTGTCAGAAAACTCAAAATACCCATAACATGGATTTTGAGCAATATTTCTGTATGATTTAGTCTGTTCCAAGAATGCAATATTTCTGTTTTCACAAATAAGTCCATGTTGGATTAGGTGTACGTGCTTCTCACTAAGACACCAATGGTGTGCCTCATTTATTATTCCATTAGCTCTGCACCAAAAAGAAAAGTACAAAATGGGGAGAGACCTTCATGTGGGTTCAGTTTTTTTTAATGAGGCAAAGACATAAGATCAAAAAATTAGAAATATATATAAAGAGGGAGCAAAGAGGGACGAAAGGACCAGGAGGTCTGACAAGCCCTGCAACTCAAATATTTCAGATCAAAAATTCCGATCATCGTCATCTGATTCTTAGTTTATGTAATAGAAGTTCCAAGCAATTTACAGTTTGTCATTTGGTTGATTATAGCTCTTGTTCTATATTTTGTATAGAAACTTTAAATCCGTTGTTTGTGAAATCCTTACGTCAAAATCTCATTCTGAAAGTTGTTACAAGTTTACTATTGATTCATCTAGTATTGTGTTAAGTTTCATAGCGATTTGTTACCTTTTATTTTTGGCCATTTAGTTAGATGTTAGTTTCATTGTAAGGTTTTCGATATAGTTTACTTGTCAATCGTTAAGGTTACTTAGTAGTTACAATAGTTAGATTAGTATATTGAGGTACAAAGAATTCGGGTGTGACAACCGATTCATTGGATCTCGTTTCGGTTATAAGTTATTTGCACACAATGTTGCTAGTTTGTACAAGTTTCATGCTTAGTTTGTTGATTTTTTTGGTCAACCAGGTCTTGGTTACAATTTCATTTACGATGCTTTTCATTTACATTTCATGAAATATCGACATTTTAAGATTTTTTTTTTGTTAGGATTCGTGTAAAAATTAATTCTGAGAAATTTGGTGGTGGTTTCGTGGTCTAATTCGAAGAAACGAGTGAGATATCGGCATTTTAAGTTTTCCGACGAAAGTCAACCGGAGAAGATGAAGATGATGACAACAGAAAAGTAAATTTCTGTTTTCGTCCGTGAACTTGTCATTTTTTGCAGTTTCAGTCGCTCACGTGTTTTGCAGGTGTCGGACTTAACGACTGAAACTTAACGACGTTTGGTGAGGGACGATGATTGAAAAGATCTGCCAACTTTAAGGTCAAAATTGTAATTTTTTCACTTAAGGGATGAAAAGTAAAAAACGTGTCAACTTCAGGGACAAAAAGTGTAATTTTACTCGTTACAAAAACATATTCCTATGTTAGAAAAATCTCAATAGATGACATTATGACAACACTATATACAGAAGCAATGATATATTGTTAATAAAATCTTTAATAGATCTTCCAACTATTTTGTAATTCATGACTTGTACATTAATTCATTGATTTAATACATTTATCGATCAACTATTTAGTGATTTTTTTTCATCATCAAACACATCTTTTTGCTAATAAAATAAAGGCATAGATAAAGACGTCGATGGAGATGACGAATGTATTTCTAACTAAAAATAGATTTAAAACATCAAAAGTTAAGAGAAAGACATTTTAAAATGTACGTACATTACTATGTTATATATCTATATATTTTTCTTTTTGAGGATATCATATGTACAGCATGGCAGCATGCCATACACAATTAGCCAATTAGCTATATGATTAAAGTATTTTTAAAGAACCAGTACAAATAGTTATAAACTTAAAAGTTGAAATTGCAATTTTTAATTCTATTTTTCTCTTTGTTTGTTGAACGTATAAATGTATGATGAGTGCAGGTTCATAATACTTACGTTATAATTTTCCCGTAATCTTTAACATACAGATATAACCATTACCTTATAAACCATGGCTTACAAAATGCAAACCACTAACTACAAACCAAAGAGTCACTAACTAATGTTGTGATTGGTTAACTCAATTATGTATCATGAATCACAATCAACAAATCACATAAATCATGAAACACAGATCAATTGAATGCGGACAGCTGCTCATACTGCCTCCAAGCTAGCTCTATCTTTATATATTACTAGCTTATACAATTTCTTTCCACATGAACCGTGAAATATTGATAACAAACCATAAACAACATCATGGGGGATTAGGCATAAGACAAAATGGACGAACGTCCAAGGTACGATTTTTCAGGGGCCCATATTTTCAATTTCTATATATACATGTGTAAAGTTATATTTTATATATTGTCTTTATCTTTATTAATAAACTATTAATATTTAGATTGTTTTTAAGAGGTTAGATTTTGGTTTTTAGTCCCCAGATCAAATTTCTTAGCTTAAGGGCCTTTTTTAAAGATCATCCTAGACTCAAGTCTTCTTAAAGTCGGCCTTTAACAACATATAATAAACAAGTATAGCTCTTTAATGCATGAAATACCAGCTGTATCTAAAATATGACGTGAACAAAAAATAATTTTGAATATTTTGATGTGTATGCACGATACTTCGTATAATTCGCATAAGTATATGTCATTTAATTCGATTTTTAATTATTTGCCTATTCATATATACGTCATAAATCATACTTTGCAGCATATAAATAAACCAGCTGAAGGATTCTGTGCGACAAGAGTAGTCGATGTTGATATTAACAATCCTTCCTTTATCAAGTTGGATGTTTTATTTGTTTTAAAAAAGTAATAAAAGGGTACGTAATAAATATTAAGACTTTAATAATACTTCGTATTATTTTTTATTTATCAATCGATATCGACACTTATTACCCCCTCCTTCTAACATTTCTCCCTTTTTTTTAAATATGTTTCAAAATAACTATATCTAGTTATAAGTTTCATCAATAAAAATAGTAAAAATGTAGTGCAAAAAAGACCAACGACCCTAACCTAAAGGAAAACGGTGAGAAAGACCGAGACCTTTTCATCTTGTTGTATCCCAAAATAACTGATTTATAAATTTAGAACATCTATACTTCTATACAAACTATATAAAAAATAAAGCCTTATGTTGAAAGTTTAAAAAAATGAGACACGAAAATTGATCAAACTACCCTTAATGATTTAAATCACCATCAACCATTAATATTAAGTTACACTATCAATCATTTATCTTATAAAATATCACTATTACCCTCTTAAATAGTTAAATCAAACACCTTTACGTTAATTACCTACCCCACTTGAAGCCACCACCACCATCACACTGTCATCATCGCCGCCGCATTACGCAGGTATTGTGCTAGTTTAATATTAAATATTATCAGTGACACTGGTTACACTTTACTTAAAAAAAGCTCATAATATTACCTTCTTTAATAAAGCAAATGGATGTAAATAGTGACTTTTTTTGTCTTCACATGTAGTTTTAGTATAAATAAATATATTCCAACAATATACAGAGTTCTGTATTTGGTGCAATGGAAAGCATGTCACTTATTAAAGGAGAGGTCCCTATTTCGAAACTGGGTGTTACCTCTCCATAAGATTTTTAAAGATTCATTTTAACCCCTCATAAATTTACATATATAACCCTGAAGTTTTACATATAATTAAAATATTATATAAAGTTTAGGTTAAATATGTAATTTCATTTTGTTATTTGTGTTCAAACAATTTTAGAAAATATATATCATAGGTTTACTTTTTGTAAATAATTTTATTTTTGGGTTTTTTATAAATACTTTTTAATGTTTTTCTTTGTTTTCTTTTATAGCATTTGACATGTGTTGTATTTTTTTGATCTATAAAATTTAAATTTTTTATATACAAATTTTAGTTTTCTTATATAAAAAATGTAATTTTTTTCAATACATTTGTATTCTTTGTATTTATTAATTTTTTTGTTTTGTATTTTACCATCTTTAATTTTTTATACTTCCGTAATACTTTTGTTTTTAAACCAATGTCACTCATCGGACGGGTTGAATCAACTAGTTAACATTAAGGCTGATGCAAAAACATTGTATGAACCAGAACCACCACTGACCAAGTTTGTCTCCAATTATGCTTAGACACAAGATCATAACCAGTAAACCAGTGAAATATTTTGTTAAGTAAATGCATTGCCTTATATGAGAATTTAATTGGTTCAAGTTTATTTTCAACTTACATGTGGTTTATGTGTGTTGTCAATTAATTTGTGGTTCATGTGGGTCAAAGTTCAATCCGTCTATGTTACAATGTGATTTTGTGACAGGTCAGAATCAATACATAAACTGTTGCAAGTTAACCACACAGTTTTCAAGTTGGTTATCAAGGATGAGATGAAATGAGTCAATGACAAGAAAATAAATCCACATTTCAAACCTCTATTGATTGTAAAGATCGGACACTACAATTACAAGAAAACATTCTTTCAAGTGTCTCCCGAGATATAAGAGTGTATGAGTCAATTCACCGCTTCAAGAAAACCTTGCCTGATAGACGGATGTTGGTAAAATTGTAGGAGGAAATTCACTCCTCAAGGTAGCATGCAAACTTCATGAATTATGCTATCAAATTGACTTGTTAACATCTAGCAAGAAATCTGTCTCTATTATGAGTCAGTTGTTCCAATCCTCCGGGTGTTGTAAGAGTTGCAATGACTGCACTTGTGACCAAAAATGTGAAAGGGTACTTTGCTAGTATTGTTACAGTCATTGCACAAGATAGAAACCTATAATCGGAGCACAAATTAGTTACCCAGCTCAGAATCACTTAATTCTAATATAATACAGATCCTGATAAAATAAAACACACGTCGATATCAAACAATCTGAGCTACCTTTTCTGGTGGAGATGAATGCTTAAAATCAGCATGACCTAACAATTACCGCTGTTCAATATGATGAAGAAGATCAACAACACGAAGGGAGGGAGGGGGGGGGGGGGGGTCTAAGATATGGTCAAAGGCATACTTGTAGGGGCCGGACTAGGTGTCTTTGGTATGTGAGTGATTACCTCGAAAAGTAGAGGCGGTTGCATATGGGCATGTCAGACAAAAGGAGTGATGGGTCAAAAAGATTTTGATCGGGTTGAATTAACCAGAAAAGCTTTTTGTCCAGTGTTTTAATTTTCAAAATAATGTGTGCCAGTCTGATGACAAGAAAATTATTTCTCAACAGAAGTTAATATATGACTTGGAAGGCATTATGCATTACATAACACGGAGCATTCAACTCGTTTCCTTCTAAGCCTTTTTTTTTCTCACGTATAGACCTGTTTCAGATAAAACAAAACCTAAATTGACCCATTCATAAGTAATTCGGTCCAAACTTGCCACCTCTACTCAAGAATGATTGCCACAACCTCTATTTCATCCAACCAACTTCTCTTTTTTAAAATAGGGTTGATTACGACCAGTATTTTACAAGGCTAATAATATGCTCAATCTGATGTCGGGCAGGCCGCAATGACTCGCATTTAACTTTAGATTCTTATGTGACAAAGGTACTATCTCAAAATTGCAACATCCTAGAATGTAACTTAATCAGGGTGGCATGTCATTCCATAACCAATTAAACCAGATACGTCACCAAAGATAGAATGGAAGTGCCATAAAACCAAAAGGGCAGCCAGGTAAACATTAAACTGTAAAGGACTTACCTCATATCGGTATTCTACAGGCATGGCACTAGCTTCAATCTATCAAATTACGAATTTAAATTAATAATTAGGCACACACCAATAACGAGGTATATCATAAAAGTGTACGCCTTCAAAAAAGGAATTTCCTAAACGACGTGCATTGACTGACTGAAATTGTTTAGAAGAATACAAGTGATTTGCATTTGCTTTTGATAAAACTTTCCAACTAGGGCATAAGCAATTATATACCTCCTCGTCTATTCGTCTCCAGGTTGCGGACATATCACCCATCGACTTTGAGCAAATAGGACAACGGTATCTGCAAGGCACATCCAGTTCATTCATAAACTACAACTTGAAAATAATCTAAAAAACCAAACTTCATAAAAGCTTAAAAAGATAATGAACTAACTGATTCTGATTGATCATCTCATCCGCGCATTCCACATGCATAGTGTGTCCACATTTCATAATTGAAACGCTCTTTATTGAGTCAAAAAGAAACTACAATAAAAGAATTCTTGTTTATATCAAAGTCAAGATAGATATCTATACACAGGATAACATACAATGATATGTGGATCAGCATACCTCGTAACATATAGGGCAATGGTGTTTCATAGAATTCTCCACACATGCATGATTATCAAGCAACTTTATATCATAGCATGATCCTGTGTGCAAAGAAGATAGTCAAGATGCAATTTCATGATCAGAGCCACAACAATTATAAACAGAGCAATGTAGTACATGATATAGAGTCCACAAACATCAACTAACTTGGATAAGACTAACGGTTAACCACGCATAGCGACCGCGGTGACAATAGTTTGCGTGTGTGTGCACCTGCAGATGGTGTTTCTTGGATGATTGAGGAGAATGATGAGGGGTAAGAGGATTGAAGGGAATGGAAAGATCAAAGGGTAAAGTAGGAGAGAAATGAATTGAAAGTGTTTTTGTGTTTAAAAGTAGTGGTCTAGATCAACTTTAGAAAGCCGATAGTTGAGATCAAATCTTCACATAAAATTAAGGGATTTTAAGAAGTGGTAGATATGCTTTACAATATATTACAGATATATCAGGTAATAATATGACTTAAAATGAGGTGTTCTAAAGTTCTAAATTAGGCCAAATTCAACTGTTACTGTGCTTCAAAAGGTAACAAGATTACAAGAGCAACAAGATTAACAAACAAACTTGATCATGGACATGCGGGTGTGCGTTGCATAAGTTTCGATTTAGTGAGGTGCATTATGATTAACATAAGCATATTACGATAATTATTTTTATCACTTCAAATGGAGCATCCTAAAAGATACGAAGCGGCCCCTACTGCTAAGTGATTCTTGCTACACAATCTATTCTTACACTTCATAACGAGGTTTATTCCGAAACATAATATATAAAATTGATTTAGAAACTAGAAAAATACCACACACGTACCACACTTTTGGCAATGGAAGTAATTCTCTCTACCGCCAACTCTGTAACAATTTCGACTCCATCATCAGTAAATTCAAATAAAAAGAATACATAATTTCACATAAAACGTTACTTTTCTTAGTACTAACCTACAAATTCCACAGTCATCACAATGGAACTGTTGCTTTGAAATCTGAATTTAAAAAGAAACACATCTGAAGTTAGAAATTATCTCAATAACACTACAAAATAGAAGAAGATAATAAATATAGCCAAATAGAAAGTGTTTACATCATCGTCGTAAAACTTGCAAATTCCACAGAAGTATTCCCCCATTTTCACGCCGCAGTTGGTACATATCTGAGCAACCTGTTATTATAACATCAGCAATAATTATTACCTTAGAAGCTTAAGTTAAATACTTCATATAAGATGATTGAAAACAATGTTTCACAAACTTTAGAAAACAAACCTCCTGTTCAGTACTGCAAATATCACAGATAACCTAAATGCATCAAAGCATAAATTGATTACATATCAACTCGAAAACAAACCTAAATCCAATATAAACATAGTAACTTTACATGATATAAAAAACTGTACTTGTTTAATGTCTTGACGGACAACTTCATGACGTTCCTTAGGGTCAGTCAATGCACCCTGTACACAACATAAAATCCAATAAACATCGATCAGCATCAAATTCTGAAAAAACAATATTTTTATTTTCACGTCAATCTAGGATACCTACGTTTGTAAACTTTCCTTTTATATGACTCAAATTCGAAAAATTAGTGTTAAAAAGTGTCACACTCCATTACATGAACACGGCCATATAGAATCAAAAATTTAAACTAGAAGCAAAAACAGTCGAGAACTACATAACTATATGTTAATTCACATGCGAAAATACGCACAGGTTCAAACGAGAAGCAAAAAAGAAAAATGAAAAGAAGTTGAAAACATGTTAAAGCACGTTTTCAACTACTTTTTCTTTTGTTTGCTTCTCGTTTGAAAGAGTACATATTTTTGCACGTGAACTAACACATACTTATGTAGTTTTCGCAGTCTCTCGGCCTTTTTTTTAAAAAAATTTCTACGCGTCGTTCGCAACTAGTTTATCGGAACATTAATCTATACAAACAAATAAATACATGTAAATAAATTTCTATAGAAAGAAAAAAAAAAAACGTTTAATTCCGAAAACCTAAACCGGTCCGCCTAGAGGTAGAAATAATGTTAATTAATTAATTACAGTAATTATAAAGTGAGTTAGAAAATAGGGAAAAACCGTGAAGTCATTATGACAGTGACGGCAGAAAAATATCTGGTTACAACAAGGTGCACGGATTTTGCATCTTCTTCGGTAATGTTCACACCTATAAATATACATTCAAATTCAATCATATATATAATAGTGAGAAAATAATAAAGAGACAATGGATATGAATAATTAAAGTACCCTCGAAGGAGTTTGCCGAAATCAAGAGGATCAGTTTTATCGAGAAATGAAGGACAGGTATCAGAATCCCTAATATTTTCCGCCGCCATGAATTTTTTTTTTTAATAAAAAAATAAATTATTTTAGGCTTACTATTTGGATTCCAAGAAAGAGTATAAGTTTTGAGAGAGATTGGTTTTTGCCCTAATCTACCGTTAAAAAAAGTTGCGCACCCGCATCAGGTGCACAGGTGATATTATCAAGTTGCATTAGAAACAAAAAAAAGTAAATAAATACAAACTTACTGGAAAAGTTGGGTATGGTAATTAAAAAAAAGTCCTTCAATCCCATTTTAGTTATCATATTGACCAACTTTGATCGTAAATAACTTTGTTTGTGTCATGTAACACTTAATATATAAAATATATGAATGAATTAGGTTTTTAATGTACTTTTCCTCCATATAAGTTTCATCAACTAACATATAGTATAAACAAAGTTATTTACGGTCAAAATTTCATAAGCTACTGCTATTTTACCCAATTGAATCATTGGAGATACAATCAACCAAGATCGGCTAGTTTAACAATCAACAGTCCGATTCAAGTTTACAAAGACACCAGGTCAGGTTTAGTATCTCCAAATGAATTCAAATTCATTATAAAACAATGAAAATGTAAACTCCTTAAAACAAACTTTTGCTCTACATGCTTTGGGTTAGTAAGCTTTGGCCTAAAGTTGGTCCAATCTTACACACTTCATAAATAACCCATCCCAAAGGGATTTCAATATACAAGAAAAAGATAAACCCATTACAACAAGAGCAACATTATGTAGTACTAAGAAAACCACTCGAATCCCGACATCATTCAAGATCCCAACTCAAATGTCATGCCACTTCCAAATATCTGCAACTTCATATAATCACACAGCCGAGCCCACTCACAGATCTATAGAATTGTGCATCCACAAGAATTCAATTTTCCTGTATCATCTTGTTTTTTGGCTGCATTGCATAAACAATGTATTTCAATACATAATAGATTCCTCTCCCATCACTGTTTTATTTAAAAATATCGAGCAGAAATAAGCTATTAATATTACTCCGAAATACACAACCTCAAGTCAGCTCATGAAAAATATAAAGCAGTTATCTGACCAGGTTTACATTGTCATTCAGCGTAGCTCGAACCAAAAGTGCAAAACAGAATTTAAACATCAAATTAGTGGTAGAACAACAGGCGGGTTGGGTGAGAGCGGTAATGGCTCAAATGGGCCATGTCGATCATCAACACTACTTATTTGTCCATTTAGGTTGAGCTTTATAAACAATTAACCCCTTCGACTTGTTTCCGTTTTAGTATGAATTCCAGTAAATAAATCATCCATTTGTAGGTAAACGGGTCAAAAATACTGTGCCTCTAAGCATCATGAACAAAGCTCGAGAAATTATGGGTTATAACTTAAAAAAGTAAGATGCGTGTCATATATGCTTTAGCTATATAGAATACAAGGTCGTTGCTTTTTGACAAACTTTCATGTTTCAGTTTGAAGAAAAAAAATAACATGAAAGAGTGGTATAGACTCACCTGAGTTCTTTTTGGCTATAACGGGTTGAATAACAACATGCATAGTGATCACTCCTCCTGCAAAGGCACCATCACGTACCCCGGATTCTGATAGTGTCTTATTGTTCTCCAAAACTTTACCCAAATGTATAAGCTTTATGTCGTTCGAAGTTTTGGGTACCATAGATTTACCTATCAGAAATGCAGAAATGAATTTTAGTCTTTTAGGTTATAGTGAAGAGCTTTCACAGGTAAATACAACAATCAAGAAGCAAACATAGACATACATATGGCAAACCTAAGCAATTAATACAACTATATAAAACCAAGTAAAACTAGATAAGATCCATAGTCAAAAAAGCATCACACAAGCAAAACAAGTGGCCCCACTGGGGGAACTTTTGGGATAAGGAGGTCTTGGGTTCAATCCATGGCGCCAGCAGTCCAATGTGCCCCACTGTGCAAGGGGAGTTGCCAAGAGCTATTCCTTTTGGCGTGGACAACGGCTGGTGCCAGAAAGGCACCCGGGGTCAAGGATGCCCCTGCCAATTTACACCTTTTAGGGAGATAATATACGAGAAAGGCTAATTTATATCTTTGTACCAGTAAATTCAAAATAATGCATCATAAGTCTGTAACATAAGACAAAATAAAGCACACCATTATCCAATGCAATCTACTAAGGCAGGCCATACACAAGTCTTACGATCTGCCGAGACAGTTATTGGTTATAAAGATAGCTGCTAATCTAGTGGTCTACACGGAGTTAAAAGTCAATAATAATATCGGTCTGTGATGCAAGCAATCTTGTACAAACCAGAAACATTATCATGGAAAGGGCATAAGCATAAAAAGAAAACAGATCTGTTCTTACTAGTCTACAAACAGGGATACCTTGGTGTATCACAATTTGTTAAAGATACAAACTGTTTCATCATCAAAACAAAATTACAAGCATAAGTAGCATCAAAGAGAATTCACATTATATTAAACTAAATAATGTTGAGGAGAACAGGCTATACAGAATACGACTTACTATGCACTATTACAAGTAATCCACATACACTGGCTCACTACGGCCACCCAACACAATTTTTTATGTCAACCAAAACTTAAAAGAAGAAATAAAAACAAGCATGTATCAGTATTCATGAAAATAGCAGATAAAGTTATCGCAAACCTTGAGGCCACTCAGAGACAAGCTTTTGCTTAAGAGAAAGTATAGTACTTGATGACACATAGCTGCAATGACATATATCTGTTCCATCGTATATTCTGAATTTGAGTTCAATATACTCACTGCCATCCGCCATTATATATACCTTTTTCTTCCGAACCAAAACTCAGGATCGACTGCAACTCCTCAACAAAGATACCAAACACGAGTGTATGTCTCTACCAATTCACCTGCATAAAATTCTTACTGTTAACAACCGAAGCATACTTTTAAAAACCCATTTTTAACAATCAAACTGCATATAGTTATAAAATACATATAAAAACGGTCAATTATAGTAAGAAAACAAGCTATAACCTTGTTCAGATAAGGAAAACAAACTATTACTGACATAGAGCATATGCATAGCATGTTATCAAGTAGGATGTCATTTTCTTTTTCTTCTCTCTCCTCATCCTATGATTGTGAGTATGAGGTGTTCTGCTTGTAAGTACAAAGAAACCTTTTACAGCCACGACCCACATATCTTTCGTAATGAAAAGGTGTTTCGATGTGCATATTAAAAGTGATCATGTCAAATAAAAATGATATCATGGCTGCTTAATCAGCTAAGCTTGTACACTAAAACAAGTGTATACAAGTAACAAGTAAGTTTGCTTACTATCGGTAATCAATTACGCTGCAGATAGTATATACTAGTTCACACACAAAATATAACATTGTAGTACTGTATATACTATTATCACAAGTTCCAACCAGGTTGGGATCTTCCTAAGTCAAATTTCCTCATATTGGTGTAATGTTGCAATAATTCTGAAACTTTAAACATGATAAAGGGTCCACCATCAGCTAGAATAAAGAACCCGCGAATCTTTTTTCTCTCAGAGCATGCGGTAAACCCCCCTTTCACTCAACAGTCAAACCAAGCTTTCTGGCCCTGTTGGTCATCGCTCACTCATCACACCATTTTTGCGACCCCCTTATCACATCATAATTACCCAAAACACCTAAAACTTCATAAAAAACAATGACGAGTATGAGGGCTCCATCTTCCCTCTCCTTTTCTTCAACACGAAAGGCATCACTTTCCCTTTTCCTCAACCGCCGTGGTCGCTTCCCTCTCCTTTCCCACAAGTGCTCCTCACCTCACTCTCTCTCTCTCTCTCTTCCCTCTCCCAATACCGTATCCTCTCACGGCTTCTTAACTTGATACAACGAGACTAAAAACTTGATAGTATCTCATATCGTTACAAAAGTCGCAACATAAGGTTGCCAAGTGGTTTTTTAAAGATTCAATCTTCTTACCAGACTTAAAACTTAGCATCAAACTTTCAAATGTTACCACTTTTTAATATATCACGGGGCACGATACCAGTTTCCATGACATGAAAACTTTCATGTCGGCGGAAAAATAAAAAATGCCAACAAAATGTCACTAAACACATACACACATTAATATATACATACATACATACTACACACACACACACACTAATATATACATACAATATAATGAATGAAATGTTTGGTATACCATATAATAGCTACATGTGACAAGTTTCAGAACACATCAAAAGAAAAAAAAAAGGGCACACACACACACACAAACATACAATTTTAAACATAAACATGTAAAAAATCTGCATTAAAAATTCTTTAGCTAACAAAATTAACAAATTATTAGGGCTAATAGTGGAAATTAGGAGGGGAAAATATACAAAGAAAAAAGAGGGAATTAACCTGATTGAGATGCCATTTACGAACCAATAATAAAGTAATTAAATTGGTTGATTTAATAATTTCAATTTTGATGGAATTTAAAGCACAGAGAAATGGTGAAAAATTCTTTTTTCTGGATTTGGGATTTTTTGTTTTTTCTTGTTCTTTCTGTTAGTTAAAGCGTTTTCTGGGTATCACTTTCTAACCGAAAGTTTGATTCTTTAAAAAGTTTTTTAATGTAACAAGTTAAAATGGCGATTAAGACAAACGAATAGTCCCGTTTACAAATATTATTTCTTAAATAATTATAGATTTGACAGTATATGTTATTTTTTAAGATAAATACTTTCTTTCGTTTTATATCAGAGGTTTAATTTTGGCTTTTCAAATTTTATTTTATTTTAGTTTTTTTAATTTTGAAATTATTTATGATACATGTAGTACTTGATCAAAAGTTATATCAAAGAAATTTATATATAAAATTATCAACACGATATTGGCGTAATGCGGCGGTGGTTGTGGCGGCAACGGTGTAGTGGGGGACTGTTGGTGGTGGAGGCGGCGTCGAGTGGTGTAGATAATTAATGTAAAAAGTTAATGAAGATATTTTAGATAAATAACTGATATTGTAATTTAATCATTAATAATATTTTAAATAATTCTTCCATAACTTTTAAAGAAAATGTTGTTTTATTTATTAAATATTATAAAAGGATATATGGATTAGGTTTATAAGGAAATTAAGATTAAAAAATAAGAGTATTTAGGTACTTAAAATGATGAATTTCCTAAAATAAGATAGGTTAATAGATTTTATAAGTGGTTATAGATATTCGTATATATATTTTATATGATATGAAGTGTTATATAATATAAGCAAAAGTTTTTATGGTTAATGTTGACAAGACTTGACAAGTCAAAATTAAAAATTTAATATAAGACATGAGGAATATTTTTTTTGAGATGACATAACTAATAAAAAATACATAATATTATTTCCGGCGATAAATTAAAGTTCATGTAAAACTTTTAAAAATCACAAAAATTACAACTATTTTCGTGAATTAGTAGAATGGGGTTTTCTATTTTTTGAAGTCTATTACTGTATTAGTTATGGGGAATGATAAACCACAACAAATTTTAGACATGCTTTACGCAATTATATACTATGCAGTAAAATATACATATTTATTGTAAATGGCTAACCATACTGTAGTAGATTTATCACTCTCCATTTATTATATACGTCTCCAAGATTTCCTTAGAAACAAAACATAAAATAAACCACTAATTTATTAACATAATCACGAGATCATCATCTTCTTCTCCTCGTCACGCACCATGCTAATAATCATAACTCATAAGCCGTGTAAACACACTGAGTTCTCTCAAATTTGACAAATAATGGAACCTTACTACCTATTATCGGGACCTTTAAATGACATACAACTTTAGAGTTAAATAGAAACGTATCCCATGACAAAGTTGATAACCTCATCTTAAGCCAAAACTTCAAATCAATTTCATAAACACCTTCCTTGCTGTCGGATTCATACAACACTTTCTCGTCACCGTTATCAATTACCAATAATCGTTCGCCTATAAAAAATGCATTCACATCATTATTCTTAGGGTTATTTACTGAAATGGTACCTGGACTATTCATCATATTACTGATTTCATACCTATAACTTTAAAATTACTCTCATCATACCCCAACTTATCAATTTTCCACTCGGACGATACCTGACTTGACGGGCGTCTGTTTGGCCGTTAAATTGGGGTATGACTACCGTAAATTTTAAAGTTTTAGGTATGAAACCAGTAATATGGTGGATAGTCCAGATATCATTTATGTAATTAACCATTATTATTATTATTATTATTATTATTATTATTATTATTATTATTATTATTATTATTATTATTATTATTATTATTATTATAGTTGTTGTTGTTGTTTTTTTAATTACACAAAGTACATTGGTATATTTTTGTAAATATTTATATTTATTTTATAAAAAAAACTTTATTTTTATAAAAAAAATTATTGTAAATATTTATTTATTTTTATTAAAAACTATTAATATATCAAATACTATTATTTATAAAAAAATTTTTAATAAAATAATATTTTATTTTATAAAGATCATTTTTAGTACAAAGTTTTTATTTTTATAAAAAAAAAAATTTCAATTTTTTTTTAAAGGGGTAAACCGGAAAAAATATCATAATTTCTTGTATTGTATTAGTACCTGTACAACTACTATGTAAAGTTTGAATCAGCTCAAAACAGATTTAATCAACTCCATGTGATGGTATCTATTCAAGACTTAAAAGTACATTTATCAATGTTTTACATGAAATTAATGTACTGCTTCCGATTTACTTATTTTCTATATATAAAAAATAAATAAATATGAAATAAATAAAATCATCATGGATCTATAATTTGATAGATTAATAGTTTTTAATAAAAAATAAATATTTACAATAGTTTTTTTTTATAAAAATAAAGTATTCTTTTATAAGATAAAAGTAAATATTTACAAAAAAATATCAATGTACTTTTTAAAATTATTTATTTCTAAATAATACTTTGTGTAATTAAAAAAAAAAACAACAACAACCATGATAATAATAATAACAATAATAATAATAATAGTAATAATAATAATAATAGTAAAAACATCACTTCCATTAGAAATTAATAGGATTTACAAGAAATTATGGTAATAATAATAATAATAATAATAATAATAATAATAATAATAACATAAATGACACATGGACTATCCACTATGTTACTGGTTTCATACCTAAAACTTTAAAATTTACGGTAGTCATACCCCAACTTAACGGTCAAACTGACGCCCGTCAGGTCAGGTATCGTCTGTGTGGAGAATTGATAAGTTGGGGTATGATGAGAGTAATTTTAAAGTTATAGGTATGAAATCAGTAATATGGTGAATTGTCCAGGTACCATTTCAATAAATAACCCTTATTCTTATTATGCCCTACATAAAAGCCTTGGACATGTTTTGTCATCAATCTTTGCCCATGATACATTACGTTGGCTTTAATTTTATCGTAACGTATTCCAATGTTGCCATTTGGGTTTCCGTATGTCATGTTAATTTTAAGATTGTAGTACAAAGTGTTGTTTGTAGGGGAGAGTTCGAATTGAGTGAGAGTCACGTCGTCCACGTGGAATTTGGGGTCGTTTGATAATAATATGAGGATCTCAAAGATAGTAAGTTTGATTAGTAACAAAATAAGAAGCGGCGCGACTACAAAAAAAATGATAGCTATTATAACCGTGCAACAATCAACTTTGGTTTTTTGTTGTTTGGGATCATGATTATCATCCTTTTTTTGTGGTATGGGATGGTACTTTGGTAGATCATTTGCTGGCAAGAGTGACATCATTATCGAAATAGGGAGGAAGGTGCTGAGAACTTTAATGCGTAGACGGAATATATAATGCGTGAACAAATGATGGTGTTTATAAAGTTAATTAAATTGTTGTATCATAATAACCCTAATGGGCTTTATCTTTGTTTGTTTCTTACTTTCTTTGTTCTGTATATCTTAAAAGGCAATTATTTTCAAGTCAACCATATATATCAAGAAGATTGGCCGAATGATAGGTGTTTTTTAAAAGTGTACAATATATTTGAAATCTAGGTTTGAATGGAAATGTTTTAACTAGATTTAGTTATGTATAAATTACAAATTTTATTGATATTTTTAAAATTTAAATAAAATATTGTTAAAAAAAATGATAAATCATGTATTTTTTTCGAATATTCAACTGGTTTAGTTTTGCACGTACCATAGACAATGAGATATTGATTATGAGCCGTTACAAGTATTCGGAGGGAAAAACCTCAAGTTTTGTCATCCGTAAGGATCGAACTCAAGTTTTAAGGAGGGTGTGCCTGAAATTAAGTAATTATCTATGAACTGACAAGGACTTCGAGATTTTGAAATCTAGATTGAAATTTTTGTATGAAAAAATGCTCGTGGACCTAATTATAAATAGATAAAAACAACAGATGAATCGAGAACCAAACGGATGCTAAGCAGTGTCGTTAAGTCCAAACTTGCTACTAAAATATGAACTTAACTCGAAGCAATTCTTTTTTTAATGGTTGAGTTAGTAAATCTTGTTACTTACAAACTCAAATTTCATAAATTTTAGCTAGATTACGAAGTAGCATTGATAAGATGAGATCAAAAGTAAAACAAGTAAAATCGTTTATCGAATTGAAGCAATATAGAATAACTAACCGTCGGCAACGGTAAAGCGGGTTAGGTTTGGTAGGTTTCCCCTTATTAATCGTCGTGTCTTCAGACAGATTACTAGAGAGTTTTCCTCAAATGGGTTATTTGAAATAGACATTTCTGTTTGGAGCAAACTCTCTAACACAAACCCGGTTAAGACAATGTATGCTAGACCTCCTGACGAAGTTTCTAACGTAGCAAACAAAAAAAAAATATAGCAAATCACATCCTAGATTTTTTTTTTCCATGAACCAAGAACTAAAACAATCATTGTGTTTAATTATGTCTCACAGATTTCCTTAAACCACTAATTAAAAATATGGAGTAATTATTAGTTATAGCAAATCGAATCCGATCGAGAAAATAATAACATACATAACAAATCATTGCGTTTTATGTCTCCAAAATTTCCTTAAAACAAAACAAAAAATAAACCACGTACTAATTAAAAACATCGATCATATCTTCATCTTCTAGCTCCTTATCACCTTGCTAATAATCATAAGCCTTGTCAACACAAAAACTAGCTAGCAAATAACCCCAAAACTATATATTAACCCAAAGTCAATATTTAATATATTTATTGTTTTCTAATAATAGAGACTAACTTTCTGCCACTCCTTATAAACACAATAAGTTCTCTCAAATTCAACAAATGGAACCTTATTTTGAGAGCTTATTAATGGGACTTTCAAGTGACATGCAACTTTAGATTCAAGATAACCCGGACCCAATTCCCATGAAAAATCTGTTAATTTGCTCTTAAACCTCAACTTCAAATCAATTTCATAAACACCATCCTTACTTTCGGATTCATACAACTCTTTCTCATCACCATTATCCAATACCAATAGTTGTTGGCCTTTAAATAATACATTCACATTATTGTTCTTTTTTTGATCTAAATAAAACCCTTGGACATGTTTTGTCATCAATCTTTGCCCATGATACATTACATTTGCTCGAATTTTATCGTAATGTATTCCATCCTTGCTATCAGGAAACGTTATATTAACGGCAAGGTTGTAGTACAAAGTGTTGTTTGTAGGGGAGAGTTCGAATTGAGTGAGAGTCACGTCATCCACGTGATATTTGGGGTTTCTTGAGAAAGCTACGAGAATCCCAGCTATGATAGCGAGCAACATAGCAAGTAGTAGAGGAAAAATCACCATGAACTTACGCGCGCGTTTGCTGGTTTCATCGTCGGTTTTTTGTTGTTGTCTGGGATCATGATGATCATCCGTTTTTTGTGGTAAGGGATGGTACTTTGGTTGATCATCACTTTCTGCCAAGACTGTCATTATTATTTATTAACGGAAAATATGTTGACGTTTAGAGGGAGGTTAGAATTTTAATATTGCATATGTAGATGAATTATATAAATGTTGATGCTTATAAACTTAAATTGTTGTGCTTATCATCATGTCGATCATAGTAACCCTAATGGGCTTTATCTTGTTTGTTTGTTGGATAGTTAGTTGTAATTTTTAAAAGGCATTTATTTTTAAGTCAACCATTAATTAATATCCAAGATTGGGCCAAGTGATAATAAAGTGTTTTAAAATTCTACAATAAATTGGCGGAAATTAAGGTTCTTATCAGCCTATCAGGGATACAAAATTGTGCCTTTGGATATTTTTAGTTGGGTTCCATTTACGCTTACTTTTCGCGTCAAACTTTGGAAATTAATGTAACAAAGTCATGAATGTTTTGTTTTTATTTAACTTATCGGATTCCCGCACAATTCGTTAATAATAATAGTGGTAGCGGCATCAGTGATAACGGTGATATGGTGGTGGTACGTAGTAACGAGCGGTGTAGGTTGTTGATTTAAAGGTTATTGATCACATGTTAACTTTGACGGGTAAACGATTTCAAAGTTATTTTAATTTTCATTTTTACATTAATTGAAATGACATAATTTTTCTAGCTTAGTGGCTTGAATAGAGATGGTCTAATTAGGTCATTAGGGTAGTTCTATGATAATTTCCAACCGTCTTTTTTTGGTTATGCTTTGGTACATTAATCGAGTTTGGTTCATATATAGAATAACCTAACGTTGATACCTTGGAGATCGCCTCAACTTGGAGCGATTATATTAAGAACAACATAAGTTCGATTTCCTTAAGGTCTTAGGTCTTAGGCTTGTGAGCCTCACGAGCTAAGTATTTTGAAACTTGAACTAGACTCGAGACATTACTTGTACAACCATTCTTCAAGGCTACCATCATTTATCACCAACCTCGAAATGATAAATTGTGCGAATGAGGACGTATATGATAAATCACGCTAGTTATGATATTCTAAAGTTTAAGGAGAGTGTGCATGAAACTAATTAACTATGGATGGGTAAGGACTTAGAGACTTTTATGTTTTAGTTGAAATTCTTGAGTGGAAAAAATAAGAAGCTACTAGCTAGGATTAAGTAAAAATGTATAAACAACACATAATTCGGGAGCTATACGGTGCCCAGCCAAGTAGTCGTTAAGTCCGAATTCGTCACTAGAAGATGAATTTTTATTTATTTATTTATTTATTGTTTTAACTCATCAAAAGCAATTTTTTTTTTTGAATGGTAGAGTAGCTAATTCTTGTTACTTACAATTTACAAACTCAAATAGTCAAATTTCAAATATTTGAGCTAGATTACGAAGTAGCATTGATAAGATGAGATCAAAATTAAAACAAGTAAACTCTTTTATCGAATTGAAGCAATATAAAATAAATAATAGCAAATCGCATCCTAGATAAAAAAAATCCTAACAATCATTGTGTAACACCTCAACAAGTTGGAATAATGAGGGTTACATACTAAGCACAACACGACATGTAAATTAAGTAAAGACAAGTCTAAATGCATTTAAAAGGATTGAAAATCCATACAATCATTAAATTTTAAATACCGGATCATACAAAAATGCATAAGGAGAACGCCCATCAAACGTTTACAAAATAATAGTCAAAAGATAGTAAATGATTCTAAGCATAACCCATGAGCGGGAACTATGAATCACGGATCCACGATAAAGTCCAAGTCCAATCCTAGTATGCAGGTAAATCAATCATCATCGAATACGTCTTTGGTTAACCTGTTCACCTGAAAAGTGTACTAAAACGTGTCAACATAAAGTTGGTCAGTTTGTAGGTTTAAACGTTAAAATCATAGTGTCGGGATAACAACCGTTAACGAGACACGAGGATTAGAATACCAATTCACGTTCCAAGGTAAATCCTAAAAGGTTTCACGTTATTACAAATCAACACATATCGGCACGACTTACATATATTTCAAAGGCGTGTTCATATCAGCATGACTTACATGTATTTCATATGCATGATCAACGACATGACTTACATATATTTCAAATGCATGATCAACGACATGTCTAACGTATATTTCAACAGCATGATCATAAGAAACATTCACGAATATGTTTACGGAAAACAAAGCATTTACGTTCACAAATCATCGTTTAATATCAAGTCATTTCAAATAAATCGCTAAGAAGTTTACATGAAACAAGTACACTTTCCACCCCAAATATAAGAGAAAAAGGGGCTACGAAACTCACTTTTCCCTTAAGCGTTTATAGTAGGTGACTAAACGGGTAAACGAGGAGCACAACAGTCACAAACCTATTATATCAACATTACATCATCACATTATAGCTTATGTTACAATATACGTCACCCTAGGCCATTCCAAGACACCCGTGGTCGGATGATGGATACACGATTGGAGAAACGAGGGAATCGGGAAGAATGGTGATGGGTTTTCATAAAAAGAATGAAACTAAGAGAAAATAGACTCCCATACGATTCTAACGATAGGTCATACACCTAAAACGGACTTACGGATCAACAGTTATGAACGTTTAAAGTTGACAAAAGGAGACGTACGGGCAGAAGGTTCTCACTGCGTCGCAGTCAGGACCAGGCAGTCCCACTGCGCCACAGTGAGACTCAATGCCAACTGACCAGGGATATTCCACTGCGCCGCAGTGGGTTCTGACCTTCCCACTGCGCCACAGTGGCCAGAAACTAAAGCCAAACAGCAGCAACAAAAACGAACCCAACCTCAAATTTTTGATATCCAAATCGACTTGTGGTGCTTCAAGACTCATTTTTAGGCTTAAAAAAACATCATTAAGTATAACCAAACATGTTTTATCAATCAAATCCAATCCCTTAACACAATTACATGTCTAAATCGTTCTTGACCCAAACTAACCCTAATGAAACCCTAATTTGACCCATTTCAAGTTTTAGCCTGATTTTGACCAAGGGTTTCTTAGACATGACTAGTAATGACGTTCTAAACATAAAAGAGAAGATTTAAGATGAGTTTAACTTACCAAAAGCGTCGAAATCTTCCAATTTCAGGTTTAGGGCAAAGACTTGGATGGACACCTTTAATCCTTGATTTCTTTAAAGAATGATGATTATTATTGTTATTGTTACTAGATTTAGTTAGATTTGATATTAAAACACAAGTATGGGTGAATTAAATGATGAATTTATGGTGATTTGTGGTGGTGGTTGAAAGAGAGGGAGGAGAGTATTGAGGGAGAGAAAGAGATGAAGGAAAAGAGGATAAGGAGAAATGAATGTGGGGAGTGTGTGTGGGGAGAATGGGGGCCGTCCTAGGGAGTCCATTATTAGGCTCCTACTCCGCTAATTTCGACAAATAGCTAAACATTAACCATTTAAACGCTAAAACGAGACTGTTAACAAAATTAGATTTCACGTTACGTTACTATAAAACAAAATGTTCAGTAATCCATATAGGTCAACAAGTTCGTTCATTTTCAATTATATTAAATTACAAGTCAACTAAGTCAAAAACCACGAAGGTTACACGTTGTGTTTTATGTCTCACAAATGTCATTAAACAAAACAAACATAAAATAAAACCACTGATTAAAAATAATAAAATATCATATATATGATCAAGATTATAAATTAGATTAAATTAAATACAGTAAAATCTTTTATCAATTAAAGCAATATGGAGTGATTATTATTAATTATATATAGCAAATCGCATCCAAGATAAAAAAAAAATATCACAACAAATTTCTTTCAAACATAGAATAAACGACTAATTAAAAGCATCACATATATATGATCATCATATCTTCATCTTCTTCTAGATCCTTGGCACCTTGCTAATAATCATAAGCCTTGTAAACATAAAAACTAGTAATAACCCCAAAACTATTAAGTTTTATTTTATTTTTAATAATATATAGGTACCAACTCTAAATATATCAAAGCTCTTACTCCGTAATAAAAGTTCAAAAAACACAAAATAACCAAGCTAGCTAGCTAGCTAGTGGAAAATCTTTACCATTGCTTGTAAACACAATGAGTTCTCTCAAATTCAACCTTACTATCTTGAGAGCTTATTAACGGGATCTTCAAATGACATACAACTCTAGAGTTAAAATGTCTAGAGTTAAAAAACTCCCATGACAAAGTTGTAGTTAACCTCATTTTAATCCTCAACTTCAAATCAATTTCATAAACACCATTCCTACTCTCGGATTCATAAAACTCTTTCTCATCGACACCATTTTCCAATAATACCAATAGTTGTTGGCCTTTAACGGATAGATTCACATTATTGTTCATTTTGTGACCTAAATAAAACCCTTGGACATGCTTTGTCATCAATCTTTGCCCATGATACATTACGTTTGCTCTAATTTTATCGTAATGTATCCCAAACTTGTTATTAGGGTTTCTAAACGTCATGTTAACGTCAAGATTGTAGTACAAAGTGTTGTTTGTAGGGGAGAGTTCAAATTGAGTGGGAGTCACGTCGTCCACGTGGAATTCGGGGTCGTTTGAAAAATCTATGAAGGACAGGTAGGTCATAAGTGTGATATAGAACAACACTAGTACTAGTATAACGAAAATCATAACCGATATAAACACCCATTCCCAGCATTCGATGGTTCTTTGTTGTTTTTTGCGATCGCCGGTTTTTAGTTGTTGTTTGGGATCATGATCATCCGGTTTTTGTGGTAAGGGATGGTACTTTGGTTGATCATCATTTTCTGGCAAGACTGTCATTATTATTAATTAATTATCGGAATATAATAGGGAGAGAGGTAAGAAATTAATATTTGCATAGATGAAATATATATATGTTGATCGATGCTTATAAACGTAAATTGTCGTGCTTATCAAGTAATCATCATGTCATAGTAACCCTAATGGGCTTAATTAATCTTGTTTGTTAATTTGTTGGATAGATATGATTTTTAAAAGACATTAATTATTACGTCGACCGTGTATATCCAAGATTGGCCCAAGTGATGATAAGGTTTTCTAGAATTAATTCAACATTGCATCGGAAATTAAGGGTCGAATCGGTGATCCAAAAATTTGTGTTTGGATATTTTTATTTGGTATATAGTTTTTATTGGGTTACGTTTTTGCTAAATTTTCAGGTCAGACTTCATTGATTAAACTGTACGTACATTAACTTTCTAACCATTCCAAAGGTAAATTTATTCACATTGAAATTAAAATGTTATAGTACGTTATCGTGATGGCTATTTCACAACTTCCGTACACCCAGGGACGGCCCTCAGAATTCACGTGCTCAGTCCGAGCCTTGAAAAAAATGCCTTCAAACTCTAAAAAATCCAATTATAAGAGCAAAATTTCTTTTTTATAATGGAGACGTTATAACAATTAATAAAATTGTTTTCAGACCCGTGCGGGTCGTGTTATCGCACCCTTTGTTTCAAGGGGTGCCTTTGAATTCCAACCACTATCATACTGCCCGCGTGAATGTTACTGCTAGATTTCGAATCACTAACGTACCAACTAACACCCCGTTCTAAAAAAAATAAAATATAATATAATAAATGTTATTTCTTATTTATTTATTGTTTTAATCTAGTTAAACTTGTATTAAAGTTAGGGATGAATAAATAAAAAAATTTCTAACCATATGAAATTCTAAATAAAATCAAACGATATTCTAAAAAAATAACCAAAATATGATCACGAAATAAAAATTAATAATAACTAATCAAGAAAAGATTAGTGACAAAATCATACATTTAATAGCGAAGAGTAAAACTAAAATTTTTCAATGTTACTTCTATTCTTCTAATATTTTAGAACTCAATATGAACTTTTTGTGAATGAAAAACTGTTAATAGTATCTACTCTTTATCTTCTAATTTCATTTAGATGTTTAATTATTAATTAAAGTATATTGGTATAACTTATTACTGAGGCCATAACTTTGTATATATACATATTTAATACCTAAAATATTGTATATTTATAATTTTAATATTGACTTGTTATTATAATCACATATATCTATATCTATATAATATAATATGTTATACAAAACATATATAATACACATAGAAAAAGTTTAAAAGTTTTGTGCCCCTCAAAGTTATGCCCCGGCCGGAGGTCTTGCTTGCCCCACCTAGCTCGGGCCTCCCCTGCGTACACGTTACTTCCATTATTTATGAATTTGCATTATATTTTTGATAGAGATAGAGATTGTAAAATCTACTTGTACTAAAATGTTACTGCTTATATCCTTAGTCACATGTCACCGCTTGGCGCCAAGTTTAAAGCTTTTGATAACTTAATTCAATAGAAGTAAACTAAGTTAAAATGAATAAACAACACATAGAGCCATATGGATCCTATTGAGTCCAAATTTGCCACTAGAAAATAAATTACCTCAAAGCAATCCTACATTACGAAGTATAGAATTGATAAGATGAGATCAAAATTAAAACAAGTAAAATCTTTTATCGAATTATTGAAGCAATATAATATAAATAATAGTGAATCGCATCCTAGATAAAAAACTCTATCAACCAAAAACTACAACAATAATTGTGTTTTATGTCTCATGCACAAATTTCCTTAAACAAAATAGGAAATACGGAGTATAAAATAAACCACTAAATAATTAAAAATATCATATATGATCATCATATCTTCATCCTCTCGTCCTTGTCACGTTGCTAATAGTCATAAGCATTGTAAATGGAGGCTGTTGACATAAGGAAAGGCGTACAGAATATATATGAGGTTGTACGATATATATCTATCTATACTCCCTTATAAAGAGTATTACATATCTTAATTCAGCACTTTTTTTTCTTCCCTAAATACCTCTATTTAAACATAATACTCTTATATACCATCCTTTCCCATCCACTCTAATCATTACATACTCTCATCGACTTTCTATCCCCCTCCGCCGCCGCCCTCTTCTCCACCGCCTCCCTCGCTCTCCACTACCGCCTTCTATACTCTCTTATAAAGAGTATTGCATATCTTAATTCAGCACTTTTTTTCTTCCCTAAATACCCCTATTTAAACATAATACCCTTATATACCATCCTTTCCCATTCACTCTAATCATTACATACTCTCATCGACTTTCTATCCCCTTCCGTCGCCGCCCTCCTTCTCCACCGCCTCCCTCGCTCTCCACTACTGTAACACCCAACATTTAAAAATAAGGATTTCCAAAAACTTTTGCCTAACGGCGTTAAAAGAAGCGGAATTAAACTTTAAAAGTCCAAACCAGCAAAATCTGTTTGGTTTATTCATTAAATGGTGTTACTAACCATATCATCAAAATAAGCCTAAATGGAAATCCATCGGTTGCCCAACATTTAACAACCGAACACATTATCAATACAAGTCATTATTATCTAAACATAAAGCAAATGTCTAAAGCGAGTAGCCACTATGGGTAAACTATAGCCAACTTCAAAATCATCTACCTATGCCTCACATCTTCTCACATCTACTTGTTCACTATTGTTGGACCTGAGGGCACAACACATTTTAAAAGAGCAAGTGTTAGCTAACGAAGTAGCTAAGTAAGATAACACATAATTTATAAAACGTTTGTCCATTTAAAACATTATATAAAAGTCATATTAAGTCGTTAAGGCACATATCATCGAACATATCATCTCATATACATATCATAGCATCAACATCATTCATATTAGGATGGGTCATCCTAATGTGCCTAGTCATCTTTTGCATCATCACATATCACATCTGAACATCTTTATAATTGTGACATAAGTCACGCATCTCGTATAACATATACATCATTATAAGTGAGACATAAGTCACCCCCGACTAGATGAACAACCTTACGGCTGTACATCAATGTCGTTAAGGAATGGCAAGCCAATTCCAGGAGTAATCCGTATGTTCAAGGACAATGAGGCTGGTAAGACCTCCCGTATTACTCTTCACGTTGTACCTCGTTGCAAGGAGCCACCCGAGCAACCACATCAACGCACTTAACCGGGCTAGGGCAAGTACGGGTTAAGCTTAACACTTTCACATCAAATTTACGAGCTCGATTTCACATCACATATAGTTTGGGTGTTTACACAACCTAAACAATCATCACATATAAATCTTTTACGTTTGGGCCCTTAAACGTGCACGTGTCATGGCAACTTAATAAGTCTAGTGAACTAGATGAACAAGCCATGTAATCATGCACATTTCACATATCATCATACATCACATTTCATAGCATTTCATTTCATATCATCACATCTCATATCATTGCATAACAAATCGTTACATTTCATATCATAGGGACTGCATTTCAGGCCTCAATAGTCATGTACATAGCCCATATCACCTCCTGTATAACCCCGAATACTCATAAGCAAACAAGTTATTATTAGGGAAGTTATTATATGAAAACCATGTTTATGTTGAACCCTCAGCGTGTCAAAGTAGTGTATCTTACCTCGTAAAAGCGTACAACAAATGATAACGTAAGTTACCGAGCTTTGCAAGTATTCTCGACTACCTATAATCAACATAGGACCAATTTATGAGTATAACGAGACTAAACTGACCTATAGTCTAAATACGTGTCACATACCCTGTAATTACCATCACTCCAGATAATAGTCCCTTTTTGACTATTACCCCTGGTAAGTTGTCTCTTTTTGTCTACTTCGAGACTATTATCCCAGGTAGTTAGTCTTTTTTTTGTCTATTCTCAACTTTTGTCTATTTCTAGACTATTACCCCGGGTAGTTAGTCTCTTTATGTCATTTTTTCCAAAAACGGGTTTTACACCAAAAAGAAGACTCTTTTAAGGCCTAATGATGCAATGAAATCATTGATTAACTCCTACTTGATTTACATCACAATAACAAACGTTTTAGGTTACCGAATCGACAAAACGGACGATTTTCAATAGATTAACACACCCTATGGTCCAGATCTGATATGACACCCATAATGACTCCATTATATCATAAAAATATCAGTAACAACAAGATTATACCTTCCGGAATCTCCAACACACCAATAGATTGCAATAACGGTTACCGGGTAACCCGAAATCAACGATTCTAGCAACGAAAAGCATATAATCGATCAAGACCAGGTATGAACAAATTGAATAGATGGAAATGATCAAAACTCAGCAATGATTGCAATCTATACCTTGAAGATGATTAGAAGATCGAAATATAAGCCCTAGATCTCTCCGAATCGACCCGAAATCGATGGAATTGAACAAGGAATTGATTGTTGCACAAGAGGGCGGTCAAGGTTCAAAGAGAAGATGATAATATCAGTAGTTAGAGGCTAATGACTATCTCCTACACCCTAATCCCGTTTTTTAGTTTAACCCTATGTCAAAACTAGTCCCTAAGCTTCCAAACGACTCATATTTAGCTCAAAACACCTATAGGGAATAGTTACAACTCGTTAAACACTTCAAGCACCTCTAAAGACACATAAATACACCTGAAACATATTAGTACATCAATCACTAAGGCATTAAAGCCTTAGACATATAGCACATTAAACACTTCTAAGCATTAAATCTCCCAGAGACTTAACGGACACACAGTGTTGACTTAACGACTCAAGTTAACCGTTAATTAAAAAGTTTGGGATGTTACAACTACCGCCCCCCTTTTATATTGTCATCACTTTCTAGCCGCTGCAACGCGCGCGCATTATGCTCGTATATATTAAATGATAACCCAAAAACTATAAATTAAGCTCACAAGCCTCGACCAAGTTATAATTGTAAATGTTTTATTTTTTTTAATAATTGGTTTAACTCCAAATACATGAAAGCTCTTAATAAAAGTTCAAAAAAGCAAAATTAAACTAAACAAAATTTCAGACCCGTCCTCTAATGAAATTCTATTTCAAATCTCCGGATCCGCCATAGCTTGTAAACACATTGAGTTCTCTCAAGTGAAACCTTATCTTGAGAGCTTATTAATAATGGCACCTTCAACTGACATACAACTTTAGATTCAAAAGGATCCGTAATCATTGACAAAGCTGTTAACTTCGCCCTAATCCTCAACTTCAAATCAATTTCATAAACACCATCCTTACTCTCGGATTCGTACAACTCTTTCTCGTCGACACCATTATCCAATACCAATAGTCGTTGGCCTTTAACGGATACATTCACATTATTGTTCTTCTTATAATGGCCTAAATAAAACCCTTGGACATGCTTTGTCATCAATGTTTGCCCATGATACATAACGTTGGCTCTAATTTTATCGTAATGTATTCCAACCTTGCTATCAGGATTTTAAAACGTTATCTTAACGTCAAGATTGTAGTACAAAGCGTTGTTTGTAGGGGAGAGTTTGAATTGAGTGAGAGTCATTATTGAGGAATCTCAGCATGAACGCCTCATGGAAAGACGTGTAAGGTTTGGAGATGCTAGGTTTCATCATGAAGGCTCATCTCAAGCCAAACCGGTTGTCCATCAGCAGGCCTCTCATTCTTCACCACCTCGATCAATTCTGAGACATCCAACTCCTCAAAGAGGTAAAATGCCTCAGTCTGTCAACAGATCAACCACTCCTCAGCGAGGGTGCGTTCCTCAGCAACAAATGAGGAACCTAACCCCTCAGCGAGGAAACATTCCTCAGCAACGAATGAGGAGTGTCACTCCTCAGCGAGTAGATGTTCCTCAGCAACAAGTAAGGAGTGTGACACCACAAAGGGGACACTTGCCACATCAGCAAGTAAGATCCTCCACTCCCAATAGAGGACAGTTGTCCTCCCAGCAAATACAATCTTCTATTCCTATTGGGGAATATCTCCCTCACAGGCAAGGGAGGTCTTCCACTCCAAATCGATCTTCTAGGTCCACCACTCCCAGTAGAGTTCTTCAATCTAGGACTTCCTCTTCACAAACTAATCTAAAACAAGCTTGGAGTGTGTTTAGAGGCTCACAAGTGGCCTCCTCTTCCATTCCTCGTCTAGATGACCCCACTGGCAAATCTCTCTTGGGTCCCCCTCCTCTCTCAAAGAATTCTCGCAAGCAAAAATCAAAGCCTAAGTCCAAGGCAAAGACCAAGGCTTCAACCTCTTCAGACCCTAAAATTGTTGAACTTGCTCAACAAGTCAATGACTTGTCCCCTCAACTCAAGGAATTCCTTCTTAGCAATCAACAAAGCAACTCCTCAAACAGCAAATGCTATCTCTGTGGCATGAGAGGACATATTGCAACAGATTGTTGTAATTCAAGAGATGCCCCTGAAGTGGTTGTGCAAACAAATGCTCACACTTCAGCCTGTGCCTCTCTAACTGACCTTGTCTCATCTTCCATGATTAGTGAGAGTCCTCTTAATGAATCTTTCTTTATTGACACTGGGTCTGTCACTAATTCTATGGGGACTCATCAAACTAATCTTGCTAACTATATTGCCTCTCAACGCATTGAGATTCCTCATTCTCAGAATGTCATCTCCAATTCGTGGGGACGACCAGCAATGTTGGTTGAGTTCAGTGCTCCCAACGTTGTTAGCAACTCAGTGGTGCTTCAAGAAAGTGGGAATAACATGATGCCCACTGTTGAGAATGATAGAACTCACATGCTTCCTGACTTAGGAAACCATTTCACTCTTGAGGAAACTTTTTCCGCTGAGTCATCCTCCACCACTGATGCACCCATCATTAATTCTACTGACACTCCTGTCAGTGAGTTTGAAAGTGGACCAAACTAAAGCCTTCTGTCTTATCTTTGCAGGGTTTACTGGGAAAAGGTGTGTGGTATTTGGACAGTGGATGTTCAAAACACATGACTGGCTCAAAGACCTTGCTGGATAACTATGTAGAGGCTGCTGGCCCTACTGTAGTGTTTGGTGATAATTCTACCGGACAAACTGAAGGTTATGGTCTCCTCTTAAATGGGTTAATCAAATTCTCCAAAGTTGCCTATGTGAATGGATTAAAACACAATCTTATAAGCATTAGTCAACTTTGTGACGCTGACTACAAAGTCATTCTTGATAAACATCAAGGGACTGTTGTAAATATCAACAAGGAAGTCGTATTGGTTGCTCCAAGAAAACGAGATGTATATCTCGTTGACTTCACTCCTATCAAAACTGATAGTGAGACTTGTTTCTTTGCCAAGTCAGCTGCTGAACTAAATTGGTTATGGCACAAGCGTATGTCGCATGTGAACTTCAAAACCATAAATTCACTAGCTAAGAAAAACTTGGTGCGTGGTCTTCCTCATCTCTCCTTTGAAAAGGACAGACTTTGTAGTGCTTGCGAAAAAGGTAAAGGATATAGAGCTTCCTTTAAAACCAAGCAAGCCAACTCTGTCAAAGGATGCTTTTATCTCCTTCACATGGACCTTTTTGGTCCAGTAAATGTCCAAAGTCTAAGAGGTAGCAAATACACCTTAGTTATCGTGGATGAATATTCACGATACACTTGGACTATCTTCCTTCACTCCAAGAGTGATGCTGCTGAAGAGATTATAAATTTTATTAAGAAAATGGAAAATCTCAATGGCATAAGGGTTAAAGAACTCAGAAGTGATCATGGAACTGAGTTTCGAAATCACACTCTTAAATCTTTTTGTGATGATCAAGGGATCTCACAAAATTTCTCATCTGTTAGAACTCCTGAGCAAAATGGTGTCGCTGAAAGAAGGAATAGAACCCTTATCGAAGCTGCTAGAACAATGCTCAGTGAGTCCTCTCTCCCAAACAAATTTTGGGCTGAGGCTGTTAACACAGCTTGTCACACCCCGAATCGCTGTCTAATTGTCAAAAGACATAATAAGACAGCTTATGAAGTCCTAAGAGGTAAGAAACCTCAAGTCAAATACTTTCATGTGTTTGGATGCCCTATATTCATTTTGAATAATAGGGATCACCTAGGTAAGTTTGATCCCAAAGTGGATGATGGTTATTTTGTAGGATACTCATCTATTAGCAAGGCTCAACGTTCGTCTTCAAAAAGTGGATGAATCCATTCATGTCACTTTTGATGAAAGTTCATCTGCTTTAAAAGACATACAATCCTCCTCATATGAAGAAGTTTTCAGTGAGTTCACTAATCCCTCCAATGAGGAAGCTGACTCATTTTCCGATGCACCTTGTACCTTACTTGAATGTCTTCAGCAGACATCTCTGAATGTCTTCAGCAGACATCTCATGATACATCAGTGTGTAATGATGAGGAACAAGTTGTTGCTCACGTTTACTCAATTGAGCCAGTTGAACCTATTTTGAGATCAATCCAGGCCTCCTCAGCCAACGATAGATCGTTGACTAAGGATGTTCATGCTGATGATCTCGCTGATGATGAGTTTCATGATGCCTCAGCAAATGCTGAGGACATGGAGTCTGCTGATGACTCCAACATCAATGATAACTCAACTCAGTCAAATAACTCAACTGATCATCCTGTAGCTGAACCCACTGTCACTATCGACCTTTCTTCATACAATCCTCTTCCTTCTGTCCCCATCTCCCCATCTTCTGCTGATACTCAACTAGGTTCTTCAAGTGTTCCTTCACTTAGGTGGACAGCTAGTCACCCTGCTCACCAAGTCATTGGTGATCCTCAGCAGGGTATTGTCACTCGATCAGCAACAAGAAACACATGTCTTTATGTAAACTTCTTGTCAATGATCACTCCCAAAAATATTGGTGAGGCAATAGCTGATCCCTCTTGGGTTGCTGCCATGCAAGAGGAACTAACTCAATTTCAACGACAGCACGTCTGGTTTTTAGTTCCTTTACCACAGGGTAAGGAACCTATTGGTACCAAATGGGTATATAGAAATAAAATGGACGAAGACGGTGTTGTAATACGCAACAAGGCTAGGCTGGTTGCACAAGGTTATCTTCAAGAAGAAGGAGTCGACTTTGATGAAACCTTTGCTCCAGTGGCCAGATTAGAAGCTATACGCTTATTTTTGGCACATGCTGCTTATCGTGACTTCAAGGTCTATCAAATGGATTTTAAGAGTGCCTTCCTAAATGGAAAACTCGATGAAGAAGTCTATGTCGAGCAGCCACCTGGTTTTGAAGATCCAGCCAAGCCACATCATGTCTATCGTCTTAATAAGGCCTTATATGGTCTTAAACAAGCCCCTAGGGCTTGGTACGACACCCTCTCAGAATTTTTCCTCTCAAACAACTTTCAGCGAGGATCCATTAACAGCACTCTTTTCATCTTTCGAAAAGGTGCTCATATACTATATGTCTAAATTTATGTTGATGACATTATCTTTGGATCCTCAAGCACTAAACTATGCAAAAAGTTTAGCTTCCTTATGTCATCTCATTTTGAAATGAGTATGATGGGAGAATTAACCTTTTTTCTTGGTTTGCAAATACGTCAGCTCGCTGATGGTATTTTTATCAACCAAGAAAAGTATATTCGAGACATGTTGGCTAAGTTTGATATGTCTGATATTTCTCCAAAGCCAACTCCCATGTCTCCTCCCAATAATCTCCATGCTGATCCTGATGGTAAGCATGTGAACCCCACTCACTATCGTGGGATGATTGGCTCGCTAATGTATCTTACAGCGAGTCGTCCTGATATCATGTTTGCTACTTGCTTATGTGCAAGATATCAAGCATCTCCTAAAGAATCTCATCTTCTTGCTGTTAAGCGAATCTTCAAATACCTGAAGGGTACCATGACCTTAGGTCTTTGGTATCCCAAGGAGTCCAATTTTGACCTTGTTGCTTACTCTGATTCTGACTATGCTGGCTGCATGTTAGATCGTAAGAGTACCAGTGGAGGATGTCAACTGTTGGGGGGGGAGGTTAACTAGTTGGTCTAGTAAGAAACAGCATACAGTGTCCATCTCCACTGCTGAAGTAGAATATGTGTCGGCAGCGAGTTGTTGTGCACAAGTTCTCTGGATGAAACACCAACTCGCTGACTATGACTTAGACTACACTAAGATTCCCATTATGTGTGACAACACAAGTGCAATAGCTATCACACATAATCCTGTTCAACATTCCAAAACCAAACACATAGACATTAGGTATCATTTCATACGTGACCATGTCATGAAAGGGGATGTTGAAATTTATTTCATCCCCACTGATGATCAACTCGCTGACATCTTCACAAAACCCTTAGATGAAAAGAGATTTAAAGATCTTGTCAGCAGGTTGGGAATGTTGAATGGTGACTCAGCTATTTAACTTACATATCATGTGTAAGCTTAATTGGAGTCAGCAAGTTTAAGTTTGTCTTACTTGCAAAAAGCTAAATAAAGGCAATGGAAAGCCAAAAGTTTCCATCTAGTCCAATAGCAAACGGTTATTGGTAAAGACCTCTAAAATCCGTTGATCCCTGTTGCTTTGGGAAAAAGCAAAATAAAGGCAATGGAAAGCCAAAAGTTTCCATCTAGTCCAATAGCAAACGGTTATTGGTAAAGACTTCTAAAATCCGTTGATCCTTGTTGCTTTGGGAAAAAGCAAAATAAAGGCAATGGAAAGCCAAAAGTTTCCATCTAGTCCAATAGCAAACAGTTATTGGCAAAGACTTCTAAAATCCGTTGATCCCTGTTGCTTTGGGAATAAGCAAAATAAAGACAATGGAAAGCCAAAAGTTTCCATCTAGTCCAATAGCAAACGGTTATTGGTAAAGACTCCTAAAATTCGTTGATGGCTGACAATTTGCCAAAAATTGTATCTCAGCGACCATATGTGTGTCATATGCTCGCTGATATCTAATATAAAATATGTCCTTATCGATACGTTCGCTGAGACATGTTCTATTTAAATAAAATAAAACATATTAAATAAAACATAGGACTGGATCTGAAACTCACTATTTCGGATGTAACTATGTTGGCAACGTGGCAGTCTTTTGTGCCACATATTATACACCTTTACAAAAAAGTTACCCACTTGTTTTACTCAAGTACGTCATCTGTCCACTTGAGACTGTGACTATGCCTCTGTTGGTCTGTTTCTGTCAGATACATACAGCGCATACTCAAGTATTTTGAAAATATTTTTTTTCTTTTTCAAAACGTTACCCACAAAGGGTTTTATATATATAAATATATATAGGGTTACAGTTGTTAAGCAACTGTAGATGTTGAAAATGAGGAGAGAGAAAAACTCTTTTTTGTCTTTTCGTTTCTGACCAATCACACTCCTTCACCACAACCTATATATACAACCTCATACCCATACTTTATTTTTCATGCTTTCTTTCAACTATTCATTCTCTTTAAAATCTCTCAAAAATTATTCATCTTCTCAAAATCTTGATCTTTACTTCCTCCATTCTTTGCATTTTCACATCTCTTTACTAAACGCTAAAATGGCTTCATCTTCTGAAACTCCATCTGCTTCCGCCGCCACTCAAAAATCATATCTAAATTCTTCTTCCTTTTCTCCATCTTCTGATATCGTAAAATCCTCTAAGATCTCTTTCAGTGCTTCTGAGATGGTTGTTAAACCTAATAACCATCTCGGCTCGTCTGAAGTACCGAAAGGTACAAAAGGATATAAGCCCATGCTCGATTTTATTCATGCTTCCCCTGCCAGTCACTGTATAATGGCAGATCCGGAGAAGATTTATGTTCATCTTCTTCGTGAATTCTAGTGGACGTGTAACTATGATGAGTCCACCCAGTCTATAGTGGGTACTGTTCGAGAAGGAACAAAATCTATCTCTATCACTCTAGCGTCATTACGCTGTACTCTTCGCTTCCCACAAGAAAATGAGGACAATGTGTTTGTGGAAGCTGCTGGAGATGATGAGTGGAAGGCATGGTTGCCTTCCATCGGGTATAATCACAATCTGAGGAACCCGCCGGCGATCCCAAGCAATCCCCTGAAACAAAATCTCCCCGGGACCTGGAGAGTCCTATTCACCCATGTGATCCAGTGCATGGGTGGTAACTCTGGGTCGTATAATCAGGCGTCTTCTACTTCGATGCCTATTATTCATGCTTTGGCTGTAGGAAGGTTTGTGGATTTTGCCTTGATGATCTTCAACGATATGAAGAACAAGGTCTCGTTGAACAACAGATCTCACACAGTGCCCTTTGTGAGAATTTTCTCCCTCATTTTCAAAGAGGCGCTGGGTGACGAATATGATCTACCAAATGCTGCCACAATACAAGTTGCAAGGGTCGGCAGCAACATCTATAAGCAACCTGCTGAACACTTGGTTGCTCGCCTCACTCCACACATGAAAGAGGTACTCTTCTCTATAAACTCTTCTTTATACCCCAAAGACAGCGACTGGGAGGTAGCACTTCTCTCTAATGAAGTGGCTGATACGGTCGCTGTGGATGCCCAAATGCCTTCGGAGGCTGGTTTGCTGGAAAACCCCCAGTGACCTCCAAAGCCTCCAAACAAGCCAAAAGAAAATCTAAGGCAGCGTCCCCAACTAAAGATATCCAATCTTCACCCTCCGCTGTCATCCCAAAACGAAAGCGGAGTAATCCAAAGGGCCAACCAAAGGTTAGGATGTCCTCTACGCCCAAGGACGATAGTACCCAAGCCACCCCATCAGCAGCCTCCCAACAGGCTGTTGACGAGTTAAACGGGAGCAGCAAGCAGCCACTTCAAATTTCTGTAGGAGAGGTTGGTGAAGATATTGGGTCACCCCAACCCACTAGAGGTCTAAGTCCAAATCCACCCCAAATAAATATTCCCTCTTCTCTTCAAATACCCTCTGAGTCGTTGACAGCAGCCAGATCACAGGTGATGCTAGAGTCAACACCCTCTACGGCCGATGATACCTTGGTGGAACAACACACTGAGGTTGAGGCACCAGGTTCCCTTTCCCCAAATTCTATAAATGTCTCGGAAACTGTTTGTGCAAGGACCGAGACTAACATTTTTGCAGATTTTGATATGGAGGATGAATACGGCAGCGAGTTTGATCCATAAGATTCACATGCTGAAGTTACACTCGCTGCCGCTGAAGAGAGTGAAAAAGAAGTTGTTGTGGGTGAATTTTTGGAAGGTGATATGGGTTTTGTAATGATTGGGGAGCCTCAAAGCAATGAAGAGATGCCCGAGATGCTTGCTGACATGCCTCCTCCTCCTTCTTACTCCCCAAGGCCTACAGAAATTTTTGAACCTATGGGATACTTTGGAGAGTTTAAGACTGAGCTTAATAATGAAGAATTGCATAGAAGGAAGGAGCTGTGCAAGAATCAACACATTAGGCCAGGAGTGTATGTTGAAGTTGAAGAACTGGATGATGAAGTAATAATGGAAGTGCCTCCTATGCATCATCCAGATTTCTTTGGCACTCCTTGCTCCAAGTACCCAGTTTCTCTAAGGACTCTAAGGATGCCAGAGCTTGACGATGCTGAAAGAATATACACCGCAATTGATTTGCCTGGACTTGACTATGTTGAAACATATCAATTGCAAGAGCTGCTGAGAAGAATTCAGGTGTGCCAAAGTCAAGGGAATAGGCATGGGTACTTGTATGCATGGTTGGTTGATCAGGTTGCCCAAGTACATTTAGAAGCGCATACAAATTTTCAATACTTGGTGCATAGCAGTGATAATCTTAATGATGGGCTGGCTGAGCAGAAAGATGTGATTATTAGAATGATTAAGGCTCAGCAGCAACACACTGCATCAAATGAGAGGCTCTTCAAGCAGAATCAAACTCTTCTAAATGCAAGTATGAATCGGGTTAGTGTCTCAAACTCCTCTATCTCTGCCTCGCTGAACAAACTTAAAGAACAAATTGCTAAGTCAGCGACGGCCACTGAAAACACTGCCCTTCTCTCTTCTCTACAACAACTCTCTCAATCAAATATTCTTTTTACTGCTCATCTCAATCACCTTCAAAACTCCATCAACTCCTTCTCTCGAAATCAAAGCAATTTTCTCTCAACTCTCACTAATGAAATAGCCTCTCTCAAATCTTCCTTAAACTTCTCTTCATCGGCTGCTGATAAACTAAGGATAGAGGAATCCATCAGCAGCCAACGCAAACTTGAAAGGGAGGTCTCTGACCTTAAACAAATGATGAAGGAAATGATGGTTCTCCTCAAGAATAAAGTGGAAGTAGCAAGTACTCCAGCTACTTCCAAGGGGGAGAAAACTGTTGTTAATAAGGAGACCCCAACTGCTGAAAGTGTCCCCCTCGCTGCCAAAGATAGTGTACAGGCAGCAAGTGTTGAGGGGGAGCAAGCTGAAGAAGGAAGTGCAAAGCCCGCTGAAGTTGCGCCAGCGAGGCCAATAAATGTGTCAGCTTTCAAACCAACTGATGAGTTTCATGCTGCCCTTGTAAAGAAGTATGCTGATAAGGGAAAAGCAGCGGCAGTAACTCAAGGCAAACCACCTAAGGTTCCCATTTCAGCAACTGCACAGAAAGACAAGCTCATGTCTGGAGCTCTCCCCAAGTCTTCTTCAAAAGCATCTGCTGAACTCACTCCCACTGAGATAGTCATCCAAGAAGAGCTGAGGAAAAAGAGAATTCAAGAAGAACTATCTCAGAAACTGATAAGTGAGCTGATTGTCAATGAAGAGCTTGAAGGTGCTGACGATGAAACCAAAAGGTTAGCCGAGCAGTCTGGTGGTTTGGAAGCTCTCAAGAGGAAAGAGCTTGAATTCTTTGCAAGTAAGGAGAAGAAGCTTGAAGAAGCACGCCAAGCCTATCTTACTTCAAGAGAGGTAAGGCAAAGAAAAGAAGAGATCATGTGGATCAAGCCTACTCTTACTCAGCAAGGAATGAATCTTCAAGTTCAGAGGAAAGGTGTGCCCAGGATGTTCACTCTTAAAAATGTCAAATCCGACACCCTTGGGCCCACTGAGTGGATCGAGATCTATAAGCTCATCAAAGACAACAAAACTCCGGTCTTTGATCCACTCCTAAAGATGGCTGGTGATCAAATCAAGCAGACAAGGAGGATGGAAAAGAAGTACAAAATTGAAGACTCCTTGCTCAGCGCTGCCAGACATCCATACTCTCCTCCCTCTCAGCAACCCAGAAGCGGTGTCAAGAGGACAACTTCTGGTCAGGTTACATCCTCACTCCCCACCATGCTTAGAGCTTTGCCAAAATCTGATATTGGGGAGGAATCATCACTCAACCTTCGCATGCCTTCAAGACTGCTTTTCGTGGAAGGGTTGTACAGTGAAGATTTGGGAGGATTTTGCTTTACTAATGTTCATGGTCATGAGCTCTTTTTCAGGACCAGTGAAATCTCCACTACTCCTTCTGGATTTTTTGTAAAGTTAAGGAAATACTGCTCAAGGACTTCAAACAATCCAAGATTCATTCAGCTGATTGATCAAGAGCTAATGAAGTCCGAGAGACAAAAAGACAAGGCGTTTATAGATGCAAAACAAGAATCTGTGTGGGAGTAGTTTAATACTTGTAACTTGTTTACTTTGTTGTACTTGTAAATTGTTTCTCATATATAAAATCAGCATTGTATCAAAAATCCCTTGTCAAATATATGTTAGTGCAAACCTTCTATTCAGCTAAGTCTCCTCAGCGAATAGGGGGAGATTGTTGGATCAGGGATTCGCTGAGGGACTCAGCGAGCGGCTCATTCAGCGAGCTGTCAGCGAGCTCATATATCTGCAAGCATAATCTATCTTCAAAGTCTAAAAGGATATGTTCAATGACTCATCGTCCAGTATTTGTAAGTCAAATATGAGCGGGAATTTGAAGAATAGAAGAATGGTCCCAAGGACACGTGTTTAAAGATCAAGATGAAGACATGTGACCTTGTACTACTTCGGTGCAATGAAGTTTCTCTTTCATACCGCTTTTGGAAAGAAACAAGATGAAGGAAAGAGACCTCTGCAGATCTGAATGATCCACCAATAGATAGTTGACAACCTTCATGTGTCAACATCTACTAGTGTAGTCATGTGATTTCTTATCTGCCTATAAAAGGAATCACTTGACCTAGCCACAAAACCGGTTGGTGTGTTCCACAGTTTTACTTTATTCTCTCTAAGTTATTTGTTAAGTTTTTGTGTGTTCAAAAACTTAACATATTTTTCTGTTTATTGTTTATTGTTATTGTTGTTGTCAAACAACCATCCATGTTTTCATCGTTTAGTATGAAATACATATAACTAAACAAAGTGCTTTACATCTCATCTCTATTCTTGTTATTTAGTATCTATATTACAAGTTATTTATAAAACACAAGTAGTGCATTCGAGGACCATCAATATTTGCATAGATGGAAAACCTATATATATATATACTAGCGTTGTACCCGCGCGATGTAGCGGAGAATAAGAAAAAAACGTCGGTGGTTTGATGGTGGTTTGTGGGGCGGCGGCGATGAAAAAGAAAAAAAATTAAGCCGGCGGCAGTGGATGGTGGTTTTTGGGGCGGTGGTGGATGGTGTTTATGGGGGATAGCGTACATAGAAGGTGGATTGCGGTAGTGGATGGTGGTATTTGGGGCGGTGGTGGATGGTGTTTATGGGGGAAGAAAATCAGAGAAGGGGGGAGGGAGAGAAAATCGGAAATTGGATGAACGTGTGTGTGTGTAATGAGCGTGATGGAGAAAAAATAGGATAGTGTAAATTAGGAGGGCATAAAAGACATTTTAAAGATAGAGGTGTTAAAAGGGGTGAGGTAGGTTGCTTATTAATGGAGTATATATATATATATATATATATATATATATATATATATATATATAATTAAGACCTTAAATTGTCGTGCGTATAAAGTTATCATCATGTCATAGTAACCCTAATGGGCTATCGATCTTGTTTTATTAGTGATGGATAGATATGATTTTTCAAAGACATTTATCTTAAGTCAACCATTTATATGGCCAAGTGAGATGATAGTTAAAGTGTTCTAAAATTCTACATAACATCGAAAATTGAGGTTCGAATCACCAAAACTTAAAGTTAAATTGTACATTTACCTTTCTAACCATTTCCAAAGGTAAATTGATACATTGAAAAAAAGAAATCGCTATTTTGCGATGCGACTATGTGAGTGATTTTACGGCTATTTCACAACTTCCATGAATAAAAATGGCATTACATATTTGATAGAGATGGTAAAATCTACTTGTACAAAAATGTACACTGCTCGTAAAATCTACTTGTACAAACAAAGAACGAAAATAAAAAAATACCAAATTTTAGCTAATAATTAAATTTAACACATGATATCATAAGAAAAAAAATAATTCTCACTCATTCTCTACAATTTGTAAAGAATAAAGTTCATTTTCACGATTCCATTTTCCGGTACAATAAACAAAGTAAAATTTTTCCATTCTCTTATGCAACTCTCCATTTTATTATACAAAACACCCTTTTAGTTTCGAACAGTTACAAGTCACTTTCATAAGCTAAACTATATCGAATAAGCATCATATGCTAAAATATGTCATGTCTTATTATTTGTGGTGGACCTATGACTAGAGGTCATTTAGGTTCACAATTTAATTTCTTTTAATTTCGGCTTGTAACGATATAATAGACTAACCATGTAACGATATATACTAAGGGCGGGAGAGTACTACCCAAATACCCAAACTTACCCAATTTATCCTCTAATCAAAACCCTCAAACTCACAACTATCCAATTCTACTCAACCCTAGGCATAACGTACCCAATCTAACCGAATTTCTTTTTTTTTTTAATATAATATTATACATAAATTCAAAACTATATAGACATACATAAAACATTACACATTTAATTGAAAATAAACATTACATAATAATAAAGAAAAAAAACATAAAACATAAAAAACAATAGTTTAGGTTAATAGGGAAAACTTTTCAAACTGGTCCTGTATATATATAACAAAACTAAATGTATACCCGTACGATGTGGCAGATAAAATTTTATAACAAACAGCTATACGATGCAACTGTAAACAACTTATTACAAAACTTTAAATCCAACACTTTTTTCACCAAATACAAATTCTATTGGACTAAACCAATATAACTAATTTGACTAAGAAAAGTCAACTCTACACACAATCTTCTTAATAAATAAGCAATCTCAATTAGAGACTTGTAACTATCGGCTTATTATGTTACCATAGCCAACACCACTTAATCAATTAAACTAAATAAATATACTTTAATTAAGTAAATTATTATAATATAAAGTATAAGTTGAAATGGTATTAATTTAGAAATACTTTATAAAATATAAACAACTCAATGAAAAACTGTAAAATAGCTAAAAAATGATAATAAAAAAAGCTCAAAACTACTGAAATCGACTCAAAACTGTTGAAAAACAGCATAAACCTGCTGAAAAAACTCTTGAAAATTGCTGAAAAAACTGTTGAAAAACTGCTGAAAAAAACTGTTGAAAACTGCTGAAAAAACTGCTAAAAAACTGCCGATGATATGAGTTCGTTTATGTTACATTAAGTTATGTGTAAGTTTGGTGAAGTTTCGTTACCATTTGATCGTTCGCATGAAAGTTAGTTTTTGTGCTCTCGTAAGGTTTTCGGATTAATTGTGCAAGTTTTAAGGTTATTACTTAGTTGATATATATAGATTGGGGTCTAGAGAATACATGTGTGAAAGCCGTTTGGTTGGATCGTGTTTCGGTTACAATTTATTCGATCTCGTAGTTGCTAGTTTGAAACATATTATGTTGACTTAAAAGTCAACTTGGTCTAGTGTAAAAAATAGAATTTACAGGCTAAAGCCGGTCACGTTATGCAACCATGTAAAAAATTAAAGTATAAGAGTGTTCCACTTCAATAAAATTTGATATTATGCAACCGTGTACAAGAAGGAAAGTACATGGTGTATCTAGTGATTAAACCATAATTCGTTTAATGAATTTAATTGCGATTCTTAATTAGGGGTCGTTTTGGTGAAATGAATGTAACACCCCGAGCTAGGCTCGAAGTGCACTGAAAAGCATGACACAAGATGGAATTATCATAGAACGTGACTATATGAATATAAAAGGATTCCGTGAACCCAACAATTAGTTTTCAATGTCACAAAAGCATAAGGAGCATACAACCATCAAGAGTTTACAAAACAATATCAAAAGATGGCTCATGATCCTAAGCGAGGTCCCATCAACGGGTAATGAATCACGGATCCATGGTCATAGTCCAACTCCTAGCAATGAAATCAAGCTCTTGGATTCTCTTGGTTACCTGAAAAGTGTACTAAACAATGTCAACACTAGTTTGGTGAGTTCGTAGGAATGAAGGAACAAGAACACGTACCAATGCCACCCGTCACATAAACAAACATAAAGAACAAGAATTTAGACTTCAATTAAGTATCTAACGTGACCAATGGTCAAACACTTGCACACAATGTCCCTCAATTGTTCTCATGTCATCCATAATTGTCATCAAGTACGTATCGTACCCGTTTAATGTCATCAAGCACTAAAATGCCCGTTTGTATTGTCATCATGCCCCTCCTTGTATTCATTGCACATAAATTGATCATCCATGACCATCATTGTCCACTCATAACCAAACGCCGTATGTATATACTTCGTATGATACTACTTTTGAAAGGCCCTTGATGTTTATATATAGGGTCACCCGCAGCCTTCCCACCACATCTCCAACCTTTCAAAGGCATTATCATCCTTCATATATACCCAACTATCCTAAACAAACTCATTATACATACACAAGTAACCATACAACTAATCACATATTTGCATGTCTACAAAACCATCACACAACATGTACATCACAAATGTCATCACACACAAAGTACACTTTTCAGCCCGACTCTTAAAAGAGTAAGGGAAAGCTACGAAAACTCACCTTCCTCGGCAAAAGAGGCTAATATCAAGTTAAGATGAGATTATAAGTGATCAACTTGCTCCACGCACCCACAACCTAAGAACGTATTCAATATATGCATTATTAGCCAAAACGAAGCTTTAACTAGGTTCTTAGCTAGGTCTCATGGCTTGGAAAGGTTTCCGGGACTCGACAAGGTCACTAGGGGGGTTATATAATAGTTTAGAATCAAGTTGAAGTCGTCCCAAGGTTGCCTTGTCCTCAAACAAAAGTTGTACGTTTATGTAGTTTATGTTAATGCCTCGAATTAGGTTCCAAAAATGACGCTCGACTTTGAACGACTCGTTTGTGACGTACAGGGCACCAATAAAGTCTTAAGAGTACATTCCGGAAAGGTCAGGACGATCCTAGGACATTAGAAAGGAAGCTAGGAATCAACTAGGTGAAACTGGGCCCACTGCGTCGCATCAAGTGGACTGCGTCGCAGTCTTGATGTCGAGAATTCTGCTGCTTCGCAGCTTCATTAAACTGCGTCGCAGTCAACCCAGATCAGCACCAGCATCAGATTTACGAGCCAAACACCCCCAAAACACCCATTTAGACTCCATAGTCGACCAAGGAGGATCTAGGACTCGATTTCAAGCTGGAATCCACACATTTGGACATAAACAAACTCAAATGAACACAACCCATTCCAAGATTTCATTTCAAAACATCAAATCTAGTTCCAAATTAGGTTTAACCCATTACAAACCCTAATTCGACCCTTGGCTCAATTTGAGACCCAAATTTACTAGAAATCAACTAGAGACAAGTTAATAAACATAAAATGATGATTATGAGATGAGTTTCACTTACCAAAACCTCTACAATAGCTCAAATCCGAATTTGACCTAATTGAAACTTAGTCTTGCACTTTGAAACTTTAAATTTTTGATATGATGTTTAGATGAGGAAGAAGTAAATTATTCTTACATTAAATTGCCTTGAACAACCATAGATGGTGAATTAAATTAGAGAGGGAGTGAGTTTGAGTGTATTTAGTGAGGTGGGAGAGAAATGATAAGAGAAATGAATGAATGGATGAAAAGATGAATAGGTGGGGATAGGGTTGGGTTATCTTGGATGGGTCATGGGTTGGGTACAACCCATGGATAGGATCCATATTCATTTACTAGTTAAAGTCAAAGGTTATCTAAATGAAATCGATTAGCACCAACTAATGACCTCGACTAGTAAATAACTCTCGAATCGAACAATAAGTTGACCCATATGAACACATTGCACCCAATTGGACCTCATATTGCACTAGAACATATATTGATTAACTAATACTTAGTCAAATATACACATAGTCAAAGAGTCAAGAATCACAATTGTTACAATGAATCTAATTAGAGCTAAGGTCTTTCTACATGTTAACCTCCCCATACATTGTTGAGGTATTGGAACCTAAAAATTTGTGGAAGACAGGCAGTGACAATTCCTATCCTTTCCTTTTCTATAAAAGACAAGACGTGGCAAGTGCCAAGTTCAGAAATATTTAAGGGCAACTAACGGGCCAACCAGCCATTCTTATGATTCTGCAAGAACTTTGCAAATGGAATGGATGTGAATTGATTTGCAAAACGATTTATATTCACTATTCTAGGATTCCTGGGGCTAACCACTTTTTGCTACTGCTCAGGAAAGAATCAGGCTAACTACAACCTTCTCGATCGTATCATCTTTACATCAAGTTGGGCTAGTTACTTTTTGAAGAGAGCATAAAGGGTGACCCTCAAAACCATGCGACAAGAAAATGTAACTTCATGGGTCCTGGGACATGATTTGTTTATTTTTTTTCGGGCATGTTTGATTCCAAATGGATTCTTATAAACGTAATATGACTCCAAAATGTGTAGTCGCACATCCTCTAGTTTTTAATCACTAAATATGAGCGCGTTTGTATATTTTGCTCCCTTGACTTCCCTCATATACTTTCTACTGTCTTCCGGGCGACCCCCATTCATAATAATTACTCTTAAACTACTATGGTCATTCCATGATTTGCCTAATTTAGCAGCACTTATTAGTTAAGGTTAGTTCAAATATTGTATAAGTTGCACACTAATTAAATAGGACAATCTGGAATTCTGGATCATCTTTCACTTGTAAATGGACTGATCAAGTTATGTTATATCAATAACCACAAAAGTTAAAAAATAAATAGGTGCGAAACCTCTAGTTCCATGTACCATTTAGGCACCAGCAAGTCAAGTAAAATAAAAGATACTTGTATTAACTTATAAGAAAATGTGTCATATAAGTTAAGGGGAAAAGTTAGGTAAAGCATGCAGTACCTATCTTAGATAAAGCAAAGGGATTATGTAAAATTCAGCGGGAGGTTATGTAAAATTCAGGGGAAGCTATGTATGTTTATCAAATTCAAAGGTTTAATTTGTAACTTTTTTAAAATAGCAGTACCTAAACTTTGGTAAAGTCTGCAGCACGGATCTTTTTTCCATAGGTTAAAGGGTCGAAAGGCGACCAAAAAGTGTTTTTAATTTCATAAAACCTTCTAAATAAAATGGTTGTGGTTTTATTTAGGAGGTTTATGCATTAAAGACACTTCGATTGACTTTCTTAACTTTGCATTAAAACCGCTTAAATCCTTTTGACTAGAAAAGTTATATGTTATTAAGGATTTGTTAACTAGTGCTCTGTATTAGTTAAGAAACATTTGATAAAACATTTAATGAAGTCCAATTTTCTTAAAATATGAAAATATGTATTAATTATTTATTTATAAATAGAGATTGTTAGGTTGAATTAATACACATTAAATATAATTTTTGATTCCCCCGTGGCCAGGGGTGTTTCACTAAATCTGCTATGCGGGGCCCCGGGGGCGTTTACTCCAAGGTCTCGAGTTCGAGCCTTGGTAGGTTCTCCTCGATGGTATATTTCAATTAAGGATGTGGTATGGTGAGAAAGACTATTTAAGATCCGCTTAGTGCAGGACCCTTTCGTTGTGTGATTAACACACATCATACGCGTCTGAGGTAAAATTCACTTGTCAAAAACATTATATATATAATTTTTGATTAATAAGGAAATAACGAGTTCATTAAATATTTTTTAACTAGTGCTTCAGGGAACTAGTTAGCAAATCCCATGTTATTGGCATAATATATTTCTTGTAGTTTTATTCAAGCCAAATAAAACAAATTACACTCTTGGGAAAACATTGTACGCATAACCAACTTGACCTGTACCAAAAAATGACCCGTTTTGACCTGTATGTTAGCCAGTTCAGGCATGCTAAGAGCCCATTACCATGAAAAAATCATGCTTACGCACACGTTTGAAAAAATAATATGGAGTTAAGAAAAGACGGTGGCTAGCTAGTATGCCTGCAAGATTATTTTCTTAACCAGACAAGCACATGGATGCATATTGCATATGAAAGGGTATATGCCATACGCATATCAGAAATGATGCGAGTTTGATGAAGCAGTTAGCAAACCAAGCATATATAGAGGTCGATATTCCCTGGAAATGTTCTTTGTGGGAACTTTTTGGAAAAGGAAGTCAGAAAAGGATCAACTCCAAGATAATTATTGGAAAAGAGTGATTGATAATGAAAGCTTGAGGCATTGAATTCCTTTCTTTATGTAAAAGTTGAGAATATATCTTTCATCACTTTTTTCTAACCCAAGTAGGAATGTCAGAGATTCGATTTATTCTCCCCCGTCACATTTCTTTCTTTGTGCAAACTGAAAGGAAAAGTACGTTGAACTAACATGGTGACCAAAAACGCCAAATATCCTTAAGAGCAGAAGGTTGGTTGGTCTGTTACATCAACATGGATAAAAAACTCCCAGTCAGAAAAACAATTCCTAATTTATTCATATCTATACACTACGAAACACTAAAAATATGCATAAGTGAACTAGAAAAACATGCATACTTTGGTTGCTGCAAATATATATAACGGTCGAGTGCATTATATATATAAACTTCACAATCACATTTATATCAAGGACAACCATGTCCTTTCATCAAACACATTTGAAATGATCAAATAAAACACCTAAAATCATAACCTAAAAGCTACTGATAGTATTATTCTACATTTACACTAATTAGACCTAAGCAAATAGTAAAACAAACTGCGCGCTGCATACACCAGTGATGGTCCTGACCCAAACTTATTTCTTCAGATTACATTTTAGATACTCTAGGCGAGTGTCTGGTATGGCCTGACCATTGGGATGAGGTTGCCTCTGAGGTGGAGTGACATGACCTCGTTGGTGGACCCAACAAGGTCACCCCCTATGAATACAGCTGGCACAGGAGGGGAACTGCATCCTAGGCTCATAAGAGCCTTTTCAATCTTCCAGCCCTCAGGATCATTGTCTAACTCATGAACCAGTGGTGTGACCCCAAGTTCTCGGAACAAAATGGTCACTGCGTAGCATAAGCAGCAGCTGCTCTTGGTGAAAACAACGATCGCATTATCAGACGTCAATGCTTGTATCTTGTCCATGAACAGTGTCACGTGTTAAAATATGAAACTCGAGTGTCACAAACCAGGCGGATCAAATTCAATTTGAATATTGATCCGATGGTCAAGGAGAGTAGGGGAAGGGTTGAGGAAGATATGGGATTTGGTTGAAGTTTGAGGTTTTCACCCTACTTCTATTTATATAAAATAGGCACTGTTGGACTCGTTTTCTCCAAACAAGAACATTCAAATGAGATGCTTTACTTAGATGCTCGAAAACTACTAAAGGTACTTTTGAAAGATGGTCACCTTTTCCTTTCCGCACATTATGGAACAAGTTGAATCCGTATTCTTTATTTCATTTGCATAATCCTCCATCTTAAACACATAATTAATGACCATCTGATTTACTGATATGTAAAATCTAAATTAGAATGGTATATATGTCTATTCAATTATGTAATTAGCAGTTCTTATATTAGGTTGTTAGAGCGTTAGTACAAAAATAAAAGTCAAGTGGGGCCATTGATTGGTGGTCAATTGGTAATGTCTTAGCTTAGTGTCTTGGTATTAGCCACCTAAATTTGGGACTCACTTCTCACAATTTGGAGGGGGAGGGGGTAATTTGGGGTAGATACGGAAGTCTTGATTTCAGTCTAAGGCATATTCATGATAGTTTAGGAGTAGGATAGTTTGCCATTAAAAAAAAATACAAGTCAAGATTGATAGTCTGTTAGGGTACAGCTCATGATTTTTCGAATATGCTTTCTCTCATTTACGTTTTTGATTCGTGTTTACTAGATCTATTTTAGATTACTTGAAATTATGATCAAATTAACAAAACATAGACGCATGCAACCTAAGGACCATGATATTGATTCCTGCACAATCTATGGATCTTACTGGTTAACTGCAGAAGTCCACTAAAAATTGAAAAGATTCTAGGCTGGGCAGTCTTCACTTTTAACACATTCCTTTTATCAGATCTTATATTCTGAGGGAAGAAAGATTTGGAATGAGATTTCTTTCGGCGGGAAGTGATTCTTTATACCATGCCCACCAACTTGGGCAAATATGCAACGCATTTGAATCTTGTACGCGTGAGAGTTTGTTAATATATAAGATATTGTTCCATGAGTCAAAATTTGATTAAAGTCCTAAGAATGCATAACATTTCTAAGAATCTTATTGTTCCATTATACTACATACACAAACAATAGATGGATCCAGGATGCGTGTATTAGTACTATATGTGTTGATAATTACGGCCTTAAGTTAGGGTTACATAGAAATGGGCAAATATACGAGGCTGACAGACGAGTCCAGTCCAGTCCAGTCCGGATTTTACAATCTTGCAAACACATAACAGGTTCATCCAGTCTGGCCCACTAGAGCCCTCTGTGTTGATGAGATGCAGGCTATGCAGGGGAATTTACGAACCCTGAAACTTTTTAAGGACACTGTTATACACCTTAAGTATGACCGTTGTCCAAATTGATGATCATTAGCAAAGTAACTTGGTTGCAGAAACAAAGACAACAATATTAAAATGTCAGTCACATAGACCCTATCGATATTCTAGTAGTTAGAGTCTAGAAATGGGACATACAATCAATTTAGTTATATATGAGTAGGTTTTGGTTTAGCTAAAGGATTTATCAAAAAACGGAAAAAGGTAAACTATTTGAACAGGTCAAATGAATTGTAATCAAGTGCATAAAAATTTTCTAAATCGTTTATACATGTGATTTTTTTTTTTGCAAAAAAAAAAAGATATATGGCTTATGTAATCATAGTAGCACAATGACTATAAATAAGAGTAGAAAAAGATGTGCATTTTTGTGGGTTTGCCTGACCCAGCCCACTGTCAAAACAACTCATTTGACCCAAACCCATTTTAACACATACTCGAGCCCAACAACCCACCCAATTTGCCACTTCTTGCAGATCTACTTAATTAGATTCAACTTTAATTACCCGCCTAACAGAAGTTCAACAATAATTTTAACCAGCACAGAGAAAATTTGGAAAGGGTAATGAAGGGAACCCTAGCCCCGGTACCACAATTTGATACCCATCGACTCACCCCGTATGAGCCATATGATGCCAGTATAAAACCTCTATCCTAATCCCCACATGATCTGGGCAGCCCGAAGGATCGAACCCGCGTATTTAAACTTCACATGTGGGTCTAGGCTTCATTGGTAACGGGTACCTTAGGGGAATTAATTTTTTGTGCCAAGCGGGGATCAAACCTGAGACCTTAAAGTCATCAAGTGATTTCCTTACCACGTAGCAAACTCCTTGTTGGTAGCACAGAGAAAATTTTGAGATAAATCACAACCACATAAAAGTTATAATTCTTGATTTTTAAGCTTACAGGCTTCAGTTCCCTAATTAGTTTTCTGAGCATATAGACTCAAGAAAATTTTCTATGGTCATTTATACTCAGAAGTTTAATTGAACTTTTCAAGGATAAGATTAATATGTCTAACAATCATACTTTCCATTTACGAATTCCAACTATTTTTCTGGGAAAACTTGAATACTTATTTTTTCAAAAATGTTATTTTCTCTAATAAATCTAGAATTTAAGGAGCTTGTCAACACGAGTAGTTTCATGAAAGATTCAAGCATAATAAAAGTTGGCTTTCATTTTGGATCTTAAACTGAATGCAGATGAAGATCCTAACCATCCAAAAGGCCACAACTCAAGCTGACTGTTCGTTATAGTCCACTGACTCAAACCCTGTACCTTAGAAAGCATGGGACCAAACATGATTTTTTACAGGTGTTAGAATAGAAGTCTAACCCAAATCAACTGTCAAATGGGTGTACAAGATGATTTAAGATCGTTTTGGGATCTCGACGGAATAAAAAAAAAAAAAAAACTAAGAAAGACTTTGTGGTGAAAAGTTAATGCACCAAGTCAACGGTCATGATGTTCACAACACAAACTCGAGTGAGACTTAAAAAAGTCAGCAGAAACAGATGAGTTTAAAAGGCTGATTGCATAAAAAGGTAACCAGCGTTGGTCCAGTTTCTAACTTAACAACTTATTCTAGTCCAAAAAAAGGTAACCAACTTTCAAAATTTTCGATTCAAGATAATTTCCTGGTACCTGGTCAATACGATGAGGTGGCGGGCTGGCAGCCGATGGTGTTGCTAAATGTCAGCCATTTTGACTTTTTTTTTTGTTTACCATAGTTGGCCTTCCACTGCCGTTAGTTTTATTTCCATCATTAAGTATGGACCGTAGTTTCGTTTTTGATGCAAATGGGCAACGACAATAAGATCTCTGCCAAAACATGTTAGATCATCAAAATTTCAAGGTTTTCCATTATAAGTTTGATTGCTTAATCTTATTTACCATTTAAATCCCATGAATATAAACTACGGTAATGAAAATATCATAAAGAAAATGGTAACAACAATAAAGTGTGCATCTTGAACACCAGGAAGCCAAAATTTACAAAGTGTGACTTCTTTATGTACAGTCAAGAGAGCAGGAAAAAAGAGCAGCTCTTAGTACACTTACAATCATGTTATTCTTCTAACATGATGCAGTAGCTATTTAATTACCATACCATAACACAAACCGATATAGTACTTTTATTTTCTTATGACACTACTAGCTAAAACCATATAGCTTTTGCATCAATAAGCTTTTGCTTCAGAGATCCATCAACATGAAGGGAAATGACATCTCGAGCCGAGCCTACATATTTACCGCCTATGAACACTGCTGGGATTGCGGGATTACAACCTAGGCGTTTTAGTGCCCACTCCATGTCAGCATCATGATCGACTTCATGAATTTCGGGACTTGCACCAAGTTCATAGAATAGTGCTTTGATACTGTGGCACATGCAACAAGAACTCTTGGTGAAGATCACTGCAGCTTTCTTAGAAGCCAAGTCTCTTACTCTATCCATTATCTAATAGGAATACGTTGCAAACGCTAGACTAGAAGTTATATCAAGTATAAGATATTTTGTATGGTTGGCTTATCTTGTTAGACTTTGAGGTTTCATGGCTCCTTATATAGGGGCTATCGAGGGTCATGGATTGCATTGTTTAATCCTCAAAGGAAGAAGAAAAAGCATACTAATTATGATAAAGAAAAGTTCCTTTTGGATATTTGTCTGGATAAGAATAATGCCCCTGATGATTTACTTAAACAAGTTGACACATGGTATCTCGTCTTACACATAACTCAAATCTTCTCTCGATGCCCCATATGAACGAAAAGACATATATATGAGTCATATAAAAATGTAAACTAATCCGAGGTCGATCTTGTTCCTTCCATTAATTAATTAACAATAATTTATGTTCTTGGTGATTATGGGTCGGAAAGTGGGAATATATTCTTTAATTAAGTATTCAAATCTTTGATTTATTGAAGAAAACTTGTACATTGTTAAATGTGCTTGGCGGTATGATTGAATAATGGTATCAAGACAATTGACTATAGATTAGCCAAGTCAAAACAATATTAGTAGAAATAAATCATTTTTAATTAGTAGTTATGATCCGCATATGATCTGTATCACTATCTACCTTTTAAGCCAACTTGGTTCAATTCGTTCGTTCTGTTTTCCTCTTCGTTTTGTGAATTGCGATTGGATGTTGCATTGTTGCTGATGTGTACAATAAAAGAACTTATCCTATTCCTTTCCACTTGATGCATTGTCCTCTGAACTATATGTATAAATCCGATATAAAAATGGGCTTAGCAACCAATCAGGCTAAACTAAAAAAAGTTTCTAATGCGTTATTTTTAATGGATACTGCTACTTTAAATCTCCCGAGCTACTGTTTGTCTTACGAAAGAAGATGTGACTTATAAACAAGTTATCGTTTATTGAACCTATGGCACCATGTCCACCAAGAGAATAGCAACATCTGGCATTGAAAACTTTAGCTATGTGGTCACTGTCCAAGAGAATCTATCAGGCATAAAAGGTTCTAATTCATTATGCTGGATGACGATTACTGTTTAAGAATCGCAGTAAAGTTATGAGAATTTGTACAATATTCGCTTCAAAAAAGATATATATGGCCAATCGCAATGAGCCAACAGGTCTTCTAGATAAGTTATGATCTGGATATTGCTCGCTTGTATCGATCCATAAGTAACCTTTTTAAAGTTCTAAACAACTTGCTTTTTCAAGTATCAAATATCAAGATAAATATAGATGTGTAACGTTACTGATCATAAATAGAAACAATTCCATGTTCATAAACCTTTGAGATAGACCAAGAACACAAATTCAAATTTATGTATAATTAAACCAAAGGGCATTTATCCTAGCGGTATTGGAGACAACTGGTGTAAATATTAGGTTTTAGAATAAATCTGGACTTTCAAAAAAAAAAAAAAAAATCACAAAATGAATAATCTTTGGGGAAATAATTTTTCATGTTAATGTTCTCGAGTTGAAATGATGAAAGTTAAATAATATAAGCAAATTCAGAAACAAATAATGAATAATATAATATGGCTTGGCCTGTTAGAACCAACTGATAGATCAGTACCCACCCGCAAATCACATGGGTCACTAGAGTGACTTTGTCAAGATCATAGGTCTCAGATTTAAACCTGACCTCATTTATTGCCCCACTATGCCAGGGGAGTTGCTCGGAGTCATCCTTGTGGGAGTGGACAACGCCTGGTGCTAGGATGGCATCGGGGGTCTAAGGTGTCCTGTCCCTCCAATCTACAAATTTTGTCAAGAAAAATGATCCTTCCTTTCACGATAGAATATAGATATATAATTCGTCTTGTATTCTGCCATGATAACTAATAAAACTAGGATGTAGATCACCGTAACTTGGATAGCTAGACGGGTGACTATCAACCCGTTGGACCATTGGAGTTGTTAACGGTTATTTTTTGATTTACCTTTTGAGACAAAACATAACCCAAATAATCATCTCAATTGTGTAAGCGGGTTGAAATTCCCAACTATTGTCCAATCATAGATTGTTCCTATAACATGACAAGTTAAACCAGAACAGTGATGTGTTCTGCCTAGGTTGAAACCTCATTCTATACAGTCATGTCAATATTTAGGATAGAGAATAATGACCTATGCTTATTCACTATTGTTAACTGTAAACCTCAAGATTTTGATAACAAGATATATGATATAATAGATTTTATAAAAGGAGGGGCCATGTTGGCATGTATTATTGGTGTAAGCATAATATGATGTACATTTTATTCCTGAAACGTCTTATCCTTGGTGATCCCATCTAGTGCTCAAGCATAAATGCAGCATCACACCAAGTGTACAATGATCCTCGGCGCTTTCCAGTTTGTCTTCACAGAAAATCAGATATTATATATAAATAAATTCAATGGAGTGAGACGAGGAAAAAAGAACCAATCAACTTGCATTAACTGCATATTTTAAAGCCATGTGACACATAGACATGCTCACTTATACATAGACGTGGTCATACGCCTACCAGTGATGAGATGTTCCACATAGACAGAAGCTAGGATTCAATAGGACACCATGATGTGGTAGTGTATCTACAGAAGTTAAATGACTCTTCGCTCTGTTATGAGCCGGTTATGCAAATTCTTCCAACAGATCATTATCCTTTTGTTACTAAAGCTGCAAAAGAGATGCTAGTATCTAATGCCATATTCTATCGTATTGTATTGAACATACTATTCTATTTTTATCAAATATCAAAAACTTGCAATTTCAATGTTGTACACCCATTTGTTGGGCTAAAATACACAGAGGTCTTTATGAGCTAAATTTTTCATGTACACACATTGCTGATCAATAGTAGAAGTGTGGTTGTGATGTTGTTTACACGTTAATGACTTGCAACTGAGTTAAAGGGACATGTGGTGAGTGTGAGTCGACATTATTTGGTTACCTTATGTCATCAGAACCAATTGTGTTATTCAAAGTTATAACCAAGCATTTGATGCCTAAACGGGCATCCTTTGATGTGAAGCTAAATGAATAAGGTACCTCATATTAGGTATGTATTTGATTGTTGAGTGGTTTTCATGATTTTCGATATTTTCCATGCACAAATTCTTGATCCTAGAGCATTTTTTTCTAAGTGCTCTATTGGTGGTTGGACACTTTTCACCTTCTTCCTATTACTTAGAATATTGCGATAATAAAGGTAAAGTCTCTACCAAATTTGGAAACCATCTCATTCCACCTCAGCAGATGCCCCGTGTCAGAAAAATGAAAAGACAATTATTCATGTTATGCATGATTACAATATTATCCTTTCAATATTAGTTGCATCAAAGAACTTCTTAAAGGCTTTATCATGGTTAAAAATGTCATTCTAGTTGTAAGATGATACCGTGCATATCAATATACGGAGATACAACTTGTTAAACTACCTACACGTACTTTGTTAATATTATCAATCAGCTTGTGAAGCCTGCTGATATTAGATACTGTCAGTGAAAAAAGAATCTCTCTTTATCATTGTCCATATCTATTATCTATATATAGCATAACCAAGAGCTTAGTTTAGTCACAACAAAATCTAAACTTCCAAGTGCATCTAGTTTTCTACTAAATCTAGGTTGGTTTTCATTAACTATTTGTATAACTTCAAGAGATGGCAATGGTCAGAGCGTTGGTGAATGATAGATCGGTGGTTATATTCAGCAAAAACTCTTGCTGCATGTGCCACACCATTAAGACATTAATAAGCAGTTTTGGAGCAAATCCCACTGTTTATGAGCTCGATGAGCTTCCAAAGGGACAGCAAATAGAGAAAGAACTCAAAGCATTAGGGTGTAAGCCAAGTGTGCCGGCTGTGTTCATAGGGCAGGAGCTGATTGGGGGTGCTAACGAGATAATGACCCTTCATTTGCAGGGCCAATTGGTGCCATTGCTCCTCAGGGCCAATGCTATTTGGGTATAGGGAAATGAGTTCAAGAATATTAAAGTTCTTATAGTAGAGTTATATAGTGATGGTAATACAGCTATCAAAGAAGTTTGATGCTTTTGTAGTTGTTAGAGCAGGAAAGAAGAGAGTTGTCTTTTCTGCGGTTTTTTTTTTCTCTCTTTTTTCTTTACAAGCCCCTGACAATGTATGCATGCATGTGCAACTTCTATATGTAATTTTCTAATTTTGAGAAGCAACAAGAAATAACATGTTCTACAAAATTAAAATGGTGTTTAAAGTGTTAATTTAAGACCTATAGTTTTCTTATATGGACTAAAAATATTACCGCACATTCCCAGGAGCTGAAAGCAAGTAATGATCCCAGGTCACAAGTAAAAGAGGAATAATGATTTTCTAGTGGCTATGTAATATAACTACAAACTTTAGCAGTGCAAGATGGGTGGGTCAGTCGGGTTGGGTAATGGGTTTAAGTTTATATGAGTTTCTCTGTAGTATAGGTAAAGGCAGGCCGTATCAGGAATAGGTTGACCTTCTAAAACTTTTTATGTCTAATTATTTAATTAGAGACTTATACTGTACATTGGTTATGATTCCAAACTATGACTACAATAACAGGCCAATTGGTACCATTGCTCCTATAGTTTAAGACCTATAGTTTTCTTATACGGACTAAATATTACGGAACATTCCCACAAAGTAAGTAATGAACCCAGGTCACAAGTAAAAGAGGTACATACTTTAGCGGTGCAAGATGGGTGGGTCGGTCGGGTTGGGTTATGGGTCTAAGTTTAAATGAGTACTATATGTGTTAGTACTATATGTGTTGATAATTATGGCCTTAACTTAGAGTTACACGGAAATGGGCAAATTTACGAGGCTGGCAAACGAGCCCAGTCCAGTCCAGTCCAGATCTTATAATTTTGCAAACGTATAACAGGTTCATCCAGCCTGACCCACTAGAGCCCTCTGTGTTAATGAGATGCAGGGGAATTTATGGACCTGAAACTTTCTAAGAACACTGTTGTACACCTTAAGTTTGACCGTTCTCCAAATTGGTGATCATTAGTAAAGTAACTTGGTTGCAGAAACAAAGACAACAATATTAAGATGTCAGTCACATAGGCCCTATTGATATATGAGTTGGTTTTGGTTATGCTTTATCTATAAGGGACAAATAGGTTTAGCTAAAGGATTTAACAAAAAAAGGAAAAAGGTCAACTACTTGAACGGGTCAAATGAATTGTAATCAAGTGCATAAAAATTTTCTAAATCGTTTATGCATGTGAATATTTTTTTGTAAAAAGAAGATATATAGCTGTTAAAATTTCTGTGCTCGAGTATGTGTTAAAATGGGTTTGGGTCAAATGAGCCATTTTGACAGTGGGTTGGGTCAGGCAAACCCACAAGCATGAAACATGCACTTCTTTTTCCACTCTTATTTTTATTAATAATCATTGTGCTACTATGATTACATAAGCTATATATCTTCTTCTTTTAAAAATCATAAAAAGTGACAGAAGTTCTTGTAAAAATTCTAGTAAGACTCAACTTCACTAACCTGCCTAACAGACGTTCAACAATGATTTTAACCAGCACAGGGGAAAGTTTGAGATAAATTCATAACCACATAAAAGTTATAATTCTTGATTTCTAACCTTCTAGGCTTCAGCTCCCTAAGTAGTTTTCTAAGCATACAGACTCAAGAATATTTTTTAAGGTCATTTATATTCAGAACTTTAATTAAACTTACCAAGGATAAGATTATTCTATGTCTCACGACTGCTCGATATAGTCACTGCTTCTAAGACTCGCACTGCACCTTAGAAAGCATGGGACTAAACATGATTTTTTTTTTACAGGTGTTAGAATAGAAGCCTAACCGAAATCAATGGTCAAAGGGTGTAAACGATGATTTAAGATGGTTTTGGGATATCGATGGAATAAGAAAAAAACCAAGAAAGACTTTGTGGTGAAAAGTCAATGCACCGAGTCAACGGTCATGATGTTCACAACACAAAGCTGAGTGAGACTTAATGTGGTCAGCAGTAACAAAGGCTTATTGCATAACAAGGTAAGCAACGTTGGTCTACCAAATGAAACACTGAAGCATGCTAAAAATATAAAACCTTTTATTTCTGTCCCATAGAAATGAATGAATGCGTTTAGAGCAGACTTAAGTCAGCCCAGTTACAAAGAACTATCCTATATGTACCAAAAGAATAATATCTATCTGAATATCTTGTAACAGTTGTCTTATGCTAAGGTTCTAAGAGAAACAAAGATTAAAAGAATTGACAACTTTGTTTTACATCAGTTTTTTCTGTTCCAAACGGCTGCCAAAGTGTGAATTGGTAGCATGGTGTTTCTGCAAACAATAACAGCTTGGTGTAGATGCAAAAAGAGATGCAATCCAAATGGTGTAGATGATCGCAGTCAAACAATAACAGCTTGGTGTTAGGTGGGGATTCAGCTAGTTTATCACTACAAATCACGCACTCGAAGTCACAACCGTCTGGTGAATCAGCAGGATACAATATTGAGTCTGACCTCTTTAGTCCGCGAAGGCGAATGTAAACATACATCTGTTCAAATGTCAATGAGTGGAGCTCCAATGCAAATCTGGCGAGGCTGGAGGCTGTCTCTTCAAGTACTGCCCTCAAGGCCCGCGGAATATTGAAAAAGCCATCTACCCTCCCGATGGCTCGTAAAACACCATTCATATCACTCACAAACTGCACTTGATAAGTATACCACCGCTTAATTTTTTCGCCAAAGCTTCTTCCTTGCTACTTGAGTAGCGCTCAATTCTGGTAACTTCGGTTGGCACTTTAAGCTCCGGTAAAGAATGAACCCACCATGGCGGCTAGGGGGAGCAAGTACCAGAGAAACACATTCTGGATTTACAACGATTATTCTTGTTCTAGGATCTGCCATCTTTATCTTGGTTTTCATTATCCTGAGAAAAGCATAGAAAAAATACATAATATGATTAATACTTATACTTACCAATGATAGCAATAAAACACGAAAAATTTGTACGGATGGGACCCAAATTTAAACCGATGGTGTAAGTAGGAACTTCAGCCAAAAAGTTTGCAAAATTAGGAAGTCCGGTGTCTAAGACACCGAACTAGGCCAAGTACACTGAAGTTCGGCCTCTACAATACCGAACTTGAACACGTGGAGCTGCTTTTCCTTTGCCAAGACGTTTTGTCTATATCGTAATAAATGGCAGCATAGGTTTCTCAATATATTAAATGCAAGTTTGACTCATTCACATGAAATAGTTTTGTGTTCAGAACCCCTGACATGCATTCACATGCAAAACGGTTTATATATATACAATATATGTTACCTATTTTCTACTACTACTAAAACAAACAGATTTGTTTCTCTCACCCATACTTCAAACAAAGCAAATAACATATACTTCAAACATACTTTAAAAATATTTTTTCACATAGCAATCTGTGGCCATACAAATGTTGATGCTCGTACAATGATAAGTAAATACTACAAAACAAATTCATGGAAGACCCAGTATCAAGCAACACTTACTCCACTTCGAGATGTTGCTTACTGGAGAGAGCTAAATTGGGTGCTTCAGACAGATTCATCAAGAATGGTCACGCAAAGGGGTAGGAGACGTACAAGAAGAATACAAAACGAGATGGATGATTATGATAATCGACAAAGGAAATGCGGTATTTGTAACGCAATTGGTCATAATAGTTTACGGTGTCCGAACAGAGAATAAAATGTGTATTTCATTTCTATGTTTCTATTAAATAAAATGTGTGACTTCCTTTAGTGTAAAATATTGTATGATTTGTTAAATGAAAGACTTCCATCAGTGTAAAGTGTGTGACTGACTGACTTCTTAACTCTATACTCTATCTGCATGTTTTTTTAAAAATTGAGATACTGTGGAAACATACATTGGCTTAATGTTTTCTATCTGCATGTTTTCCATCAGAATAAAAAAAAATTCTCTATCTGCATGTTTTCCATCGGTGTATATCACGAAACTTTGGAAAAAACAAACATATATTAAGCACGGTATCTAAGTCACTGGACTTAAGGTTTGTGGTGCAAGTTCGGTTATATCAATACCGGACTTCAAAATTCTAAGACTAAGTTCGGTGTCTTCATAACCGCACTTGCTTTCTGAGTGACACCTAGACCAAGTTCGGTCTCTTCAATACCGGACTTCAATGTAGATGGACAAGTTCGGTGTCTTAGACACCGGACTTCCTAGTTTTACAAATATATTGGAAGAAGTTCCTACTTACACCAATGGATGAAAATATAGTCCTATCCGTACAAAAAATTCATAAAACACAAATAAAAGAAGGAAAAGTTAATGCGCTTCAAGAACAAAAAAAAAAAAAAAAGAAAAAAAAAAAAAAAAACAAATTAATTTACATACAGTCAAAAGTTAGCATCTTTTAAATTTTTACATATATATTAAAAAAAAAATTCTTAGAAATACCCCCAAAAAGCCCCTGCCCATCTTTCTTATGTATAATGATTCCTGCTGCTGTTGTTGGTTGGTCTTTTTTCACCATAAATAAACAAAAAAAAAAAAAGTTAACATAAATACAAAAAGTTCCGCCTTCAAGAAGATAAACAGACAAATTCTTACGAAAACGAATTCTTGCAAAAACCCATTCAAAACCATACATATACATTCAAAATCCCCTGCCCATATGTAATTTTACATATAATACATAATATTAACTTGTAAGAAAGATTCTTCAGATACCCCCAAAATCGTCTCTTTTTTTTACCATAAAAAAAGTTACCATAAACACAAAAAAGTTAAGAGACAAATTGTTACAGATATACATATACATTCAAAATCCCCTGCCCATATGTAATTCGAATCGTTACCTTTATTCCACAAAAGTCGAAAATCAAGAATTCTGCGGATGTTGTTGATTGATTGATGCTACCTATTGATTGATGCTACTCTAATCAAGAATCGTTACCTAATTGCAGATTATAAAGATGATATATATATATATATATATATGGGATATATTTATGTGTGTGTGTGTGTTTGTAATTGATGGATGGTGAAGTCAACGTTTTGTTGACTGGTAACGTTTGTGATTTTATTTTGGATACCGTGTGATTTTATTTTGGCAAGACTAAGAGGCTAACGGCTAATTTATTACCATTTTTAAATATGTTACCAAAAATTAGTCTCAATTATTTTCTTTTTTTTTTTCTTTTGTCTTTCTAATATTTTTAACAATTAGTAAATAAACGCCCGCGTTGCGGGCTGCAATATTCGTAGATGCGCAGAAGAAGACACAGAAAGCACTGGTCATCCCACAGTCTTTGGGTGTTGCCCTGAAAAGATAACGACACGTGAATTTTACAACTCATGGTAACTAAGGAATTTATGTGATAAAAAGTAAAAAGAGTAAATCTTTCGTAGTAAAAGTAAGAAAAATGAAATTTTTAATACTAAATAAAAAAAAAAAAACTTTCGTGCGAAAAGTAAAAAAAGTAAAGTTATACGACAAAAAGTAAAAAGGTTAAAAGTTTCGTGACATGAATGGAAAAAGCTTGTCAAAAATTAAAAAAACAAAAGTTATATGATACAAAGTAAGATAATGAAACTTTCGTGGCAAAAATTAGAAAAATAAAAGTATAAAAAGTAAATAAAACAAAACTTTCATGCGAAAAGTAAAAAAGCGAAAGTGATGTGGCAAAAGTAAAAGGACTAAAACTTTAGTAAATTTATGTGATAAAAAGTAAAAAGAAAAAAACTTTCATGTCAAAAGTTAGAAGAATGAAAGTTTCAAAACTAAATAAAACAAAATTGTCGTGCCAAAAGTAAACGAAATAAAGTTTTGTGACAAAAAGTAAAAAGGTTAAAAGTTTCGTGTAGTTGACAAAAGTTTAAAAATTATGTTGTGAAAAGTAAGATAATGAAATTTTCGTGATAAATGTTAGGAAAATAAAAGTATAAAAAGTGAATAAAACAAAACTTTTTTGCGAAAAATAAAAGAAACGAAAGCGATGCGGCAATAAGTAAAAGGGAGGAAACTTTAGTAAATTTATGTGATAAAAAGTAAAGAGAATGAAACTTTCGTGGCAAAAATTAAAAAGATGAAAGTTTAAGAAGTTGGTATTTATTGGGTTCGGGTCAAATCCAGCTCCGGTCAAAACGGGTCAATTTAATTTATATCATAATAAAGAGTGTTAACAAAAAAATCCAACATTTGTGATACTCGTCAAAGTAATATGCATGCATAAGTTATTGGTGTAATAAATATACCATACTATATTTAGTATTAGAAAATAAAATTTTTTCAATCTCTTTTTTTCTTAACGAAAACCCTTTTCTTTTCTAAGGGGTTACGTCATCCCGATCATTACATTTATTGTGTGCGGTAAAAATAAAATATGGCATTGGCATGTGTAACATTCTCTATAAAATATGGCAATTGTTCATTGCTACAAGGGAGCAGTCGGGTCCTCAACCACGAGAAATCAAGTCCAATCAAGAAAGCGCTACCAAATGCGCATATTCCTGATATAACTAACAAAAGATGCGTTTTCCTTGATCTCCAATTCAAGCTAGTCATTCAATCAACCTTGATTCCTAGTGATTACTTGGTTACCTGAAAAGTGTACTAAATACAGTCAACACATGGTAGGTGAGTTCGTAGGTTTTAGTATTAAACAACGTTTGTGCCAATAATCCAATTTAGTATAATGGAGTTTTTTTCCAAATTGGTATAATATGAAAACTTATTTATCAAATCAGTATGATTTTAAAAATATTTACCATTTTAGTATAAAACTCAATTAAACATCATAATTAATTATTTATTGGAACTTTATAAAATTTTATAGCATGCCTTCAAAAGCAACATAAGTTTTGGCCTAATTGTTTTACAAATAGTACGTAATCATATGTAAATCAACATCATGATAGATTGGTTAAATTTAATTTTAAAGTATATTTATTATATTTAAAAATAAGTAAAAGATCCTTAATCACTGATTAAAAGATTATCGTGTTTACTCTCATGTAATCCTATTTTTCATTTTACGCACATGTATTCTATCTTATAGAAACAATATATTATTTTGCTTAACTTATTATACAACAATATATTATTTTGCTTAACTTATTATACAGAGAGAGGGTCGTTATTATATTTTCATTTTGTTATTGTATGGTTTAACTTTTAGATGGTTAAGTTCATCAAATTACAGTCAAACTGAACAAATCATTTGTTTACATCTTATATATATAGATTTTTTTTAATTCATATCTCATTATATATTAATTAGTATTTATCACATTTTGAAGTTAATAATCACTAATAAGTAAATTATTATGTATAGCTGAAAGAGTTGCATCAAATAATGTTAACACTAACACTAATAAAGTAATAAGCTTGGAATATGGGGATACCAACATGAAAAGGAACATAAAAATTAACAGTCAGTTTTTAGTGTAATTTTTATTACGAATATTCATTTAACAAACAACATTTCGACTAGTTATTAGACCCGGCGCCATTTATGGTTACGAATTTGTATGGAAAAAAATTCGTGATTTGGATTATTTTTTTTTAATGTTTCAATTTAGAATATTATTAAATAATTTTACCCACTATACTAGTTTGGATAAAAATAGATTTGAAACTTATACTAATTTAATAAATATTTTTGAAACTATACTAACTAGTTACATTACCCGGGCTTCGCCCCGGGAAACATAACGTTGTTTTCGAAAACATTATACACGTGGAAGAGATAATCGTTTGTTTTTTGTTTAATCGCCACAGGGGGATATGTTACCTCAATCTATTAGTTGTGAATTTACTGCTACTAATAATGAAACAGAATATGAAGCTTTAAAAGCAGGATTAGAATTAGCTAAAAACATGGGTATTAAACGCTTGGAAGTTTATGTAGATTCTTTATTACTAGCAAATCATTTTAATGGATCTTATGCCGTTAGAGGAGAGAAATTAATAGCTTATTTAGAAATAGTAAAAACTTTAGCTAAACACTTTGATTCCTTTAGTATAAAACAAGCCCCAAGACAAGAGAATATAGAAGCAGATGCTTTAGCTTATTTAGGATCCTCACTCAATATTCCACCAGATACTAGGATACCTATAATAAAAATAATGAATCCAGCCATAGAAACGATACAAATTAAAGCATTTGATGAACAAGTATCAGGAGAGCCTAGTTATGTGGACAATTCAGAATCCTAGATTGAACCAATTATGAAATATTTGCTGGAAGGAATTATTCCAGAACAGGAAAATCACAGAGCTTTCAAGGTAAATGTATCATACTTCTCTATTATACAAAATAGATTGTACAAGAAATTAGGGATGAGTATGGTGCGGTTTGGTGCGGTTTTTAGTTAAAACCAAACACCAAACCATTATTGTGGGTTTTTAAAATTTCAAACCATTTGCAAATGATTTATAGCGGTTTGGTTTTTCGGTTTTTCGGATTGGGTTTTGGTTTTTTTGGTTTCAAATGGGTGGGGTTTGGGTTTTTTTTAACACCATCAACTAAAAAACTAAAAGGCAAGATATTCAACTATATGGTTTATTTATGCAAATATTATTACTAAAAAACCCAAAGTCTACATCAATGATCCATAACAAAAATCAAACAAGGGTACTTTGTTTGAGAAAACTTACGGCTAGGTCTTAGGGTATACAATATATATATATATATACTAGGTGTTTTATCCGCACGATGTGCGGTTATTAAATTTATTTTTTGAAAATAATTTTGACATGGATAATAAAAAGAATTGGTTTAATGATAAAAGATTTATTTTAAAACTTAATAGAATATTACTCGTATAATTTATATGTGTGAGTAACAAACAAACTTACATGTTAATAATTTTCTTGATCCTGATTAAGTTGACTATACATGTAAAAATCTAAATAATATATTTTTTTTTGTCAAAATCAAACGATGGCCATAGAAAATTCCATAAACCCCAAAATAGTTTATTAATATTAATATTTATATTTGATGAGAATTTATTAAAATATCTTTGCTATATATAGAATTTTTGGAATTCATTAAATATGTTTAATAAGATAATTATTATAAAAATTTATAAAAATGACACATGGGATAAAAGCTTATGTGTTAATTTTTAAAAATAGCTTTAAATTGAAAGGGGTTTTAAAATGCTAGGATAACTACTCTTTTGATAGATATATATATATATACACACGTAGTATGAAAGGCTAGCTAGGGTACATTATCTTGAGAAACACGAAACTAAATGGACTGGCTCATTATATACGTATTAAAGGCTAAGGTACAATATTTTAAGATATATATATATTAATTAAACTAATATTAAAATTTTATTTAATTTTTATTGATAATATATAATGCGGTTCGGTTTGGTTTTTTATATGCAACCAAAATCCGAACCATTAATATGGTTTTTCTAAATACATGAACAATATGTGCGGTTTTTCATTATGAGGCGGTTTTGTGGTTGAGTTTTTTCGGTTTTTTTTTGTTTATGGTTTGGTTTTGCTCACCCCTACAAGAAATCACTTGCAAGTCCATATTTACGGGTGTAATACGTGGGTCCCAGGATTACTGGGTTTCCCCTTTGACCCTAAAAAATTTTACGAAAGATGATGACATAACTCTCAATGATGACCAGCTGGCTCCTTATAGAGCTCTTTCCAACTCCTTCTAATTAAAATAAAGGTAAAAACCATAACAGACATAACTCTACACCAAAGTAAGACACTCATTCGTTTAGACATAACTTAGAAGCCAACAGGCCGATTGTAACGAATCATGCCGAACTATAAATAAGACACTCGTGAATTTTAGCAATATAGCCAATTTCACATTTAAACTGACCAGGTAGGCTATACGATGGTCCTAAAAAAAATAGAACAAAAGCTAGCCTACATATGTAGTGACACTTAGAAGAACAGCGACTAATAATGAATAAAGTAACTGCAAGGAAGTAAGTAGAAGACAAATGAGATGCTCATATCAATCAGCAACGAACATAAATATTCTGGGTTTAGCATACAAGAAATTAAGGCAATATGTTCTACAATCAAAATGAAAGTCAGTAAGTTCATATGAGTTTCAAGTTTCAAGAACAATGCGTTGATATGCATTACCTGATCGAGTATCTAACATGCATTAATTTATTTATTAGATTAGAATCAGACAAGCTCATCTAACCTTTATAGCACAATGCTCGCAGAAATATTAATGCTTGCATTTCGTCACAACAGGGTCAACAAAAGACCATCCTCGGCATCACCGACTTATAATCTCCACGATCATGCAATAATCTCCACGATCATCCTCGGCATCACCGACTTGAAAGTTCACTTTTTCCTTTTCAGGCCGGCCTTTCGCAGCGTTAAAAGTCCCATGTGTAGGCTTGTTGCACACATAGCACCTTTTGTTCCTGGCATGGTGCTTTAAAGCACAATGCTCGCAGAAATAATGCTTGCATTTGGTCACAACAGGGTCCACAAAAGACTTTCGACAGATGTAACAAGCAAAGGGCAGACCATCCTTGATAACATCCTCCTCCTCATCATCATCATCGCCGCCTAATAATGCCAAATTTCCTCTTTCTGTGTTTCTCTGCTTCATCCCACTCTTTCTCCATCTGCCATCCCGACTTATAATCCCCGCGATCATGCATAAACTTACATGAATCACCGTACCCACAATAGCCAGTCTCCTTATAATCCTTACAAATATCCGGCTGGTTATCAAACCACGCAGACACCCTAACATGAGCAGAAGCTCTCAAAGGTACATGTGACCCACCCGCTTTCTCACTAGCCACCGTTTGTTCTCTCCTAAACCCCGCCTTATAATCAGTATACCCATGAATACCCTTGTACAGCTTCTCATCACCAGCTTTCTTCCCTTTCAACCTCTCATCCGCTTGTTTCAGCATTTTCTCCCTAATCGCCCTGGCATCTCTGGTAAAATCCGTCTCCGTTTCCAGTGTCACAGTCGCTCTACTATCGTTCTGCACTTGAATCTCTTTCGAAGAATCAAACTGGAACATTGTTGCCTTCGTGTCTCCGTCCGACTGTGCACTTATCTCTGTAGCAAAGTGCAGTTTATTGCCTTCACGAACCCTTTTCCTTGTGCTTTTATTTTTGGTCGGTTTTTTAAAAAATATGCAAACTTGTTTTGGTCTTCTTCTTCTTGTTGTTTTTGTTGTGTTTCATGATCCATTTGTTATTAGTCGGTGGTCTAGGTTTTAGGTTTTTGTATACCAAACGAAAAAGAAAACAGAATACAGACTTATTGGCACCGAATACCCTTTTCTTTTTTCTTAGTTTTGATCAAGTGATATTCGAAACCCTTCTATATCGATCTCTATATATAGATAGAAGATTATTATTATAGATAGATAGATGGACCGAGTTTCCTTCAAGTTTCCATCTTATTTGGCTTTCTACCAAGTTACCATATATACTATTTTGAGTTAATTATATAAATCGTCCCTATCGTTAATTGTCACTTGCAACTTTCATCCCGAAAATGTATAAATTACAGTCTTAATTCAAATATATTTGCTCTGTCAACGGTTTTGGTCCCAATCACTAACAGACATTAAATATAAGGTCCCGTGACTAGCACATAATGGATACAACGACCATTCCCTAAACACAAGGACCTATATCGTAAATAACAAAAAACATTCACAGATTTAAACCGTTCCCTAAACACAAGGACCTATATATGTGAAGCCGAAAGGTAGTATGTCTTGGAGCAAGTTTGGTTTTATTTGGAATATTTTGTTTATTTCTTTTAATTTTCTAATTTATTTATATCAATAATAATTCTTTTTAAGCTAAGAGCAAGTTTAGACTATTTTTAAAATTATTCTATTTTCTTTTATATTTTTTTAGATTTTAATGTTTTATTCTATATAATGTTTTTACGCTTGATAATGTGGTTGGGGTCTTGCCCTTAAGTAAACATTTGTTTAATTTTTATTTGTTTTTATAAAGGGTTATTAAACATTATGTTTCGCAAAATTGTTATTGCAGGAATAAACACTTTTAGGTTGTCGCTATTATGGTATTGTCCTAAAGAAAACGCAGATGGGATAATTGTAGCCCCGCAACGCGGGGATTCAAACTACCTAGTTAGAGATATAGGACCCGAATAAAACCCTTTGTTTATTAACCAAAGCAATTCGGTTGTTTGATGGTACAATTTGATCGGCTCCCCCCTCTTCTATTTATATAGAGGAGGAGATATCCTAGTCTAATACAAATTCGACAAACTAGACATTCCATATTAATCAGTTACTTGACTTGCATTCCAAGTGAAACCCGACTTTACGTATTTAATTCTAGTCTAACATGGATTAACATTTAACCTACATGTCTAAATGAACTAATATATTTTACAGACTAAAATCCACAACCTCTTGAATTAATACTGTTAGAAGAGAGGACTTTTGGTATTAACTGTTAAAAATTAAGACAATCGCTCTTGATTAATAGCTTGGTAGCTCGGTACGTAACTAAATTCATAACAGGCAAAAAAAATTGCAAGCTAAAAGATAGAATACTGAAATTATATTACTCAGAATGTGTGCACTACAGACAATATTGCATTTGTTCACGCTTTTAGGGGAGTGTGAACAAATTAAAAATTTTGTCACGCTTTTTAGTGTGTAAAAATATATTGAATTAAAAGTGTATGGAAATTTCTCCACACTAAAAAGTGTGTAGAAATAAAAGTTCACACTTTTTAGTGTGAATTTTCATAAGTGACAAAATAATTTTGAAAGTTTACACTAAAAAGTGTGAACTTTTATTTCTACACACTTTTTAGTGTGGAGAAATTTCCACATACTTTTAATTCAATATATTTCTACACACTAAAAAGCGTGACAAAATTTTTAATTTGTTCACACTCATCTAAAAGCGTGAACAAACGCAATATGATTACGCAATATGATTTGTAGTGGTGGTAGTATGTCTGTTAATTGATTAGTAGATACTCCATATGAAGTAAGTTTTGGTGACCCTAAAAAAAAAGTGGCCCTTAGCATTGTCTATGGCCAGTTATACAAATAGAATCTTAACTTGAAACCTCAACTCTTCCTTTTCTTCTTTTATTCTACTCTTGTGGGAGATCTACTGCCACGGAAAGGCACATGTATGTAAGTAACCCAGTTGTACGGTTTTATACATTATCCTTGAATCATAAGATTGAAAAATGTATCTATATATGGACATCATATTCTGATTTGATTTAAGAGATTAACAAAGGGAGCTAAAGTAAGAATATATATGAGAACGGCATCAGACTCAGATCTCAAATTCTCTAGAGTGTCTACGGAAAAGGAATACTTAAGATATCTATCTATCAGTAATTCAAAAAAGTGAACTACTACTCGTAAAATATAAGAGATCGACTATGTTTCAATTGTTACTGCTCAATGAAAATACATCAACTTTCATGTTGGTAAATCATGTTTAGTACATATGTGACAAAGTTCCAATTTGAGTTGGGTTAATGAGGTAGAACGAAAGCAAGATATAAGTACACCAAAAGGATTAAACACACAATAGAAGAGAAAATACATGATCAATAAGGGTTACAACTTACAAGCTCCTGTTTATGGAGTGGATCTATATTTTGCAGGTAATGCAAATCCAAAATTTTGAAAAACAAAAGCGACATTTTAATATTGAAATTTGACAGATAACAGGACATTCACTCTCCCATGACTTACGAGTATTAGAATAGTATGTACACCCGTCCCATCCCCGGTTTTCTTAGATTTTAGATTCCCCGACCCGGTCAACTCATTGATTCCCCGGTCAAACTGGGTAGGGGTATTGTATCCCCATTTGGTACAGGTACTTTTTGCCATTTCCACTGGGCATGTCGAAAGATCCAAGATAGAGTATTTCACTCCACTTGTTGTAAATTGATGATAGACCTGTTTTCTTAGACACGTACAGTTATTTTATCGTACGTGGTATTCAAAGTTAATACTTAACATATGATGCATAAACGGTATACTATAACTCTAAAGGAATCATTTGATGTGATAATATATTTGTGAACATTTTGTATACTTGATCAATGATCGATGTATATGGAAATTATTCCCTGTGAGCCAGAATATTATGGTACTTACTATTAGTCTGTTAGGTACTTGTTGACTTTTGGATGGTTTTATCATTTCGTGACATTTTCCTGCACAACTACATACTTGATATGAGAATCAACATTTTCAGTCGATGGCTAGGCGCTTTTCACCTTGTTCCTATTAACACGATTCTTTCAATAAGAAAGGTACAGTGTCTACCCAATCTCAAAGATATCTTCCACATCATCAGATGCTTCAGGATATAAATACGAATATAGACATATTCATGTTCATATGCATAACTACAATACTGCCCTTGAGGAATAATTGCATCGGTGAACTTCTTAAAGGCTTTAATAAGGTTAAAGATGTCATTCTAATTGTCAGATGCTTCCGTGCATATCAACGCACAGAGAAGCAACTTGTTATGTCACACGCTATGTGATATCTTCCGAGGAAAAAAGCATATCTCCTTTTGAATGTTGAAAAGTACACCAACCCAATGACTTCAACATCTATCGTCTATATATAGCATTAGCTAGAGCTCGGTTTACTCATAACAAAATCTTAACTTTCTTTTTCCAAATATAACATCAGCTATTTGATTATTCATTTCAACAGTTACCGAAAATGGCCATGGTTACAGCTTTGGTGAACGACAGAGCAGTAGTTATATTCAGCAAAAGCTCTTGCTGCATGTCCCACACTATTAAGACATTGATAAGCAGTTTTGGAGCAAATCCCACCGTTTATGAGCTCGATGAGCTTCCAAATGGACAGCAAATAGAGAAGGAACTCAAAAAATTAGGGTGCAAGCCAAGTGTACCTGCCGTTTTCATTGGAGGAGAGCTGATTGGGGGTGCCAATGAGATAATGACTATTCATCTGAAAGGACAGCTGGTGCCGTTGCTCCTCAAGGCTAATGCTATATGGCTTTGAGAAATAGAGTTAGAGTTATGGTATTACCACTATATATATAGGAGCAGTTTGATGCTCCTACGGGTGTTAGAGCAGGAGAAAAAACGAGTAGTTTTTGTGCTTTCCTTTTGTGCTCTTTTTTATATGACCGTCGACAATGTACGAATGTGTCAACTTCCACATGTAATTTTTCTTACTTTTGGAACAAACAAGAGATACAATTATCTATATATTTAAGTTGTTATTGTTACAGAGTATACCAGTAATGTTATGCATTCTATTCACATATATTGTAGTAAAATAACTGAAAGTTGTTCAAGTTACCACGTGAATGGTTCCAAAACAATAAGACTTGCAGTTCTAAAATGTGATTCATGATTACAAAACTTTTATCTGAAGTTCTCTTTGCTCAACAAAGGTAAACGTAAGAAACAAATGTCAATATACAAACTAACGGACCACTAACTCGATCTATTATCGATTGATTAGTGAACCCTATTGGACTAATATGTCGGGCTAGATATTGGTCTTAACAACTTAGACATATAGTGTGAGGTTTATGTAGTTTCATTTACCATTGTTTAGATTCTTATGATTAGGAATTATGATAGAAGATTAATTCAGTGAATGTCACAAATGAATGTCACTTGATACTTCTTAGCGGTGTTACAGAATTTAGTTTATCCTCAAAATCTGTGATCATGATCATCAATATACCTGTGGATCCCATGGAAATTCCAGAATTTTGTTATTATAATGTTAATATACATATTATTTTGTGTTGTCATCTGGTTAATCAAGCCACTAATTAAAGTTAAAGCTAGGTAAAAATGGATAAACGGAAAGGGATCCCTGTTGACGCTACCTGGGAAAGTCCAGTCTTGTGCAGACTTACTGGCCGGTATCCCAGTGGTCGTTTCCAGACTTTTTCCCTGGTCATAATAAAATATTTACCCAGTGAAGTTCGAACCCGGGTCTATTCTGAATAATAGATATATTCTGTTAACAGTTTTAAGGCATGTGAAATAATCGTAACCTTTTGAACTTGTTTTGGTATGTCAAATTCAGTACAAAGTACAGAAAATTTAAGAATAAAGTTAGTGCAGGGTCTATGTTAATTGATTTGTAGATATCAAGTAAGTCGGTGACCCCAAAAAAGTGACCCTTAGCTTTGTCTATGGCCGGTTATATACATATTGATTCGAAGTACATGCATACCTCAAACTCATCCTTTTTCTTTCTTTGATTCTGTGGGATGCATATAGATGTGGTGATATCTAATACCATGAAAAATCACATGTGAATAACCTGTTGTACGGTTATATACATTATCCTTGAAACATAAAATGGAAAAAATGTATATATGCCCAAGATTCTGATTTGATGGAAGAGAATGGGAATAAAGGAAAAGTGAGCATATTTTAGAGGCATCAGTCAGGAACAAGATAGATCTCGAATTCTCTAGGATAAGCAGAGTGTCTGCCGAAAGGGTATACCAACGATCTGTATCACTAATTTAACATGTGAACCCCTAAGAAGCTACTTAATCAAATGTCAAATGCTATAATATACAGTATTAGCTTTTTATTGTGTAAATCTTGTATAGTGGTTAGATCAGCACAATTTTGAAATGAAATCACTCAAAGATACGCATAACAATTTGATCAAGCACTCAAGGATACTTAAATCCATATGAATATCTAGGCATGCAAAACTTTGTTCTACTTGTACGGCTGATTCGTAATTTAAACATCTCAATTATATGCTTTATTATCACCATTAATATGCAGATCTTGTCTCTTAATAAAATTTTCATTTTTCTCGACATCCAGTTTGTTGCATATTTGTGTAAGATAGACAACTGTAGAGGGCTTGCCCCAAATAGTTAATAGACATACAGGAAAAATAGCATTGCTAAAATATATTAGTATCACGATTGATGATCTTAAAGGATAACAATGACCCCCTTTAGAATATTACAAAATTGATTTGTAATCTTGCTCCAGTGAAATTCCATTCAAGATTGGGTCAAGGGTAGTCTTGGAAATTACAAGTAATACTTGTATCTACCTTTTCCCTCCTTTAATGTTCTCTAATCGGGCTATATATAGCCCACCTTATCACTTCAAATTCTTCAAAGCAAAACCTGAACTCGTCCCCTGCAATTCAGTATCAACAAAAGCGTTTTAATAACTCCTTAGTCCTTACCCATAATACAAGTATCAAACTCTTAGCCAGTAGTAGCAATGACCACTGTGACAAGATTGGTAACAGATAAGGCGGTGGTTATATTCAGCAATAGCTCTTGTTGTATGTCCCACAGCATCAGGACACTGATATGCAGCTTTGGGGCAAACCCCACGGTTTACGAGCTGGATGAACACCCAGAGGGTCCACAAATCGAGAAGGAACTGAAAGCCTTAGGACGTAAGCCATGTGTCCCGGCGGTATTCATAGGACAGGAGCTGGTCGGTGGAGCCAATGAGATCATGAGCCTACATCTACAAGGCAAGCTAGTCCCAATGCTCATCAAAGAAAGAGCTATATGGCTCTAATTAATACAAGAATATAACCAATTGTAATACCATGGTGTTATAGACTTACATCCTTAAAGAGAGCATTTTGTTAAGCTCTGACATACTTGAGAAGAATTATATGAGTAGTAGAATAACTTAGTAACTCAGCAGGCATTTTGGGAAAAAGATAGATTAGTACTAGATTGATGTCAGCACGATGAGACAGCTAATAGTTTTGGCCTTTAAGAGGAGAATGTGATAACGTTTGTATTGAAGTTGCTAAAATAAATAATAAAACAACAATTTTTCAACAAATGTGAGATTTTAACAATTGTTTTCCATAAGGCATGTTCAGTACATAAACATTAGTAACATTTATGAAACAAACTTTAACTTACAGAGGGAGGAATGGGGGACACAAGGGTTTCATTATATATTATTCAGCTATATGTATACTCCGGCCACGAAGGATTTGTTAATGTGAATTCCTCCATATTCATTATTTCAAAATTAGGGGAGTCGCGAGGACCCCCCTCCAAAATCGCAAACCAATCATCCCTGGCATTCCTAGTCATGCATACTTTCCTGTGCAGCCTTGACTGTTTGCCAAAAACACTATATGGAGAGCGTGAGAAAAATGCCACCTCCTCCCACGTCCCGTCATCACTGTTCAACTTCCACATACTTCCCTGTTTTAACGGTGGGTAATAAACTATACCCAAGTGAATGCATCCGTCGATAACCCACTAAATTGGCATGACGATAACATCTTGCACCACTTGGAAGAGGTGGAAATTGTATTACCCTGAACTCTTCTGTGTTCACATCAAAACAAATAATGCATTGATCATCGGTACTTGGTTTAATAATGGAAAAGTAAAGACTGTGGTCACAGAAGGTAGCCTGCGACCACAAACAAAAACTGTGCAAGTAATAGTCGATATAGTTTTCAATAAAGATTTCAATCTTTCTCCATGAATTCAATCGTTGGGAATATATATAAGCCCCAGAGGAAACCCAATATAGAAGTTTATAGTCATTGGAGGAGTCAGAATAGAAACCAATGACATCATGAATAGAATCATAGGGACGAGTAAAATTGGGGTTAGACGGCAACTTGTAATAGGCATCGGTCAATGGATTCCATAATGCTAGACTATTGATGACGGTTTTCGTGGAGGCTACACATACCAATCCATCCAAGCTTGCTAAAAGCAAATCGAATATAGGACAAGCTTCTTTCAGTATATTAAAACCAACGGTAACTGAACCGTGATTGAGGGATTTGCAGCATGAATCCTTATCTACAGCGGGCTTGTCAATTAAGAGAAGTTTATAGGTTTTTTTCGGGTTGTTAATGTGATGTTGGAGGAGCTGCATGTTTGCAAACATACGTGTCGACAGAAACGAATTCCATTGTTTGGAAACACACATGAAACGACATATGGATTTGGCTGGAAGCCTTGGTAAGATCTCGTATTTGAGTATATTATTATTATCAATTGCAAGTGCTGCTGGAAGCTCTTGATCGGCCCTCGACTTTTTCTTCATCTGGGGATCAAATCTGGCTGTTGCTGCTGCGGTTATCTCCTAATAACTTTTTTTGGGTTATGTATTTAGGGATTAACGATGGTTATATATAGATACGTCTTTGACTTCTGACCCATTACCCAACCCGGCTCAACCAACCCATTTTTCCGTACAATAAAGGGTCTGATTAATAGATGATTTCGTTTATTAGTTGGTCCGTGACCCATAACATGTTTTTAGATAATTACCCGTGTACTTGTTGACCCATTAAACAAAATTATGTTTTTAGATATTGTGTTCTAAATTTCTAACTGAATTAATGTTGTTCTTGTGGTATCTTTTCAAGCATAATTTGGGCTTTCTTTAACAAAGAAATTTCAGTTTCAAATTCATTCATAGTTTCAGATTGCATTGATATTTCCATATATGCCTCAGCAATCTCTAGAGGCGAACACTTTTCTTTCTTGTCCGATATCCCATATGCTATCGTCTATAAGCACCGTTTAGCTTTTGGGAATGTTTCTTGATTACACAACGCTTTTGCCATGGATACTGTTAGAATAAATATGGCTCACTCCAACTCCACATCAACTTGCCATTTAGAAATAGATAAAATGCATGCATCTACGTAGTTGTGCAAGTAGGAGATATTTTTGTGGCTACAATTCGTTTCTGATTTTCACAAGTTGGAAGTTGTCAGCTTAGTTCAATGAATCCCATCCTTGAATTTGCCTATAATAGGAGAGCTTAAATGGAGAGTTCAAATACACCATCTTTCACCAACAATCTCCTCTCTTCTTATTTTCTTGTACTTTCATTTCAATTCAAGTTTCTTATCATCTTTAGTTTTGGCACAAGAGTTACTTGTAACCTTTTAGCCATTTTACATTTCATGTACTTGTCTCCATCTATCTAATAAAATTATAGTTCAACCTTTTAGACGTATACTTGTTTGTCGTATCATCTCATTATATCTAGTTTCTTTATGTTACCACTTTCCGCGTTGTGACTAAATAATATTATTGGGGCTCCTGATTTCCTAACAGATAGAAAAGTCAAAGTTTAAATTTTGTATACTTTTTTTCACATAAAATACAAAACCATATAACTTTTGCATTTTTTTACCTTATATAATCTCTATCTTTTAACTTTTGCCCCTTATATCATTATATATAACATTTTTTAAACTATTTAATAATTTCATCATCGTTACATTTTACGTTCATGTAACAATTAAAGCAAGACACCAAATTACATTACCGTCGTCACATGTCATTTTGTTACATCCCAGCAGATACCAACTTCTTCTTAACAATAAGTTTCCAATACTCAAAAAACATAGCAAAAAGATATTATGAAAATATAGCAGAGTATAGAAACCTTACCTTGAAAGGATTATTGTCTCATACTATGGAGAGATTGTAAGAACAGCAGAGCTGAACAAGTGCAGCTTGATTAGCTTGAGAAAGATATCTAGTTATAATCGGCGGGAATTCCCCACGAAATTGAGTTGAAAGATTAGCCAATAGAGCCATGAAGTAGTGTCTTGGATCCTGTATTTCCCTTAATGGATCTTCCTCCCTTCTACCAGCATTGTGAAGACGAACAAAAGTGGCTTGATAGCCGGTTGCCTCCCCAAAATCTGGAACTTCTGGTGCATCCACTACAACTCTGGCCTCATCCGGCTGTGAAAGGAGAGTAACAATCCCATCCAACAACCTGCCCCAGAGATCCTCAGCTGCAATGATTGTGATTCACATAGTAGTTTAGTTGATGCAACTGCAGTAGTAAGCTTAACCTCTATGGTGCCAGTTATGGTGCTAAGATTAGGTATCCAAAATTGACCCACAATTGCCTTGAAATTCGCCTGAACGGAAATCATCGAGAGTTTGTATACCACGCTTGACCAGAAAAAGAGACATAAATATAATAAGACACCTAACAAATCTTGGGGTTTCACTATTATAGAGGCGTTTAAACAAGGAAGTCCAGATGTGATTCATGTACTCTGCAACTCCAAGATTCTCAATAATCGGGTTCAGAATATAAAATGCTTGTTCTTCTGTTGTCGGTGAGGAAACAAGTTGGTTGCATATCCCAAGCAATTGGATTAATCTCCCTTCCCTTTTAATAATTTCATTAGATGCCCGTTGAAGGAATGACTGAAGTAGACGCACAAGAATTTGCAGACTTTTTCCACAACTCAAGTACTGTCCAAAGGACGTCAAATATCCGCATATATATAGTTTTGGGGAACTGGAGGTGTGTGAAGATCCACAAGCTACAAGATCAGTCGAGACTGAAGCACCGCCTGCAGTCTTTTTTATGGCAAGAGATACAACCAAGTAAATAGCACAGTCTTTATACTTGCAGTTAGCCGCAGGGTTTTGAGCAAAAAAAGCCAAACAACTGATCCCTTCGATATCTCTCCTAATAAACTCAGTAATCTTGTGTTTGTAATTTCTCGCAATTCCCTTAAGAAGTTCACACGCAATCCTCCTTAACTTCTCGTATCAAGATCACTCCCTTCGATATCTCTCCTAATAAACTCAACATAGTTGTCCCTCTTCATCTTCATCCCTTAACATCACATTAGGAATCACAATCCTTTGAGTAATCTCCTGCAACCTATCATCCCCGGAAAACAAATGATGATGATCGAACACTTGTACTAACAATAGTCAAAAACTTAATGGCAGTCAGGGTAAACCGTTCACGCCTTGGATCCGTCGAAGCAACCACAAGAAGATTCCTAACAACTTCCACAAACCCATCTAAATTAAATAATTCCGAATCAACTCCTCCTCATGCATGCTCCGGCCATATAATGACTAATAATCTCACAAACAGCCAAACGTAACCCATCAACTAATGCAACATTCATCCACTTATCCGCATCATTCTCAAAAACTTCAGGCAAATCCCAACGAATAAAATATCCGACAACAAAGCCTCTGCGCTTCAATCAGTTGAAAAAAGATAACAACGCAGCATTCGATAATCCCTCCACGGTACTCAACAAATAAGGTTCAGCAAATATATCCAAACAGTCTTTCAAATCTCCCAAAACAGGACCACTCGATCTTATACGAATACCTAAACAACGAATTTAACGTTGCGAGAATACGGCTAACAGAAGCAAAATCATTATCATTCATACCAGTCTTAAGACTAGTCCCTAGTTGAGGAAGCAAATCCTTCGGGAAATCATGATTTCCGATAACCGCCAAAGCTTCGCTAACTTGCGCCTGGATTTTCGGACTTCTAGCTGACAGCATTAACCGAACGATCAACTGTTTAATTCCTTGTTTTTCGGTATCTGATGACGTGTGCCATCGTGTTTTGAGGTGGTTTTTGACGTTAACAGCAGCACATTGACGGATATGTTCGTCGACGGAAATGGCGTAGTTAGGGCTGTCTGCGGCGTCTGAGAGGTTTTTCTCGGCGAGGCGGCGATTTGAGGTGAAAGTGTGTCGAGGAATGATTGACAGAGAAACTGTCGGGTTTGAGGATTCCACTCCATTATGGTGTTTTATGATATAAGAATTAGATATAGATATATGTGTAGATTGTATGTATATATAGATGAAGTGGAAAAAACGTACGTAGCGAAAAAAAAGGGATGTGTTTGAATGAAGAATGTAACAATGATCGATCAGTGTATATATAGATTTTTTAGACCATCTCCATCGGTAACATAAGGGCTGTGATAATCGTACCACAACATTTGATACATCTATCACACTGTACATATATTATAGCAAATTGTACGAGTAAGTAATGCATAAAAATGATAGATTAATTAAATTTTGTGATACAGTTCCCATAACATAATACTCGGTTGGTCGGATGTAAAGTTGTAGACAAATAAGTATTAAATAAATCCGATGCCAACCGACTTAGTCGGTCAGCCAACGTATAATTGGTCAAAACTCTTGCAAACATTCCATGGTCTTTATTTGTTTCTTTCCTTTATATTCCAACTTACCATAAAACCCTTTAAACTTTACTTAACTTGAAAGAAAAGAAAAAAAAATATGTATGTTTCCATATTTAAAGCTTGTTTTTTAATTTTATGATAAATATATACAACTATTTAGTACACTTTAATGAAATTCTCTTCTTTTAGCAAAACTTGATTTATATACCTATTATTACGAGTATCTTATAACTTGATTTGTGTACCTATTTTTCTAAAGACTATCCCGTTGCTACTTTAAGTTTAAATATTTATGATGAAACTTAAAACTTCATGAAATATTTGATAATTTATGATTTTAACTTTATCTGTCATCATAGATAAATTTTGTAACATAAAAATATGTTAATTAATTATAAACATAAAACATGTTAAATATAACATATTATTTTTTTTTCAAGCATTCGGTCGGTATGCGACATCAGGAAAACCTCACCGATAATGTTGAAGCCTTGCACGTACCCAAGACAATGGGATGTTGACCATGGGTCGTTACAAGTATTCGGAGGAAAAAATCTCAAGACTTGTCATCCCTTGTCATCCCTAAGGATCGAACTCAAGACCTTGGGTAAAACGTGGGATGCTTCTGACCAATTGGACTTGTCATCCCTAAAAGATTATTAAAAAATAGGTCGGTTGCTAATGAAAATGTAAAAGTTAAGTTTAGTGGGTTGGATAGGCATAAGAGAGATAAATTAGTTTTTTAGTGAATAGCGTTGGTGGTTTGGGTTATGAATGGTAATGGTTTTATGATTTTTAAACCCATCCTTTATGCACCACTCTTGAGTTTTATTTTGAAGGATAAAAAAAGAGAAGGAAAGAAAACTTTTACTTTTGCATTTTTGAGTTTTTTTTTTTAAGGAATAGAAAGGGAAGGGAAGGAAAATGAAAGTCTTTTTATCCTAAAGTTATGATCCATTAGAAATTATTAATATACCTTACTACCAAAGTTATAATAAAAATATTAAGAGGGACATAATTGTAAAACTTTTATATTTCTTTTATTTTTCCTTCAACTCAAGAATGTGTATTTTGATATATAATTTTTTTGGGGATAGCTTATGTACAACAAGCTGTACATATTCTGTACTGCATAAGGCATTTCAGGTGGGTATTTTAAATGTTTATAAAACTAAAGGTTAAATTTGTAACAATTCTCTTAAAGAAATTTTGTTGCTGTACATACATGGGTACAACCATGTTGTACACAATATTTTCCCAATTTTTTTTCCTTCCTTTCTTTATCCAATCTTCTTATTCTCTTTCATTTAAATAAAACTTGAGAATGCAATATTAGTCCTTTTATTTCTTATATAGACTTGACTTATGACCCATTACCCAACCAACCCATTATTCCGTATCATAAAGGTTTTAAACTCTGAATAGATGATTTCTTTTCCAAGGCCCAACTAACATGTTTTCTTAGATAACTACCCGTGAACACGTTAGCCAAAATCAGTTCTGACCCATTAACCAAAAATATGTTTAAAAAGGTCTCATGGGCCATATTGTGTTCTAAGTTTTTAACAGACCACCCAGGCACCCACTATCCTCAGTTCACCTTATGAAAAAAACACTTACAACCAGTCAAGCGCCTTCTGTCTATAACCAAGCGCCTCACAACCATCTTGTTTCTTTGTTTTTCAACCTATTGTATGTTTGGCTGCAAACTTATGAACTTCCAGACTCTAAAGAACAGTATAGTACTCATGATCACTCGCACAGCTTGGTATTGCCTATTTTTATCCATATATAGCTAATGAGTGACATAAATACTGATTATAAAAACAATAACGTCCTTGCAGATAACAAAAATTCCATAGATTGCAGCAGCATATGCACTAACAAAAATTCAATACATCAAGTTTTATACGTTTTTAATTTCATAGATTGCAGCAACATATGCACTAACAAAATAAAATTTTGGCTTTCTTATAATAATGTTGTTAAATATGATATATGGTGAACTACAAACATCTATTATTTCTGAAGGATTGAGGCTTCTTCCACCTAGTAAAGGCCCTGGGACCGTGAATAAAGGGTCGAGGACCACAAAAGTGAACACGAGGGTTGAGGGTCTTATATGACGTGATATATTTGGGAGAGAAATTGATATAAAAAGTGGGAAAACTATATATCGATACACTAAAATTATTGTATGTAAATATGTATCCAAACACTCAAATCGAAACATTCAATTAGTAAAAGTTTTCAAATAAAAGCATGTAGTTTTCTGCAATTGCTCATGAAAGATGAACTAATGACATGAAAGATGAACTAATGACATACTTGAACATTTAGACATGTTACTAGGCTAGGAATGAATCTGCATACACATATCGTCAATGAGGTGTGACGTTGTGTTTTTTGTCCTTCCATCGTTCAGAAGTGACAAACCCTTTGTCTTAATGGGGCTTGCATAATTAGCATTGATCTCACCTTTGTCTTAATGGTGTGACCAATCTCAACTGTTCGTATCAACGAGACATATCTTTATCATCAAAAGTCCAAACCACATTCTTTGGATTACATTAATATGGTCCATTTGGACTATATATATTAATCAGTTTAACAGCTATTCAGTTGGTTGGAAATACTCCAATCTGGTGCAATATAATTACATACAGTGATACAAATAACTTAATTTGCACAACCAACTGAAGAAAGCATTAGGAATTCAACAGAAACGATCCATTTTATGTAATCAACCATCGGAAATAGCATTCCACTAAAGATAGCAAACACATACAGAATCATCAAGTTAATTAGATAGTTAAGAAGTTGTTGAAAGTAATTTACAAGAAAACGAAAAATTAAAAGATAATTGTTGGGATTAGAAGGGGTCAACCTTAGTCGAGAGTCCACCTAGCCTGACGGTTAGTCACAACCGTCATGGAGGGTGACGTCTTGACTAGTATTGTTCTTAGTCAAGAGACCAAGCCTTGTATGGCTTGTTTGAGCCAGATCCTGGTTGTGTATCGCCTTGGATTCAAGGGTGGGCGCACCAGATACGGTACTTCATCCGAAACTCCAGCAACTAGTTGTTACGCAAACTCTCGAGTAGGGCAGCCCCTAGCTCCGCACCCTCCAATAATCTTAATGCCCCCGCTTGGGTCACAAGCTCACGCAACTGAGCCCGGCGATTATAAAGAGCCAATACATGGTTTAAATATATGAAAATTGTTATTACTCTGACCGATGTGGGATAGCGTGACACTTCTAATCATATCACATCGAAGTTTTCTTATTGGAGGACTCACACATATCTGTTTATATATCTTCTCTCTTTTCTCAAAAAGTTTCTCCTCTGTTTTTATTAATATTTGACTGATGATTGATATTTTTATTTTATAATGAATTGATAGTTTTTTAGATATATTAAGTTTTGTAGTGAATTCATACTGTTAAAGTCAAATAAGAATTATCTAGTTTCCATTATTATAAAAAAAAAAAAAAAAGTTAAATTGGAACCGTCTGATCTCATGTATCGAATTGGTACCCACATAACCCCTAACAAGGATAATATCAAGGTTAATCAACCATTTAAATTTAATTTTGTTCAACAAGATTCGAACCCATATTGCTTTTAAAAAGTGGCAGTTGGTGGTGAACTCTTTTACATAGAGTTAGGTTTAGTTTCCATTGTTATAGTAATAGTAGTAAAAAGAATAAACTCAAAACTAGATGATTTAAGATCATGTTCTCTCATTCAAGGCCTCAAAGGGGAAGTTGTGAATATTTAATAGAAACTTTAATGAAACAACTATATATAGTTATAATTTTTTGGATATTAATATATATATATATATTATGTATTAAAAACAAATGTACGAAATGCGTGTAAAGAATAGTAACGGGTCACTTTGATTTATTTGGGCCCGTTTTCATTTTATTAACGAACCAACTTCATTTTCTTTTGGGCCTATTTTATTTTCTTAATTTCGGGCTTGACATATTATGTTTTGATCATATAAATTGCTTTCAATTTGTTTACAATGATCACTTATTTTAATTTCATATTATTATTTTTTAAGTTTGTTACGATTATCTCATCTTATTACACGTGAACTATTGCATAATATATATATATATATATACACATAGCAGTAGTGTGTACGTTTTGAATATATACCTATAACCATCTCTGAAAATTAGTTTGCAATACTTATTAGTTTTCAGTTTTATTTCGGTTGATGTTTTACCATTATGGATTATTTTCGTGTCACTTTCTATTTTCAATGATTTTGGAAATTATCTTTAGTTATGTGTGTAATATTGTTTTGTGTTTTTATTTTAAATATTCTACTTTCGTACGTATTATCTTTTAGTATTTATATAATTTATCAATATGTTATAAAACTAGGGCAAATTAGTTTTAAAGATATATTACTTATCATTTTTTTTAATTAAAAGTATTAATCAAAAAAACCTTCTGATATAATCTAAAAGGGTGTAAATTTCATCTGGGTACTAAAAATACCACCAGTGGTTTGGCACCTACGTGTAGTGGTTTTGGCCATATAAGATGGCCCACCTTAGATGTAACCAGTTTTTACTTTCTTTTTTCCAGATATATATATATATATATAGATCCAATACATACACATATATATACAAGTAATTTTGCCTCTCTTCAAATTACATATAGATATATACATATCAGTAAAGATTGTTGATTTTGTTAAGGGCATGAAACCCACTTGTTCGCATCTCTCCCGATTACTCTGAACCACCCCGTGCACCTTCCACCGTCGTCGCCGTACCTCCGACTGCCATCACCACTCCCGAAGAATCGCCCATAAATGGCGGCTTGTTTCCCGATAAGAGCAAACCCTTGATTCTTATTAATTTCTTCTACACCTTTTTGTTGTTGAAAGAATGTTTCTTTACACTCACTTTTAATTATGAATCGAAATATAACATTTAGCTGTGATTTGCGGGTATATAATTATGACCTACAGTTTGGATCTCCACTGATGGTGTGTTTTGCGGCGATGACATGTCGGAAACGCGTGGTGGTGGTTGTAAGTGATGGTGATTTGAGATTTTTTTTATGGGTTTTTGATCGAAGTGAGTCAACCTGAATGAAGCTTGAAGTGGGCTTGATTGAAGAACAACTTGAGATCGAGGTATATATGACCAGAAATTGGTTCTCCGGTGGGTGAATCAGTGATATTAATAGATGATATTTATTAATAATCATTATTAGTACTTGTTAATTGTTATATATGGCTTCAGTATTTGTTGTGTTGTTTGGCTTCAGTAAATCACAAGTGAAATTTTACTCCATATTTACTTTGTTAATTTACTTTTTGGTTCTTGAATTGGATGAATTCAATTTACTTAGGAGCAAATTGAATTGGATGAATGAATTTTGAAAATTGGTGTTAGTAGCAGATTTCCACACACACAAATATATATTATATATATATATTCAAGTCAACAAAATTCGAGTCAACACATTCACGTGGCAAAAAAACCTACAAAACCATTGCCACATAGACAAAATGAAACCGGATGGTGGTTTTAGTACCCACTTTAGACGAAATTTACACCCTTTAGATTATATTAGAAGGTTTTTTTGTTAATACTTTTAATGTGAAAAAATAAAAAGTAATATACCTTTAAAACTAATTTGTCCATAAAATTATATTGTCAAAATTCTTTAATTTATAATTGCTTTTATATTAAAAATTAATATCAACTCAATTTTTTAACTATATAATGTTTCTGAAAGCATGTTATAGATTTTACATAGTACGGAACACAATAAATATAATGTCTCTCGGGACAACGTCCGGATGACGTACCTCGTTGAATCCTTAATAATGATTTTTATGTGATCCTAAATTCTTACATTGGTCAACGAATTAGAACGTTGATATATCCGAGAACAAAGACGTAGCCTTTCAAAACAACACAATCTACCAATATATATATATATATATATATATAACAAGGTGATAAATTCATTTCTAAACAAACAAGAACCTTTAGATGGATTTCATCTTTGATTTAGAGTCATTAAATCGAATTTAATTATTTTATCTTTCTTAAATGACAATATTAGTACTTATACTTTTATGATTATACAAAAAATATCCCTTTAAATTTAATTTACACTTTTTGATTTTCCATCACAAATTTACATTTTTTACCCAATAATTTTAATCAAGAAATCAAAAATAATAGTTCCCCTTTAAATTTAATTTACACTTTTTGGTTTTCCATCACAAATTTACACTTTTTACTCAATAATTTTAATCAAGAAATCAAAAATGGTAGCTAATATTTATATATCTAATAGAATAATTGTTAATATTATTTTTTTAATATATTATTATATTATATATAATTAATGACATTTTAAATTTTTATAATATCATACATTAGTCGTCGATTAGATTCTTCTTTACAGTGACCAGACACTTTTGTAACAAACCTTAGTCATTGTTTCTCATATATATTTATGTGTTATTTAACCACACTTTTGAAAAAGGGATACATCATCTATCAGAGGTCTCGCTAAGTAAAATTTTCAATTTTTTTTGGATAACTTCTATTTATCCGGATATGTCTGCATTGTCACTGCACTTGTGTTTTAACGTTTTGCTCGAATAGTTTAGTTATACACTAAAATTTCTAAGCAATTTAATTGTCAATCTATATATTCTAATAAAATAATAGTCATCATATTTTAATTGAAATATTTGAGATATGTTTCATTTAAAATATATAGATCAACTTTCTATAGATAAAAATAGTAAGCTACTCCCTCCGTTTTTTAAAGTCTTTGTCTCGCAACTTTGACCTTAAATATTTTTATTTATAATGTATAATATTTTATGAAAGTTATATGAGTTGATAGAGGTTTCGATATGTTTTCATTGAGTATAACTTATCAAATATTATATAATGCAATAAAAAAAATATTTGTACTCAAAGATACAAAAGAAAGACTTTGACAAAATAGAAGTAGACACTTTTAATGGGATGGGGGAGTATATTTTAAACCATGAAAAGGTAAAATTGAATATTATTAATGTTGTAACACCCTGTATCTACAATATTATATTATACATATATATATATAATGTCTGGTTTAGTCAAATTATCAACGGTAGTGTTTAGAAGACCGAGTTTAGCTTAGGTGAGTAACAACTTTGAGAACATCAACTTTTAACATTGATCTGCAATTTTGGAGCATGTGGTGACAGAGAAGTTGCACTCTATTAAACAAAATAAAATAAATTATCGAAATTAATGATATATAATTTAGCTTGTAGATATGTGTGACTAATATGATTAATATTATAAAAGAATTTGAAAAAAAATATAACGTTTTTATATACAACTATATCATCAATGTACTGTACATTCACCCAAACAAAAAAAAAACAATTTTCCAACCTGTTTTTTTTTCCTATTCTATTAAAAATCAAAACAACTTAAAAATTTTGCTCTACCAGTAGAAAGGTTTATCTCAAGACTATTGTTTCCAACCAAGTGATGTACTATTAAAGAAGAGACTAATGACAACAAAGTCAACGTTTGTATGTATTCTTTATTTATTAATATTTTGTAGGAACAAAATTACAAATATACCCTTAAAAAAGTTAACATTGTACAAAAATTGGAGTCGGACTCCATCCATGGTTATATTTCATAAATTTTGCAAAGTTATTATACAATAAAATCTAAACTCAATACTAATGTGTTATCTATAATGCATTCTAACTCGGCAATTCAAAATAATTAGGATATATTATTTTTCTTTATTTCAATTGATAAAGATCACAATTTCATTTTTTTTGTGTGGAAGGGGTAAGGGAGGAGGGGGAGGGGGGGTCAAACTCGGAAAATGAAATGTAATGGATCTACTGGAAGACAATTGTCAGGTTAAAAAGTGGGTAGTTTAAGTTTTGGTGGTCTAGGTACTCTTAACTTAGCATTGATATGTACAAACTGATATTTGACATGTGGTTCAAAATCTGACTTACGTTAGGTTTAAAATCATCAATGTGATTCATGGTTCTGAGAGTCTGCGTTCTTGTGTAAAACAAATGGTAATAATATATGGGCAAATATATGTTCCTCAATCTCTGAGGCACATTCGATTGCTAGCCCCCTTAAGTTGTTATTAAAAAACAGTTGGGAGTGAAATAAGACAAGATTTACCAAATTGGAGTGAGATTCCATCCAAGGTTTTATTTCAAAAATTTTGCAAAGTTATTATAGAATAAAATCTCAACTCAATACTAATGCGTTGTCTATGATATATTATAACTCGGTAATTCAAAGTATTTAGGATATATTATTTTTCTCTCTTTCGATTGATAAAGATCACAACTTCATTTTTTTGGTGGAAGGGGTAAGGGAGAAGGGGGGTTGAACTCGAAAAAGGTAATGGATCTACTAGAAGGCAATTGTCAGGTAAAAAAATGAGTGGTTTAAGTTTTGGTGGTCTGGACACTCTTAATTTAGCATTGATATGTACAAATGAATATGACATGTGGTTTAAAATCTGAATTACGTGAGGTTTAAAATCATCAATGTGATTCAAGGTTCTGAGTCTACGTTCCCGTGTAAACAAATGGTAATAATATATGGAAAAATATATGTTCCTCATTCTCTGAGGCACACCCGATTGCTAGCCCCATTAGGATGTTATTAAAGAACTGTTGGGAGTGAAAATAAAACAAGATTTTGGAATGTTCATTGGCTTGATGGTGACAATCTTGCAACTCGGTTTATAAGGTTGTATGCTTTTGCACCATCTAAATAATGTGTCATGTGTGATATTTTTTATGATTTGACATGAAAATTCAAATGACATTGAGATATTTGTGATGACATGGATAAGCAATAACTTTTGGCATTGAATAATTTTTTTTAATCAGTAAGACTTAATGAGCAACAAAATAAGTATTTGTGAAATTATCAAGGTAAAAAAAAACAAATGTTAATAAAGTGAAATTAAATATTTTAATTTGTTAACTATTAATTAAGAAAATAGTATTTTAGATATATATATAAGTATAATAATATATTTACCCGCGTATTACGCAGGACAATAATCTAGTTTCTTATACAACTTTATGAGAACGAACATAAAAATCGTTCTTTACAATCACGTAATCAAACCTTAAATATAATATAAAATTCATAGTCCCTCCATGTTTTTCTTTAGTTACACAACAAAAGTATATGTATATACAATAAAATTCACATTAGTAAAATATTTTTTAATTCCATATATGGAGTATAATACATGGACAACAAGTCAACAAGTTGCCTACGTATCGGTTGGCTATTTGGTTGAACTACCAAACACAAAGCCTACGTGGATGTTGTAATATTCGTGATTTTTGCCTTAGTTGACTTGTAATTTAATGAAATGGAAAGATGAACGAATTCGTTGACTTATATGGATTTTCGAATGTTTTGTTGTATAGTAACGTAACGTGGAGTCTAATTGTGTTTACGGAGTCGTTGTAGCGTCTAAATGGTTAACGTTTAGCTATTTGTCGAATTTAGCGGAGCGGGAGCCCAAAAATGGACTCCCTAGGCCGGCCCCTATCCCACTCCCTCACACACTCCTCACTCATTCATTTCTTTATCCATTTACTTCATCTCTCTCTTCCCCATTACTCTTCCTTTCTTTCTTTCAACCACCACCCAAATCCATCATAAATTCTCCATAAATTTCCCCTAAATCTTGTGTTAGTAGTAGTAAATTAACACAATCAAGTAACCTTAATAATAATAATAATCATTCTCCAAGAAATCTAAGGTTTAAAGGTATTCATCAAAGTCTTTGCCCTAAAAACCGAATTTGGAAGATTTCGACTCTTTTGGTAAGTTAAACTCATCCTAAATCTCCACTTTTATGTTTAGAACTTCATTACTAGTCATGTCTAAGAAACCCTTGGTCGAAATCGGGTTAAAACTTGAATTGGGTCAAATTAGGGTTTCATTAGGGTTGATTTGGGTCAAGAACGATTTGGACATGTAATTGTGTTATGGGTTTGGATTTGATTGATGAAACATGTTTAGTTATACTCAATGATGTTTGTTTGAGCTTAAAAATGAGTCTTGAAACACCACAAGTCGAATTGGATGTCAAAATTTGGGTTTAGGTTCGTTCTTGTTGCTGTTCTGCGGCTGTTTAGCTTCAGATACTGGCCACTGCGACGCAGTGGAGTAGGATAGCCACCACTGCGGCGCAGTAGCTTCCCCCTGATCATTTTTGGAGTTTTTGGTCTCACTGCGGCGCAGTGGGACTCCCTGGTCCTGACTGCGGCGCAGTGAGAACTTGCTGCCCGAACGATTTCTTTTGCCAACTTTAAACGCTTATAACTTTTGAACCGTAAGTCCGTTTTAGGCGTATGACCTATCGTTAGAATTGTGTGAGAGTCTAATTTCTCTTAGTATCATCCTTTTTATGAGAATCTAACACCATTCTTCCTGAGTCCCTCGTTTTTCCAATCGTGTATTCATCGTCCGACCTTGGGGTGTCTTGGAATGGCCTAGGGTGACGTATATTGTAACGTAAGCTATAATGTGATGATGAAATGTTGTTATAATAGGTTTGTGACCGTTGTGCTCCCCGCTTACCCGCTTAGTCACCTTCTACCAACGTTCAAGGCCAAGGTGAGTTTCGTAGCCCCGTTTCTCTATATTTGGGGTGGAAAGTGTACTTGTTTCTTGTAGACGTGTTGGCGAATTATTTGAAATGATTTGATATTAAACGATGATTTGTGAACGTAAATGCTTTGTTTCTCGTAAACGTAACATGAATGTTGTTATGATCATGCCGTTGAAATATACGTAAGAAATGTCGTTGATCATGCATTTGAAATATATGTAAGTCATGTCGTTGATCATGCATTTGAAATATATGTAAGTCATGCCGTTGATCATGCATTTGAAATATATGTAAGTCATGCCGAAATGAACACGCCTTTGAAATATATGTAAGTCGTGCCGATATGTGTTGATTTGTGTTATGTGTTGATTTGTGTTATGTGTCGAATTGTAATAACGTGAAACCTTTTAGGGTTTCCCTTGGAACGTGAATTGGTATTCTAATCTTCGTGTATCATTAACGGTTGTTATCCCGACACTATGATTTTAACGTTTAAACCTATGAACTCACCAACTTTATGTTGACACGTTTTAGTACACTTTTCAGGTGAACAGATTAATGGAAGACATGTTGGATGATGATTGATTGTTTGTATGCTAGGATTGGAATTGGACTTTATCAAGGATCCACGAATCCATTGTTCCCGCTTATGGGTTATGCTTAGGATCATATGCCATCTTTTGTATTCTCTTTTGTAAACGTTTGATGGTCGTGCTCCTTATGCATTGTTTTTGCATGATCTTGGATTGTAATTGATTGAATTATATGGATTCCCAATCCTTTTAATGCATTTTAGATTGTCTCTACTTAATTTTCATGTCGTGTTGTGCTTTTCTTGTGATATCCCATTATTCCGCCTTATTGGGGTGTTACAGATGTATTATGTATATATGTTTTTGGGCAAATATATTTATTTTTTCATGTATAATATTGGATGGCTTTATCCTCACCAACTATACTAGTGGATATATCCTTCATTCAAGCTTTATGAACTCATCTAAACTAACTTTATATAACGGTGGATTTTGCCGGTTGGGAATTGGCGCTTCCGTCTTTATTTTTTTTATTGTATAATTTATGTGAGGTGGAATTGTGACAATTCATGACTTCATGTTGTGTTTTTTTAGGTTAGAGATCTTCTAAAATTAATCTAACTTATAGGACCTATAAGTTAAATTTAACTATTTAATTAAATTAAATAGTTAAAATTTAAACATCATATAGTTTGACTATTGGATTTACTTCAATAGCTAAAATTGATCTAAATTTACCTGTAACGTAGAATCAACTTTAAAAGATCCTGATGTGTATTTTCTAGTCTTAAATTTATGAACACGAAATACCTAGCTACTGACTACTACACTCTTGCGGGCAGTGAACCCGTTCGTATGCAGTATAGTTGACTTGGTAAACCGAGGTCGAACACAAGGACTTAATAAGCAATTGGTACAATAAAGTGATTCAGATTAAAAGGGGTTTTGTGACCGAATTGTCACGTTGCAAAGTTAGTGAAGAAAGTCAGTAATCCCGTAGGATTAATCGCAAAGAGTATTTGATTGATTGAATCTTAACACAGATTTAAAAATGAACACCTACTTGGATCAACTCACATACCAATCATCGGGTCTAGATATTACTTGCTTTTGTTAAACGACTCAAAAAGTAGACAAGATGAACTCCCATTATACTTGAAACTTTGACTGCTCAAAAGATAATTATTGCTCCCGCACTTAATTTCTCCTCTAAACAGTTAAGCATTAAATTCCTGAGTTGATTTTATGATTTAATCTTTTGAAAGCTTTCTCCCGAACTGCTTATTCGCCTCATCAGATCCCTCTATCATAGACGTCTACACATTCGAAATGAATTTAATTGTTTTTAATCTTCATCGTTGATTTCTCCCGAACTCCAACGATTTCAGGTTAATTACAGACCGATTAACCATTTCATAAATCAATTGACAATGACATAGATTTCTCCCGAACTTCTAATTACAATTATCAATCAATAAATATAAAAGTTGAAAACAATATTTAAATCCAAATAAATGTGGATCTTCGATTAAACATATAAACCTTGTTCAACATTCACAAGCAACATCAATTCGACCCTATGACATGCTTACTACCCAAGCGGGTGCTAAAGATTTAGCTATTCATATTAGAAATGCAAGAACAAACAAATAGAGAGGAAATCATATTATACCAAATGAATGATGATAATCCGGTAGCAATGATGATTACAATCCAAAGCTGAAAATAAGCGAAACCCTAATCACTTAATTGCTCCAAAGTATTCCTAAGTATGAGAAAACTATCAAAATTGTGTTCTTCCCCCGTCCAAAAGTGCAGAACCCTAACTAATCCTTTGTACAAAACACGCGTGTAACGGCCGTTAGTGGGCTAACGGCCGTTAGTATTATACTTGAGGTCTAACGGGGGTTACTGGGGTAACGACCGTTACTCTTCAGTTGATAACTAACGGCCGTTAGTTCCCTAACTGCCAGTTACAGGAGAAACCACAAACCACCTATGTAACGGCCGTTACTGGGCTAACGGCAGTTACAACTTCCAGATTTCGTTTTCTTCATCTTTCGCGTGATTTCACCCGAATCTTTCTCCCGTTTCTTCCTTAACTCATCAAAATCGACCAATTCATTCGTCTAATCAATTTCCAACCTGAAAACACTCAACACACCTTCAAAGCATCGAAAGTTGGATATAAAACTATCAAAATGACGAATAATTGGTTTTAAAGTCACGTGGGAAATGGTATAAAATATGACACATCAGATCCTAATTCGTTTTTATATTGGTTAGATAATGTTGATTTTGGGTATTATTACATTACAAGTTTAGAACCAAAGTTTTATAAAGGATAACTTATATGATGTTAATATCATCTAGTTATATAATGTTTCCCTCACAGACCTTAAAAATTCATGGAGAACTATTTAACGCGTGTGAGAACTAATGTAAATACATTATCATAATGTTAAATATTATATAACATTTTTCCTTTTTTATATTATTATTTTGGCTAATATTACACGGTGTTTTCTTTTGGTAATCGGTTAGTAATTAGTTATTCGAAATCGACTTACAAGATTAAAAAATGACTCACTTTAATTAGAGTCATATTTGAGCTTAAACTAGGGATGTGAACGGGTCGTAACCCAACTCGAACCGGGTTAACCCGTGACCCGCGAGAGCATGAAAAATAGAACCATGACCGGACGTGTTCAGTTCGGTTCAGGTCAGGTCGGGTTCGAGCAGGTCAAGGGTTTCCTTAACATTTTTTCGGTTTTTGGCATCACTTGGCCCAGTCTGAGCAACTCGTGACACGGGAATGAAAAAAAAAAAACTTGACCCATGACCTAGCCCGTTAGGGCATAAGGCGGGGGTTCGGGTAAGTTCCGAGTCATGTTCGAGATTACAGTCTTTTGCTCATCCTTAACCTGAACTACTCAAGTAGAGCTATTAGTTGAGCTTGAGTATCAGAATGCTTAGGCTTTATTCAAACTTGTATCATTTTACAATTTTATAATCTGTATATTTTTTTATTAATTAAAGAGGATAAATGCCCAAAAATCTTTTAATTTCGTTGTAATATCCCGTAAAATTAAAACATTATAAAATAATTATCATCATATTAATTGTTAGTAATATACGTAGTATATAAATCAGATTTTCAAACCTGATTTCAGGATCCAAATCATTTTAAGTTGGACATATATGTTTTAGCTAGTGACCATAACCAATTGCAAAATAAGTTACAAAGAAAAATGTAATAAAAGATTAAGATCGTTTCAATCAAAGATTAGGATTGTTAATGGCTTAATGCAATAATCGTGAGGACATGTCAAATACAAGATTCGTATAAATCCTAAAAGATTGGAATTGAAGCGTCGGCCCATTTCCTTTATATATCGGTTGTTTAAGCTATTGTAAAACCCTTTACATTCCTTAACGGACACTCGATTGTTCACTCACCCTTTTACAACCTATTTACTCGTTAACTACGAGAGAGATGGTCAAAGATATAAGCTTGCAAAATTCCGGATTATTTTATTGGCCTAACCCTTATACATACGACTTTCAAGTTTCATCTTCAATTATACATTCACATCTCTCAATCATTGATTTGTTAAAATAAATGTCATAATATAGATTAGTTATTTAGGTACATGGAATATGTACAACACGTACAGATGAAAGACTAAAGTATGTGTAGTTTTATTATATAGTAGTTTAGTCTATTTGGTCAATGTTTACCTAATCTATAGGTATTAGTGGAGTACTGGAGTCGTGGTCATTGTTTGACTAAGATATTAGGGGTAGTAGTTTATATTTTGCCTATGTATTCTTCATTGTAATTTCAGTTTCTAAGTAATCAGAATATTAGAGTAAAACACTGTGTGTTAGTGTGTGTGAGTTATATATTTCTGATTCAACAATTGGTATCAGAGCCGGTTAGATTCAAGGCCGGTTTGAGAGTCGTTTTTAGAGAAAGGGTGTAGCCCGTGGCTGCGGGGAAAAAAGGCAACAGCAGTAGAGGTGTACTAGAACCGAGTGTTGGTTTGTGGTATTGTAACGAGTCTATCACAGGTTGAAAACAATAGAAGATGGTGACCAGAAGGTGACTCGTGTCAATCGCTATAGCACCTAGAGTACCAATTGAGATGACAGGGAGACGGGTCAACATTGGTGTTAGTCGTGGCTGTTAGTCTCCATGAAAGTAAAGAAAAAAAGAAAGTGCTAGCGGGTGTTGAAGCATGGTCAATGTAGAAGACCAGAAACCGATAGCAGATGTGGGAGGATTCCGAATGAAGAAAAAGGCCAAAAATCTGATCGTGGCATAAACCTTACGTGGTTTAGTGTGGTGTCCTGTGTGAAGCTACTCTTGTAGTTGTGATAGTTGGTGTCGAGGAAGAGTGTAGTGTCCCTCGAGTTGCATAAAGAAGTCAGGCTTTGTGTGTGTTATGGTGTCGTTACTGCAGTTGTCATGTTTACCAGCAAGAAAGAAACACGATTGCCTGATGGTGTTACTGTGGTGTAGTGTGTGGCTGCTCGGAAAGGAAACCCGCATAAAAAAACTCAGCGGAGAAGAGTAGACCCGGCGAAATCAGGAAAACTCGTGGTAGGTTCATTGGTTCTAGACGTGCTGAAGAAGAATTGTCATTGGCAGAGGAGGTTTACTATTCAAAGAGGAGATGGCATTTGCTGTCGTTGTTGTGTTTATCAGCAAGAACAAAATTAACTGGTAAGTGTCGAAGTGTTTTATCATTAACATGGATGCATATGAATACTGGAAAGTAATAGGTCATGGATAGTACAAGTTTTGTTAGACTATTCATATCGGTTGTATGCATATGTTGGAACGGGTGTAGCGAAGCAAATGTGGGGTGACAATTTGACAGAAGGATGCACCATGATATAAAATAATTAAAGGTCATGGAGTAACAAGGTAATGTCATTCAAATGTCACCTGTATGCCAGGAGATGCTCACGTGAATCAAGGTTTTTAATGTCCAGATTAAACTCTCTCAAGTTTGAAGAAATATTTTATTGTATGTGATTTAGTATCACTGTGGAGTATGAAACAACAGTCTAGACGAAGAGAACGTAGTTGTTTGGTCTAGAGTTGTCGTGGGAGAGACGACGTGTACCGTTCAAGATGACGGTTGTGACCGTGACGAACATAAAAGGTTGTCTCGGAGCTGTTTTGGGACTGGTTTGTGGCTATGTTTACAGCGGGTTAAGCCTCTCTAAATGTGTTGATAAAAACAGGAGATCAAAATGAACACCTGCAAGTGATAATGTTACCAGGTTTGAAGTTCATATATGTGTTGTGTACTCCATTTTGTGAAGAACGTTATTCACTCATTGGTGTGTGATTGTGTATCACATTATTATCCGTGTGTGTGTCGGGATGGCTATGATCTCCGTGTTTCGGGGAGCTATCACCATGTATCGGGATAGTCTAGTAGGTTGTTCGAAAGAAGGAAAACTCATTCAAAGGCGGTGGTAAAGATCTGACAAGATCTTGGTAAACCCTTTGAAATGTTTTGGTGTTGAGTTTCCTTGTAACTCGAGGATCACTTGAAGGACAGTTCGAGGGTCACTTGAAAGATAGTTCGAAAACCAGTGATTCATCCATATATGTGAAAGACACTGAACGATGGGACTATGGTATTTAGAGGGAGCTTTGAAGGAGTTAGAAAGTTTGAGAGGGAGTGTTGGCCATTTGAAGTACTCTTGCAGATTGGAATGAAGAAGCTTGATGTTGAGAGGGAGTATTGAAAATACACCATCAAGGCACGTATGTTTTGTTGAGGCATATCTAAAACATGGAAATGGTACACTATGACATTTAGAGAGGGTGTTAAAATAAATGTCATAATATAGATTAGTTATTTAGGTACATGGAATATGTACAACACGTACAGATGAAAGACTAAAGTATGTGTAGTTTTATTATATAGTAGTTTAGTCTATTTGGTCAATGTTTACCTAATCTATAGATATTAGTGGAGTACTCGAGTCTTGGTCATTGTTTGACCGAGATATTAGGGGTAGTAGTTTATATTTTGCCTATGTATTCTTCATTGTAATTTCAGTTTCTAAGTAATCAGAAAATTAGAGTAAAACACTGTGTGTTAGTGTGTGTGAGTTATATATTTCTGATTCAACATGATTCACCTTAATAACTCTCTCATTATGTGAATCACCACATGTTTCAGCCTTTCGTTTAACTTTATAGTAAATCAATCAAAAAGCTAGAAACTCGACAAGTTATGAACGAGAGTAAACAAAGAGACCTAGCTCGGACATCGGTCAGGGCGTTACATGAGGTTCGTAGCTATATCGAATCTGCACTTAAACCGTTCGTGGTGTGATCATCTTGGAGTTTATTCCTCATTTGTTTTTAGATCTTTTTGGATTCGTTTGATCTCGCTACAAGTCCGTGTTCTTCCGCGAAGGTATACTTCGATCAAACCCAATTGAATCTCAATCTCACATAATGCTTTGTACGTTGAGTATGTATACAACTCATTGTTAAACGCGCTTGTCTAAAACCGAACTTTTCGAGTCTTAAAATAAGTATGGATGTCAAATTTTTAAATCGGTATGGTATTAGTATTATACTTCAGCGAAAAACAAGTTTTGAATCGTTTTTGATGCGGTAAATCACATAAATGATACTTGGTTATATTTTTTTACAAAATGATGTCAAGCTTAAAAATGGTTTTCACGACATGCTCATGGAGTCACGGGACTAAAGAAACTGAAAAACAGGATAGGATATTTAGATTTCTAAGTGTTTTGCTGTGATCATTATTTTATTAAAGATGGAGTTATATTATTATATAACAAACAAATAACAGGATTATTTCATATATTATATAAATTAACTAACTGTTTGTGAAATGGGGTCATGAGTAATGGGGTCACGAGTAATCCATGTCTCCATGATAACCAAAATAAAATGACTAATTATAATATTAATATATATATATAGATTTTGAAGTGGAGATCAGAGAAACATAAACCAACTATAACAAATTTCTTAATTTGTAGACTTTGTTTGAGAATATTGAGGTACGGATATTCTAGATCATCTTAGGAGCTTTTTGGTATTATCTTTTCCTTCAAAACTTTATTTGTTATTATACATAATGGTACGAATATTCTAGAGGTTATTAGGAGCTTTTCGGTACAATTCTTTCTCTCAAAACCTTATTTGTTATATATATAATATCGTACGGATATTCTAGTTATTATTATGATCTTGTCGATACAATCCTTCCGGTAAAATCTTTCTTCTCAAAACTCCTTTTGATTTGTATATAAAGTGATATAGTATATTATTTGAAAGATTATCCGTTTGCTAGACTTTGTATAATATTGTGATTTTCCCATTTTGATGTACTAACGAGGTTGCCTTCATAATTATGAATTGGGAAATCATAATATTTTATTATTTATGGTTGTGTCAAAACCATCTCTTGAAACCCGATTCGAAAGTTGTCCCGAAAAAGGTGGGTTTGGTGTGTTACATTTGATGCGATGATTTGTACACTAATATGTCCCTTGAATATTCGTTGGCCGAAAGATAATACAGTCGCTTATTATGAATCATATTAATTGGCCCCGAAAGATTAATACAGTCGCATATTGTGATTCATGATATGTCCCTCGAAAATTTGTTGGCCACGAAAATTAATACAGTCGCATAGTATAAATCATATTGATTGGCCCGAATGTTTATAAGTAACTCCATAGATATTTTGTAAGAATCGGGTAGATGGAGATGTGGTTTTAAGTCAATATTTTTGAATGTCTCAAAATATATAATTATTATTTAATTGTCCGAAACTAAGTTTGTCATTTGATATATCTAAGTACATATATATATATATATAAGTCGGTCAAAACGGTTTCTTAAGATGTGCATATAAGAGTAACATATCCATGGAGGTTCCATGGGCACGTTATTGTGACACCGATGACGTGGCACCAGCCGTAGCGGTGTATTTGATTTGATCTACGGCGTCTCCTTTTGATAACCCGGTAGTGGTTTGAGCTCATTATATTATATTTTGATAGGAGGCGTATGGATCGGTCCTAGGCAATTTTTAGTTTGATGGTTGGCGTTTTCGTAGTGTCATACGAAGCGTTCGACTCTTTGATAGGAAATTTGATTTGACACTTATGTGCATTATTTTATGAGACTTGGTTTTCTAGTATACTTTGATTTGTTAATGTATAAGGTATTTGTGAAGCTATGCGTATGTATACTTTGATTTGAAATAAATTTGTTAAGATAATAAGATTATCTTTGAATTACGTCTGCTTTTGATATATTTCTTCAGCTTTTGTCATATTCGTCACTGAGCTTTTTGCTCAGCCGTATTCCTTTTTTTCCTTATACGGCAGGTGATCAAGCGGGCTTTGGGATCGAGAGAAGAGTGTAGATAGAAATGGACTTAGCATCCCTTGCTTTAGAGTTCTATTTCAAGCTTTAGAAGTATTTATTTTGATATGTCAGATTGACTTTTGTTTGACTTTGAATAAGATTAATGCTCTTTTGACCCTTTTAGTTCTTTGATATCATTTTATATTGTTTTGAAAATTATAGACGTTACATTCGTATTATTTGTAAGTGTTATATTATCGAATCATGTGGAATCAAGCTGAAAAGTAAAGACTCCAGTCAAACAATGTTAAAAAAGTATCAAGTTCATCAATAACAAAGTTGATTTAATTACTTTTATTAAGATTATTAGTTGAGCTGACCAAAAAGTGAAAACTCTAGTTAAACAATGTTCAAAAAGTATCAAGTTCATCAATAACAAAATTGATTTAATTATTTTACTAAATAATTATTAGTTGAGTTGGACCAAACAGTACCGTTTACATTTTCGAACCAAGCTCATAATTTATATCTATACTCCTTTATAATAATTATCAACCCCTCTATTATTAAAAAGTGTTAGAAAATGGTTAAATGGAAAAGTACTAAATTACCCTCAATAAATACTCACTATGAAAAAAATTTTATAAATTACTAAATTTGTCTTTAATGAATAAATTACACTCCAAACCTTTATTTTAATAATTAATACTTTAAATTTTTTATCTTCTAAAATATTCCACTATCACCTTTACATCAACCTATATCACTTGACATCGCCATCACCAATAATAATGTCACCGACACCACTAGACCGTCGTCCATTGCGCGGGTACCTGAAACGACTCGACTCAATTTAAGAAAAATACGATTTATTTTATTTTATTTTATTTTTATACTGGCCGTAAATTTATGGTTGAGGGTCATAAATTTACGGCTTAATTACAACTGACTGTAAAAACCCAACCGTAAAATTATGGCTTAAATTATAACTAGCCGTAAAAATGGGCCGTAATTCGCTCCTGGATTTTTTCTTCCCTGATTGAAAACAACTCAAAATTTCAAGGGCCATAAATTTATGGCCCAGGGCCGTAATTTTATGGTCCGGCCTGCACTTTTCCATTTTGACCAAATATTCATGTTTCACATTCTATGCTTCAAATTCTTTAAACCAAAACACCAAAATGAGTAAAATCATATATTACAACATAATAGATACATCCAAAACCTTAACCATTGAAATATACATTAAAACGACCAAACGGGTCATTCGCCCGAAGTTAACAAAAGTGGCAAAATGGGCGATTTAACCCTTTTTAGTTGCATATTTCATTCAACAAAACTTATGACTTCCAATACATAATAACATACTTGTTTTACCAAAAAGAACATGTATCAAGAGCCAAAATGTACCAAGGGAGTCTACACCATTATCCAAGTTGCCAACCTTCAAAGATGGCCAAATACCTTTGATGACAACTTCCACTTCAAATCTATCACTTGATCAAATCTTTACCTTGGCTACCACCAACTCCTCAATTTGGCTACTTGACACTAATAGGCTACAAGCTCAACAAGCTAATCTTCAATACCTATACACGATTAAACACATAACATGTATGAGTTCCATGACTCAAATGTCTTACATATAACTACTTGCATTCCTCAATTCTAACACTATGGTGTTTGGCTATTCAACACTTTTCCCACAAGTCCAAATTTTCATGATAAAACTTTATTTCATGATTTCTAGCCAAACACCACCAAATTATGAAATTCTTACTATGGGGATTTTCCATTATCACAAACTCTTTAAATCAAACTAACCAATTCTCAATCAAATATAACTAGGGTTTTACTATAAAAAAAAACAATAATAAAAACTCTCAAATTCTAAGATTAAGAACCCTAAAATTAAATAACAAAATAGAACTAGGGTTATGGAAATTAATACCTCAAGAATGAGAGACAAGGAATTAGGGTTTTAAAAATTGAAATTCTTCCCCTTTTTCTTTCTTAATATTTCAGCCACCACCACCTCAAGGAAAGCCCCGAATTTCAATTTCTAATACAATTGATGATGATTGATGTTATAGTTCCAGGATTACAATCCTTTAAATTATGATTTGAGGATTTAATTGCATGAACTTGGAAGGATTTTGAGAATATGGGATAGGTAGAAGAGAAGTGAACTTGAGTGGGAAAACATGAGTCACAAAAGTGTTTGTCTGGCTTATCTCCTGAAAGCCACGTCCCATTTAAATTTTTAGTGGGTTTAATACCCGCTAGTCACTAAAGTTCCAACTAAATTAACCCCTTAACTCAAAATAAAATACTAGGAAATTAATTTGAGGTCAAAACTACAAAAAGGGTTAATTTTCTATTACCTTAAAATATTGGGATGTTACAGTACCGTGCTAGTTTCATTATAAAACAAACTATCCCTCCTTATTTTTCAATTTTTCAATCTTTAAAATACCCAAAATACCCTTAATTTTCAACTCATTCTTAACTCACACACTAGATTCACCCCAAATATCCTAAAATATTATCCAACCATATGTATTCAAATTATCTCTCTCTTTTATTCATTAATTAAAATATTTTCACTTAATATCTCTATAAAACTCTTAATAAAATTGTTTACAAAGGATACATCCTTTAATCATAGAATAACTACACTACCATTTACATCAATGACTTTTGATTAATAACCACATCGTTACCATCACCGCCACCACCACCCCCTGTTGCCACCACCGTCACAGCATTGTGCGGGTATCATCTCGTGTTATAAATAAGTTAACCTTAAGCTTGATGATCTGCTGATTTCACACAACTCACTTACAGCGTTAAATGTTACTACAATACTACATGCTTAGTTATCTATCTAGTTTGGATGTGATATGATAAGAAAACTAAATCGTGTGTATATGTAACTTGTTAACATACCTAGCTAGTTAAGGGTCTGAAGTATAAATGATACAGTATATATGTTTGAACTAGTAATTTAACCCGGGCGTTGCCTCGGGACATATAACGCTACGTAAAACATACAAAGGAAAGAAAATGAAATTCATAAAGACCAACGAAAAGAAAACTTCCGCGCCAAAAGTTATAAAGTCGAAAGTTATGTGGCGAAAACTCAAGGTTATATAGTAAAAAAAACGAAACTTTGGTGACTGAACTTGAAAAACCTAAAGCTATGTGCTAAAACTTTAAGAAAATGAAAGGTGGTTGACAAAAGTTAGAAATCGAAAAGTTATGTGGTAAAAAGTAAATAAAATAAAACTTTAATGTCGAAATTTAGAATTAAAAAAGTATAAAAAGTAACAAAAACAAACTTTCATGCAAAAAGTAAAAAAAAGTAAAAGTATAAAAAGTAAATAAAAGAAAAATGTCGTGCGGAAAGTAAAAGAAATGGAAGTGATGTGGCAAAAAGTAAAAAGATGAACACTTTATTTTATTAAATTTATGTGATAACAAGTAAAGAAAATGTTTCGTGGCAAAAGTTTAAAAAGGTAAAAAAAAAAAAAAACTTTCGTGTCAAAAGTAAAAGAAATTGAACTCTGCGACAAAAAGTAAGAATGTGAAACTTTGTTGAAAAAAATAAATAAGTTAGGTGGTTTAGAAAGTCAAACAGAAGTTAACGGCCGTTAAAAAGGAGGACTACTATCGCAAGATATTAAACGATAGGGACTAATAATGCTGAAAAACTCGTTAAAAACTCACACAAACGTTAACGGCCGTTAATAAAAGGACTGTTATTGCAAATTACTAAACAGTAGGGATTGATAGTGTTGAAAAACATGGTGGCACGGATTCCCAGTAACGCTATATATATATGGGAAAGATAATTTGAGACCAACTAAAAAAAGTTCAAAAAAGGACCATTGATTTTCGTAACTTACACACCACCATCATCATCTACTACGTTATACAAGACTTTTTTGTAAAAACATTAAGACTTTCAAGCGACGGACCCACAGAAAAATCATGTGTAAGTTAACTAACTTACACATGTGTAAGTTAACTTACACATGATTTTCTGGTGGGCCCGTCGCCGAAAAGTCTTAGTGTTTTTACAAAAAAGTCTTGTATATCGTAGTAGATGATGATGGTGTACAAAAATTAATAGTCCTAATTGGTCATTAAAAAAGAGGTGGTCTCAAAATATCTCACCCCTATATCTCTCTTCTTAATAAAGCAAGGTTCTTAACATTAATGCTTTTTAAAAATCAGCCTGGCCCATTCATTAACATAATTCCCGTCTAACGTGAAATAGGAGAGAGATTAAAATCAAACCTCCTGAGAAACAAAATAATATCAAGAAAAAAACACAATTATGAATAAAAGGGATTATGAATAAAAAGGCTGCATTAACATCATCGACAATCAGCTTTCATGGATTTTTATTTGGGTCACTTCTACTTACAGGGATTCGTTTCTAAGATTAGATATTGTCGAAATTGATATTTTCTTTTTTGTTATATTTGCCTACTGTTTTTTGATATTTGTTTATATTCTTATTTTGTATGCTTTTTTGCGTGTGATTATTTTAGGATTTTTGATTTAGTTATATACAATAAATTTTATTGTTGGATTTTCTATTTGTAGTTACGAAAGGGAATGACAAAGATTTCAGGATGATTGAAAGGAAGAAGATGACGGTTATCCTAATTTTTGAAAACAAGCTATTTGGGTGTTCTGTCAATGTAAGTTGTCGACTAATATTGTTGTATGGATTGCTAGGTCATTGGATTTTTCCCCGATGATAAGCTGTTTGAAGAATGGGTACGGGTGTTAAAACATGATGGAAAAATCTTTATTCATCACGAAAAAGAATTTTCTTCAATTGTTCACTAAACTCGAACTGTGTTCCACCATCTCTGGTAATATTTCTCATTTTCTCTTGATTGCATGTTTTGAATTTTGATCGTTCTTGAATTGGGTATTTGAAATACCCCATCTTTTACCGGATTGTATATTTTTGGTGTTATTGGGATTTCAGATTGTGATTGTTTTTCTTTTTGGATTCAAAAGGCAGTCATCATTATATTCTAAATTTGATTAGGGGATCCCGTTTTGATCAAGTAATAGCCTTTACACTTTTCTGAAATTACAATTAATCAATTCATAACATGTGACTTTGTTTGGATGAAGACACCTATGTTCCATGTTCGATCATTGTACATGTTGACAAACATAAAGTGAAAGATATAGGCAAAATATTTGTATGTTAGTATTGCAATTGTCAAATCTAGAACACGAGGGGAAGAAGAAAATCTTGGCACCATCCCTGCCTTAACAGTGTCTTTGTTGTGAATTTAGATGGTTAAAAACAAGAAGCATGAATTTATACGAGTTTAGAGCTGTTGCTAACTCATTTGGCTCAATATTTATATGCTTACAGGATTATCTCGTCATTCTTCAGTTTGTTTCTCTGATAAATCTATAGTTCTTTATCTCCCTAACCAAGTATCTATCTTTTGGCATCATGTATCTGAGGTTGGAGTTTCTGTTAACTCACTCAGGTCAATTAATTCTTAGAGTTTTGTCTCATCGTACTTTAGTTACGGTTTTTTTCTAAGAGAGGCTGCGAAGGGCCTTACCAGAAACCTAGAATACCAGGGCATATATCTTATCTAATTTTAAACTTAGTAATTGAATTCTTCATTTTTATACATTTATAACACTGACTGCTCTATTCATGTAGTTTATCATGTGCAGATTATCACATGTCACTTTGATGGTTTGATGTCTTTTTGACTATATTGTGTGCATACCTTTATATTAGACACAACAATTTTGACCTATTAACTTGTGAATAGTTGACTTAGACTGTGTTTTCAACCTGAAAACAGTTAGTCAAATGGGTAAAGAAAATAAAATTAGATAGAACAAGAATGGGTCAATAGCTTTTCTACAAGCCATATGGTGAAACTCTCTGCCTATGTTTCATACACCCTCTTAAGCTTTAGAATATTAGATTATATCGATGATCAATAATGTTTTAGGATGATCCTAATGTTATTTGGAATAATCAACACTTCAAGCAATGAAAAATGATCCAACTGCTATTTGAATTATTTATGATTGATTTAGGATAGTGGTTTTTTCTTTTTGAAAATTGATCCAAGTGCCATTCAAAGGTAAATGGGTCAAAGTTGCCACCTTTAAGGTTTTTCTTTGTCTACAGACAATGTTGACTGATGTCATTTGATGTTGGAACGGGATTCAGGGTGGTGTTTGAGCAGAAATACCTTCACCTTTTTTTGCTGGAATTAAGGATAATATGGAGTTACCCATCTCAGAAGTGGATTCACAAGTTTTTTATCTGAAATTGATGACGGGTTGTTCTGCAATGCGGATGTTGATGCTTATGCCTCTTTTGGTGTTCACGACCTTCAAGCTGGCAAGCAGAGTTACAAATTCAGGAGTTGCTAATGCTGAGAATTTGGACTTCCGTATAAAACCAGATTTCAAAACCTTGCTGTAAGGTGACCATCCTTTCTACTATTTTGAATTATCTGTTAGGGAAATTTACATTTTTAATTTACTTCCTTGTGTCTCCAGGATTTTCATTTTGGCTGGTTACAGTGATTCCTACATAATGGATCTGGTGATCTAATAAAAGTTCTAACCACGTGAAGAAATTAAAGGAAAGTTGATGATACTCCTTAAGTATTGGTGCAACATGTTCAAGTTTTCTATTTATAAGATTTCATATTTCAGTTATCCTTATATTGCATTTTCTAAGTCGTTTGAGTTGTGCAATACTTTTGAGGTGGCAACACTCTTTATAAATGTATTCTGTAAAACCTGCACCATCTTTTCAGTATATATGATTACTGGATCTTATTTTTCATTTGATTACCTTTTTATGAGTTCATGTACAAGTAGAAGATATATATGAAGGTCTTGGTATGGCCCAATTATCAATTATGTTTACATTTTTGACATTCTGAAAGTAATTGTTTCGGAGTTCATGGTTTGTGTTTGTTTTCATGGTCTTGAATCAAATATGATCTTGATTACTCTGAACTTTATATCATTTCTATGCATGAGTTATTAATTGGAGTTTTTCGTAATCTATAAATATAACTTTATTACGTAGATCTTATCGCAAAGACGATTCATTAACACAACTATAAAAATGAAAAATATTGTGCCAAATTTAAACAAGATTTGTTCATATATTACTTGTTTAAATTAGATACCTAACTAGATGAGAGATCAAAAGCATTAAAACACGTTTTACTAATAAAAATAAAGGCTTAAATCAACACGTATCACCTAGATCACTCCTATATGATATTTCAGTTAATTAATTATTAATTACTTAGTCAATATTGGGTTACAACTTTATCAAACCAATTGTATGGTGTCATATAGCAAGTAGACAACGTAGAGGTTGTTAAATACGTCATATAATGTGTGCAACTTTGTATAAAAACAAATAGGGCGTAACAAATCTAACTGAAAAATCTATTACTCCTTCAATCCCATTATAAGTTTCATATTTCATACTTTGAATATTTAAAGTTTTATTTTTAAACGTTGACCATGAATATATTTTATTGTCTTATATAAAACTTGATAAAAATTATATTATTAAAGTTGCAAATATTAGACTTTAAAAATTCATATAACTTTTGTTAAGTATATTATCTAACACAAATAAAATTATTTAAAGTCAAAATTGTAAATATTAGACTTTAAAAATTAAAAATATGACACTTCTAGTGGGACGGAGGAGAGTATATTTTATGTTTAATTTATTTTGTTTTAACAGTAAATATATTATAAAAAAAATATACCAACTAGCAATATGCAAGATCAAGGTATAAAAAGTAGACAGTTTATGAATACAACAACTAAATCATAATTTAGAATTTCCCGAGATTTTAACTGATAGAACCATGAAAGAGTTAAAAAGAAAGGAAAAAAAAGTCACTTACAATGTTTCGAGATGAGAAAAAAACACCTCACGAAATCACAAAAAAGAAAAAATAAAGCAAAAAACTTTCATACGTTTGTATTTTCAGTATTCCATAAAAGAGTGACCTCATAGCTATACGATTGAATTCTATATGATTAAAAATAGCAAGAAATGGAATGGTGATGCATATCTATAAACCCTTATAAAGAGTATTGGGTTTAAGAAATTAAACATATTTTTTGTTCCTAAAATGCCCCTTTCAGCATATTTATGGTTCCCTAAACGTCCCTCCACTCACTACAATATCATATAATTTATCAAGACAGTCAAAGTCAATCAGTCAAAATCAATCAGTCAACCAATTAGTCAAAGACAAACAGTCAAACGTATTCAAAGTTTTCCATATTTATCTTACAAATTCATTTATAAATACCATCTCAAATGTAATGGAAAATCATAACAAAATTCATATCCATCTTTTCTATCTCTTTAATCTCTCTAATATTAGTGTATCATCCGAAAAGATAGTTATACAATTTCGCTGCAACGCGCGGGTACTATGCTCGTCTTTGAAATACTTATTATACCCTTCTACAAACAATTATCCCTTCCATTCTTTAAATGATTTCCTTATGCTACCCTTCAAACAGTCAACGTTAAACAGTCAAAGTCAACAGTCAAGGTCAACAGTCAAGGTCAATGGTCAAGGTCAACGGTCAAGCCAACAATCAAGATTACAATTGTTTGCTCAAATGGCTAACACAAGGCTTTCAATCATCACAAGGCTTTAGTTATATATCCACACAAAAAATCATTTCTATCTCTACTAATCGTCGCACAATAGAAGACGATTCCGACGCTCACACAACAAGTCTTAAATTCGTTGGACGCACGGAGCCCCTCCAACACCTGCTTATGCCATCAACGCATCCAACGAACGCGCTCCCCTCAGGCCATCTACAGCCCCCAATGCCGCTCCAGTCCCGCCATCTGTAGCCCCCAATGTCGTTCCAGTCCCACCTGTTCCAGCCAATCCCGCTTTGAGCTTGGTTGTTACACCTTCTCCACCGCCTGAGGAGACTTTGTTGGTAAATTTTCGCCTTATATGTATCCCTTTCACTATTAAAATGCTCAAAATAAATTAACTAATTCGATTATAATGTTGTATGTCATCTATTAATATGCTCAAACTAAGTTTTGCTTCAATGATTTTCAATCAAAATTGCAATTCTTGGCAATGATAATCTATAATAATGGAAAAGGATCTGTCAAACCAAGAAGGCAAATACTATGGTTATGTGAATCATAGATCAATAATGCGATTCATGTTCCTTTTGTTCCTTTTGTTTGTTGTCGACATATCATGGTAATTTTTACGGAATAGTACAAGTGCATGGTTTGCAATTATCGTCATCATCTCACATCGCTCATGTTTTATATTGAAAGTTGCCTTCTAATCGCTGCAACGCGCGGGTACCAGGCTAATTTCTAAAAATATTAAGAATTGGTCTATAACGTAAGATCTAATTTTCTCAGCATATCGCTTTAATATTAGGAAAAATACAACCACTACAAAGTCAACAAATTTTAGGTATGAAGTCATATGTATCAAACCAACTCTTTAAGTATATAAAAATGGATTTACAAGTCAAACTCATTATCTTATTCTAATCCTTTTATCTCTGTTCATAATAATTAATGGCAGTATTTCGTGCGTTGTTCAAACGAACTTCATATACAAACTAGTTATTAACTTTAGGTATTTATGATGAGTAGCTTTTTAACACGGACTCAATTAAAATAACGTAAGGTAAATCCATATAACAAGCAAATAAAACACACTTTTTGAAGAAAGTTATTAACTTTATGTTACTTAGTGTTTTGTAAATATCTAGATATAAAAGTAATTGACTTAAAGATTTTGCTAAACGTAAAAGCAACCTTAAAGGCTACACTTAACGTATATGAAAAATTTGTACCTTTTAAATTAAAAACCACCTTAGTTGCTGTCATAAAAGATGAGTTTAACAAAACCTTTTAGTCAATTACTTTTATATTTAGATATTTATTACCAGAAAAAGTTAATTTAAATATGTTGTGTCACCGTGAGTTCTAATTCTAGTTTTAATTTTTATTTATTACTAGCATGATACCCGTGCAATGCGGCGGCGGTGGTGAGAAAGACGGTTTAGTGGTGTCGGTGATGGTACTATTGGTGGTGGTAGCGGTGTCAAGTTGTCTAGGTTGATGTAATTGTGATAGTGGAAATTTTTTAGAAAATAAAGACTTAAAGTGTTGATTATTAAAATAAAGGTTTAGAGTATAAATTATAATTCAGTAAGGGCAAAACATAAAAAAACAAAGGTAATTTTGGTAATTTAAGCAATTTCTTTTATAAGGGAGTAAAGATAAAGATATACGAGTAGTTTAAATGTTTTAAGAGAAAAATCTAGTAAGATATATGAGAAAAAAGGAATATAAGACTGTTATGCATTCAATTTGGGTGAAAAACCTCTTACATACTAATTTTTTTAATATTATGAATAAATGTATGAACCCCCATGATTTTTATGGTTTTAAAAAAAAAATATGTGAGAGATTTTTCACCCAATTTAAGTGCTTAATAACCTCATATTCTCATTTCAAAATATATTTATTATTTATTTATAGATTGTGTTATATTGTTCTAAAACCCTAAATTTTTGAAACAAAGTTATATCAGTCCATTAAAAAATGAAAGTGAAAGTTTGTGTGTGTGAATGCAAATTAATTCCACTGAAATTTGTCGTTCACAGCATACTTTTGTAGTTTTGTTAAAAAAGAATTGTTCACGCGCTCTAGTATGAGCTTAAAATTGCAAGTTTGCAACTATGCAAGTCATGGACTCATGGGATGAGTCATGAACTCGTGAGGACACGATGCAACAAGTATACACATATTTAATTTGATTATTTATATATTTATTTTATTAATTCTAATTTTATTCTAATTTTTTTAGAATATGCAAACCATCATATCATATACTTTATATATAACGGCACCCACGCAAATGCATCGGTGTTCATGGTGGTGACGGTATGGCGGTGGGGATGACTATTGGTAGTAGAGGTGACGTCGAACTGTGTTAATAATTGATGTAAAAGTAATTGATGTAAAATATTGGTAGTAAAGGTGACGTCGAACTGTGTTAATAATTGATGTAAAAGTAATTGATGTAAATTATTAATGGAAATATTTAAATCATGATATATAAAATTAATTAAAGAATTCTAAACACCTTCTTACAACGGTTTGTTGTTTCACCGTTTAGTTGGAAATTTTTATCAAAGTAGTCTCAATACTTTTAGATAGATATAAAATTATCTACTACATCTTAGTATTTCGTTGTTGTTTCTTACCAACCAATACACGCAAAAATAAAATAAAACCAACAAACTACAATCTATAATAAACAAAATATATAACTTTTTTATAATAAAGAATTAGAGTGAGAAAAACGCGGCTCAAAAAAACCAGGTCCTCTTTATTGACATTGATTTCATCTAAACAAGAAAATCAAAATTAAAGATTGTAAAAAAAGGTAGCAGTCAAAAAACACAGCTCCCAGTTTCTTCTGATTTCAACAATTTATTGAACCGATCGATAAATAATATTTTAAAAGTATATACTTTATATTTCAATTTCAAAGATTAGTTTTTGACTTCCGATCTTAATGTTTCTGTTAAAATCCTATCTGGGTTTTTATGGGTTTTCGTTTATCTGAATTGGGTCGTTGAGATTTTTGATTTTGGTGAAGAAAGTTTCGTTTTTTTCTTTGTTTTAAGATATATACATATAGGCATATACATATTATATATTGTATATTGTATATATATATATATATTTGTTTCTTGTGCAAAAAAGGAAAAAATAAAAGAGAGGAGAATTCTATTGTGTTGGATGATTTCTGTTGGGAGTAGAGATGAAAGGAAGAAAATGATGATGTATGGTTTTGAAGGTGAAAAAATGGAGTTTGAAGAGGAAGAAGCTTATTTCCAGCATAATAATAATTATAATGATGATGATTCAAGTATTGATCCTGATTTATCTCTATCTTATATTGTAAGTAATTTTTATTTTATATAGTTTTTCTTGTTATATACTAGTTTTGCTTGCTCATTAAATGCTCATATCTTGTAATCAAACTTTGCTTTAGCTAATTTTTACTTTATATATATCATATATTTATAGGTTATGTTTGGTAATTATGGAATTTTAAGTATGCTGGAGATGATTTAGTTGCTGTAGCATGGATTTTGGAACTGGAATTTTTTAGCTAAAAGTTTACTCATTATTTTTGCAATATCTTCCTTATAATGAGATCGCTGCAAGTTTAGCAAGTATTGTCATTTAGTTTGATATTATATAGAGATGATTGGATGTGCGTTTTCAAAGTGGTTATTACAACATGAGACAATGGTTATCAGTTTCTGAAAGATATTGATAGTTAGGTAAATCTGGATTTAGTTAAGTACAATAATTTCTCGCGACTTTATATCACTTTTAACCGCATTTCACACATAGTGTTTATGGATGTTTTGGACGTGTGCTCAAATTCATTGTTCTGATTTGAAGTCACAAGAAAACCGTTTTGTGTGTATAGGTGAATGATAGATTACTGAATGTCTGAATTAATTACGTTGAGTTAATCATGTAGGAGTTGCTGTAAGAAAACTGATGATCAGGATAAATTTATAAATACCTAACCATTTACAGCTTTAAGCAACCGATATCCGATTATCGATCATGATTCTTCAAGTTACAATAATCAGTTTGAAAACACATATACAAACACCCTATATTATGTAGTACAGTATGATCTCTTGTACTATAGTTACATAATGTAATTTTGCAAATAGTGATATACACTTATAAAAAGTGAGATACATGTGCATTGTATGTTTTTTTTTTTAAAGTTATTGTTGGTTAATTTTTGAAGGACGAGAAACTTCAAGATGTTTTGGGACATTGTCAAAAGGATTTTGAAGGTGGTGTCTCAGCTGAAAATTTGGGTAAGTTAATGGATCATTAACTGGACAACACTAATACTCTAATAGAGTTAGAAAGTGTTAATGTGAATTTGTGGTTACCTGCAGGGGCGAAGTTTGGGGGATATGGTTCATTTTTGCCCACTTATCAGCGTTCTCCTGTTTGCTCTCATCCGAAGACCCCGGCAAAAGTTCTTACTTATAGTGCACCTGTATCTCCAAATAATGCACATAAAGAGGTGATTCTCTTTGAGTCTTTGGAGTGTATGTTTCTCCATTATCACCAAATTGTGGAACCGAAGCTGCAATATCTAATCACATTCAATCTATGATAACGTACATTGACCCACATTTAGGAAAATATATCTATGCATAATGGCATACCTCACTTTTTTTGGTAGCATTTTGCAGTGTTACATGTATGCTGTTTTGTATGTGTACTACGCATGGTTTGAATATATATATATATATATATTCTGCAAGATGTTGGTTCTTATCCGTACATGTTAATCTATTCTGCAAATGCAGGTTGGTCATCAGAACTCTGTTTCTCAATCAAGTGCATCAAAACCAGTGAGAAATGGATCAACCTCATTTCGTCCCAGATCAGGGTCAGCACTGAGATCGTCAAAGTCGAATGCCAAATTGAAAAAAGAAGTTTTATCATCTTCTGGGGAAAGGTCCAAATCTGTGAGAAACTTCACCAATGATTCTGACCCAAAGTCTCTCAGGGTTCGTATCAAAGTTGGTTCAGATAAGTTGTCGACCCAGAGAAATGCTGAAATATACAGTGGACTCGGGCTTGATGTTTCCCCATCATCTTCATTGGAAGTCAGTCCAGTAGATAGTGACGGGTTTTTACACGTGGCTCAAGTTGGTCCTAATGAATCTCCTACTAGTATTCTTGAGGTTCGTTAGTTCAACAACATTATGTTCTCTAGTTTGGAGAGAAAAGTACAAGAAAAAAGTTAAGCTAGGAGAGAAGTGAAAGGAAAAGAAAGAGAGATAATAGTTTGTTTTTTCGAGTTGGAATGAGGAAATGTAGGTATTATGTTTTAGGTATTTTCTGTGTTCTCAGTTGGAGAAAAAGGGATTGAAAGCCTACTGTTCTAAAAGTATGCCTGCTTTTGTGAATTAGGTAGGCTTTTTATCTAAAGAAAGCTTAAAGTTTTACAAGTTTACAGTCCTACCCTTTCATTGGGTTCTTTGAGTTCATAAAAGGTGTTATGTTCTAATTGTTTTTTGTGTTCTTGAATTTGTATGGTCACAGTTTTACAAATATACCTTGGAGGTCCAGGCTAGGTTACAATTCTTGTGTGAAGTAGGTTATTTTCGAGTCAAGCACAGTTTTGTCATTAGAACAATTTATAGGGCTTTTATATCCCTTTCTCCCCAAACTATCAAAGGTTTGGAAAGACATACCTAAGTTTGAGAGGATAATTTTTCAGGTCGTCGTCTTTCTAGATCTTTCCCTTTCATATCTTAAACTTGAGAACATAGTGAAAGTGACAGATTTTTTAATTCGACATTGCAACAGATGATGACTTCATTTCCGGTTTCGGGAAGTCTTCTCTTATCTCCTCTTCCGTATGATGTGTTGCACTTGACTGAAAAGAAGTTGGAGGATGACAGCTGTGGACCCGTTCATAAGGGGAGCCAAGAAAGTACTGTGACAGCACTTCATGGGTCTGATCTTGTCAAGGTTGATCGAAATGTTCTTGGAGAGAAGTCAAAGTCATCTGAGAAAAATTCTGTTTCTATGGAATCAACTAATGGTAACGATATTCGTAACGCCACTGGGGTTACAGAAAAGAAGGGATCAAGCGTGGACCATTTGACTCCTAAAAATAAGACGCCATCTTCTGGTCTCAAAAGGAAATCAGAGGATGGTTCCAAGAGCGATTCTTTTACATCTAAAAATAAAGATAAATCTCATGGGCTAAAAAGTTATAAGGAAGATCTAAAGAAAGATAGTGGGAAGGCCAGAGAGACTTATAAAGATTTCTTCGGGGAACTTGATATAGAACATGATCATGATGAATTGACATTGGAGAAACCTTCCGAGTTCATTTACGTAAAAGGCACAGGGGATAATAGTAAGTTATTGAGAGAGAACTTGAATCGAAATGAAAGTAAAAAAATATCTTCATTTACGATGGGCAATGGGCTAGAATCTGATGCAGTTGCCCCTATGGTGGTTCCGGTAGTCAATGAAGATTGGGTTGGTTGTGATAAATGTAATAAATGGAGGCTTCTCCCACCTGGTGTAAATCCTGGTAGCCTTCCTGAGAAGTGGAAATGTAGCATGCTTGATTGGTTGTAAGTTCGTTTATGCTTAAATCTGAAAAATTTTTTTGATGATGGAAGCATAGTAGATGCATTTTAGCTAATAATAATAAAAAACATGCTTTAAAGAAATATATCTCCGAGAATGTTCATTAATAGATGTAGAAAGTGGGCTGGTCTAGTAGCAAGTCTATTTTGTGTCAATATGAGTTAAGCTGGGTTGGGTTGACCTGAAACACCTGCTTCCGGTTTTTTGAATGTTGTAAAAAAATTCTAGCGTCTAATCTGTTTAGGAAACTATACTGTTTTAATAAAAACTGATATCTGTTTGAACTTGACCTCTTTAAATTATCCTTATGATTTTATCAACTTGATCCCTCAGAGACAAAAATAGTTGCAGTTGATCCATTTATAAGTAAATGGGTTGAATTTGCCACCCCTAATTTTAGGCACTTGACCCGTTCAAAATATACTTAGGGGCACTTTCGAATGATTTGACCCATTTTCTTTTGGCTAAACCATTTGATTTACTTGGTTGACCCGTGTCTTTCTAGCTAAACTATTTGATTTTACTCTTTCGACCCATTTCCTGAATTGAACCATTCATGTTAATGCGTCGAGGTTGTTACCTCTAGTACTACATCAGTCATCACTGTCAGTGAAGGTTAAGAAACTACTACTTCAACGATACATTTAGGTGAAAAAATCCATATAGCCCCCGATATTCTTCACTATTGCATATTTCTAACTAGATACATAGTCACCTCACATATTTGAATATGTTTATGTGTCTCTAGGCCTGGAATGAATCGGTGCGGTATCAGTGAGGAGGAAACAACAAAAGCTACAACCTCCCGTTTTCCTGGTCCGGCTGTTCAAGGTCCTCAACCTGTTCATCCCAGTGGACCCCGCTTAGGAGTGATTCCACTTGATGCTTTAGGTCCAGATGGGACCCACCAAAATTTTGGTTCAGAATATTTATCTTCTGGTGTTAAAAAAAAACATGGATTAAAAGATTTTCCTATTGAAGCTAAGCAGGACAGACCCTCTCTCTCTTCTAACTCTTCAAAGAAGAAACTTAACACCTCATGTAAAACCAGAAGTTTGAACGCCGCCAGTCACTCTCCTCTTGTTAATGAAACAGAATTTTTAGATTCAGGTCATTCCCATGATGTGATTACAGAGGAGGACAGGCTAAAGCAAACGGAGATCAATAAATTAAGGGAAAGTTTTGCAGTTGAAGGTATTTCATTGATGTTGACTTTTATTTTTGTACTTACAGATATATGTTTATCTGGAAGACGTGTAACAATCTCACCTTGGGAGGGGGAGGTCAAAAGGGTGCATGTGGAAACGGTTGTTTTTTTGGTACAATCAAAACGTCATCCTTTTGTCCGAGTGTTATAATTAGCTAATGTATTGAATATCATTTTTGAAAACTACATTATTACATTAATATATACTCAAGATAAGTTGATTTTGGGGGAAGTATTCAAATTATAATTTGGATGCCTTCCCAATTATCTTACTCTTTTTCTTGAATTTTTACTTGTTAAGGCTAATATCAGCTAAATCAATCAATAATGGAAGTAGAGGTAGGAAAATGGATGGATTAGGTAACAAGTCAAAGCGGTTACTTCGAGTACGTGCTGAAATGTGTCGCCTAAGATTGACCCGTCAACACTTTTTAGTCCTCTTTTGAATAATTTCTGTTGCAAGGACTCTGCTATTACAGTAATTATCTTTTTCTTTCAATTAAAGTTTTCAGCATTGCGTACCCTTATGGTGACTTCAACTAAGTCTATTTTATGTCAATGAGTCAAATTTGTCACGTCTGTGTGCAAGTGTATATAATGCTATTTTTTGGTATTAATGTTTTCAGGTGACATCATTTGTCATTCCAATATTGGCAACAAAAGAGAGAGGACTCGAGATTTTCCGAAAGATTTCAAAAAAGCCAAGAGAGATGGTGATGAATCATTCCACATGGGAAAATTTGATGAAAGAGACGTTGCAAGGAAAAGGAAAAAAGTGAATGAACTTGATGGCGCCGGGAACTATAATAAAGAAACAAGTGAAACTAACCACAGGAAGGAAAAGAGAGCAAGAGTGTTAAAGTCTTCTGAAGGAGTCTCTGCCAGCAAAACTAAAAGCATTGAAGATTTGCCAAAAGATACTTCAAGACGAGATACGGTCTTGGCTGCCACTTCAAGCTCTTCAAAAGTTTCGGGTTCTGTTAAAATGAACACCAATAAACAGGAAGCAAAAGGGTCACCGGTGGAATCAGTTTCCTCTTCTCCTATGAGGATCTCGAACCTCACTAAATTTCCATCACCAAGAAGGAATAGTAGAGACATTGGCCCTTTGACCAAAAATGTAAATGGCCGGGCTTACGAAGAAAAATCCAGAGGAGGGAAAAATAAATCTCTAGGTAAATTTGCAAAAGGAAGTTCTTCTAAGGAGTCACCATTGACCAAAAATGTCAATGCGAGATCTAGTCAAGATTCCAAGAAACCTTCAAAGAAGGATGTTTATATTAAAGGAAAGTCGAGCTCCTTGCCACCAAAGGGTTTCAGTGAAACTGAACGGAAAGAGCATGCAGGGAATACTTTATCATTGAAGGGTTTAAAAGAGAATAAGAAACAGCAGAGCCTGAACGGAAATCAGCCCATTAATGTAAAGAATCCCTCACCCAACAGGAATAAGGGCAGGAATCTTGATCCCACTGCTGTCCTTGTTAGGGAACTATCCAATCAAGCTACTACAGATACCCTAAGAGAGGCGAAAAGTCTCAAGCACATGGCCGATCGCTTAAAGGTTCTACTTATATTCATTACTATTTATCTTGGTCTTTAATTGGAGTTGGCAGGATATATGAGTCGGGCAGGTTGGATGACTGTCAAATGAGTGTGGGAGGGTGAAACAAGTCACTTTTTAGCATGGTCCAAAAGTGGACGGTTGTTTCACCTTAAGCCAACTCTTCCATTTTTGCGTCTTTACATGATACTGTTTTGGTTCTTTTTTCGTTTCCACATTAATGCCACAAATTCGGTTAATATTTACAGAATGGTGGATCAGATCTTGAAAGCAGGGCCCTTTATATCGAAGCCACCCTTAAGTTTCTCCATGGAGCCTCTTTGTTTGAATCAATTGGGAAATCCGGTGAGATGATTCAATCAGTATCCATATACAAGAGCACTGCAAAACTATGCGAGTAAGGAATATTTATTCGGACTTTAAAAAAAAATGATCTCAATATGCCTTGTCTATTGATCCCAATATGTCATACGAGGTGTAACCATGGAGTGTTCGTTTTAGCTAGGGGTGGCAAAATGGGTGTTGGTGGTTAATTTATCATAATGTGTATTCTTGTGGTATGGGTTGGGTTGACCAGAATGACTCGTCCATATTTATTCTAACGAATAATAGGTGTGTAAAATATTCTTTTTGGATTGTTTCATGCATTGAAAGTGGCTTTGGGAAAGGTTAAGACTTAAGACAAAAGTTGTATAAGTGTCGTATATTGTATTATTAAATAATAGGGATTTTACAAGAGATTATATAGATATTATATTTACACTCTAACCCCTTGTTTAGGGTAACATAATATAAACTTAATATAGTCTAATATTCCCCCCTCAAGCTAAGGTCGCTCCGCGACCTTTTGCTTGGACCTCAAGAATATAAAACGATCTGATGGAAGAGCCTTTGTGAAGACATCTGCGATTTGGTCATGTGTAGAAATAAACAGAACTGACAACTTCCGTTTTGCTACCTTTTCTCGAACAAAATGAAAATCAACCTCTACATGCTTTGTACGAGCATGGAACATAGGATTGGCTGAAAGATAAGTAGCACCAAGATTATCACACCATAATGTTGGAACAACTTTAGTAGGAAACTGTAGTTCACCAAGAAGAGATTCAAGCCATGTCACTTCGGCTACAGTATTAGCTAACGCCTTATACTCGGACTCGGTTGATGACCTCGATACAGTCTTTTGTTTTCTTGCACACCATGAAATCAGATTATTTCCAAGATATATAGCAAATAGGCTCCGTTGTGGAGATAGATTGGGATACAGATGTATTGATCACATCAGGTTGTGTGTTAGGATTCAAGAGGTACAGATGGTTGTGTAAAAGGAGGAGTTGGTGGTGGTGAGGCTGGTGTTTGAATTTGTGTAGAAGGGGCTGATGTAGGAGGAGATGGTGGTGGTGAGGCAGGTATTTGAGCCGGTGTAGGAGAAAAGATACAAGGATTAAAGGATGGGTAGAAGGAGAAATAAGGGTTAGGGGTGGAGGTGGGTGTGGAAGTTGGAGAATTGTGTATAAATGGAAAAAAAGGATTCATGGAAACGGACATGACGGGCAATGTAGACACTTTCTGATTCTGGATCATAACAACGATATCCGTGATGAGAGGTGCTATAACCAAGAAAGACACATGAAGTTGACCGAAAATCCATTTTGTGTGAATTGTATGGTCAAAGGTGTGGAAAACATTGGCAGCCAAAGACACACGTAGGAAAGAATAATCAGGTTGGCGACCGAAGACACATTCAAAAGGTGATAGGCCAGAGATGACTTTAGAGGGCATACGGTTAATGAGATAAACTGCAGTGTCAAAAGCAAAGTGCCGAAAACGGGAAGGGACTTTGGAGTTTGTTCAACCATTGTGATAAAACGGGTGAAGATATTATACACATCAGATTTTAGTTTTAGAGGAAAGATCTACACGAGAATAATTTTCAACACACAAAAGAAAATAACGATGACCTTCATAAGGAATGGGTGCTGGACCCCATACATCACAATAAACAAGATCTAAAAAACTAGAACTTTTATAATTAGAAGATGATAAATGAAGTTCGGAAGATTTCCCTATAGAGCAAGAACTACATGGAGATAATGCATTCTTATTTAAGACATGCAACTGAAATTTAGATAACATAGAATAAAAAAGCTGGGAGTTTGGATGTCCCAAACGTTGATGCCAGACATTTGAAGAAGCACCTGAAACAGAGAATGCAACTTTCTTGACTGGTTGGATATGAGGCAGGTGAATGGAATAGAGACCCCTATTACATGGTCCCATGAGGAGGGTAGTGCGGGTACGGATATCCTTCACAAGAAAATAAAAGGCATGAAACTCGAAAAATACATGATTATCAAGACAAAATTGTTGAACAGAAAGTAGATTTTTCTTGATTTCAGGTACGTGAAGGATATTAGTAAGAGAAAAAGTTTTATTTGGTGAGTAAATTTTGGAAGAACCAATATAGAGAATGGGAAGACCCTTACCATTACCAACATGAAGGTGATCAGTGCCAATATATGGTTCAAAAGTATCAAAACCTGAGAAATCTGGAGTGACGTGGTTGGTAGAACCAGTATCCGGGGTCCAAGTTGTAGTGCCCTGTGAACGAGTGTCGGAATAATTAGCAAAAGGTTGTCGCTGCTGCCGAGTTGTAGAAGGGTCACGATAAGGACATTGTGAAGGGGTGTGTCCTATACCGCAACGATTGCATGTCCGATACACCATGTTTTGGTTTGTAGCCCAAGAAAACTCATTTCCGTTAGAATTATTGAACCCGCTGCGATCGTTAAAAGTATTACCAGAAGTATTACCACGCCCCCCTCTTCGGTTTTGATTAATGTTAAAGTTATTGCTACTTGATCTATTTGTATAGAAAGCCTGAGAATTGTTGGTCGTCAAGGAACAAACAGGTTGTAGTTGAAGACCAAGTTGACCAACAAGTTGTAGAGCATTTATGGTCTCAACAGGGACATCGGGTACGGAGGGGGTGGATATAGGAGAGTGGCTAGTGGTTGACATGAAAGCCTGGACAGGGGCCACATCAGGGGCAACTTTCTTGATTAAGTATTCGTAATCTGAAAGTAACCCTTTTAGTTCTGAAAAGGCATGGGGTTGTTGACGTCCAATGATGTTGGATTTTACACCATTGTATTCCTCATGCAGCCCTGAGATGACAAGCATAACCAAATCCTTTTCTTTCATCGGCTCTCCAATGTTGGTGAGAGCATCCGAGTATTCTTGTGCACGATCCACGTAAGCGGAAGAGGACTCATCACCTTTCATCTGAAGTTTCAGCAGCTGTGTTTTTAATGTGTATTCCCGTGAAGAGGTTTGTGGAGCATATGCTCGTGCTAGAGAAAGCCAAAGTTCTCGGGAGGTGTTGCCTTGAACATGTTGGAATGATGCTTCAGAGATGGTAGACATAACAAGCATACGAACATGGGCATCATTCGAAACCCATATCGCATAGTTAGGGTTTGGTTGTGATTCGGTGGTGTCTTTGTCTTTTTCTTTGTTGGTTGAAGATCCACCTGATGTAATAGTTGGGTTTGGACATGGTATAGTCCCATTAACATATCCAAATAGATTGTGAGTAGTGAGAAAAGCTTCAAGCATTGATTTCCAGAAACCATAATTGGTTGGGGAGAGTTTGAATGCAAATTTGTGTGAGTTGTGTGTGGTTTTATCAAGATTGGATATAGAAGAAAGCATAGCCATCGAGTAAATATGAGAAAAGTGGATTTAATTTGTCAAATAACACAAAAAAAAAAGAACAAGAAAAAAGGGCAGCAGTGCTGCAGATCTTTGCGACCTGTGAAGGTGGCAGCTAGGGTTTTGTGGGTGTCAGATCTGTCTCTCTGATACCAAGACAAAAGTTGTATAAGTGTTGTATATTGTATTATTGAATAATAGGGATTTTACAAGAGATTATATAGATATTATATTTACACTCTAACCCCTTGTTTAGGGTAACATAATATAAACTTAATATAGTCTAATAGGTTAGAGCCATTCTGCCCATTTGAGCCTTGTCCTCTTTGAGTCTTTAAGAGTGTTTTTTCTCTTGATTTTACCTTTTTGCCGACAAATAGTCATCACAATAGGGGTTCTATACTTATACCTACTACACATCTTACATTCTATGAATATCAGAATCTTTTCTTCTGAAATTGCTCATCTAGTTTCATGTTTGTTTTTCCTTATCTATTACTGGTTATTAGGTTTTGCGCTCATGAATATGAGAGAACCAAGGAGATGACCACTGCAGCTTTGGCATACAAGTGTATGGAGGCTGCTTACATGAAGGTTATATATCATGCACATGCCACCACTTGCAAAGACGTGAACGAGTTAAAAACATCTCTTCAGATCGCTCCTAAGGGTTAGTTATTCATACTGTATATATATTACTGTTCTTTTCAAACATGGTTTCTTCGAGAATTTGCATACAAAGGATCTGTTAGATGTGTTTTTTCAAAGGGACTATCTGATTATATAGGTTCGATAATCAGTTTATATTCTGCCAGAAAACTAATTACAAGCAGATGTAGATTGATTAAACAAAGATTATTATGGTTGATAGGAAAATAACTTAAATAATATACAGCGAAGTCCTTTATAAGTTTTTAATCAAATTATACGTTACCGTCTTAGATTTGCTAAACCTCAAGCATATAAACACTTGACCCTTTCCGATTATTACAACTTGAGTACTTGACACACATAAACACTTTGAAGTACCATCTCCTGCAACACGTCTTGTTACCACTAATGTTGTGATTATTATTATTATTATTATTTATTATTATTATTATTATTATTATTATTATTATTATTATTATTATTATTATTATTTTGGTATATTATGGGATAATAAATTGTCGGTGACCTATCTTTTCAATCCAACATGTTTTGTTTTTATGTCTGATAGGGGAATCTCCTCCATCTGCTTCTGCTTCCGATCTTGATAATTTGAACAACCCTGCAACAATTGACAAGGCTTCTGCATTAGCCAAGGTTGTTAATACTCCAGTTCCTAGAAAAGATACCATTGCTGCTGAAAACAAACCCAACTTTACGAGGATTCTTAGCATTGTAAGTGCACACTTTTGACGAATAATATATTAGAGGTGGAAACGGGGTGAATTGGACAGTTGGATGACTTTCAGTCAATAAATACGGGGTGGGTTGTGTTAAATGCTTATACAAATCACCCATGACCATTTGGCCCATTTGGCCCATTTGGGATATCATATAACCCAAATCAACCCATTGTTAAAGGGTCGAAGTTCCCACATTCCGAATAAAATGATAAATCAATGAAGTGTATAGCCTGATGTTCATGGTTTTGCACTTCTCACTCTTAAGTTAATATGCAGGTAGATAATGTCAATCTGGCAATGGAAGCCTCAAGGAAATCACAAACTTGTTTTGCAGCCTCCAGTTCAAAAGACGAAGCTGTTTTATCTGCGGTTAAAAAGGTTCTTGATTTCGGCTTCCATGATATGGAGGAATTGTTGCAGCTGATTCGAGTTGCATTGGAAGTAATTAATAGTAGGTGATTCGAGTAATATATAAAAGGATCCCCGACACTAAAAAACAAAGATCAAGTGTAATCATCTGAAAGCTGCGTGATCACCTCCCCCTATGACTAGTGTGGGACTGGTGCGACGTGTCCCCCAGAGGGTGGGTTACCTTTTATCAACTTTATGATCCACATAAAGGCAACAAGCTTCAGGTAAAGCATCCACACTCTTTTTTTGTGCTCTTTCTGCTTATAATACTTTGGTGTTGAAATTTACTTTTTCTTGTTTTTCCTTTGCAGGCTGTATAATAATAATTTTTTTTCAGTTGCTTAGGCGACAATAAGGAGTTCAATGATTTCAGGTAAATATATTTTGCACATTTAGGGGGTGTTTCCAGTGTGCATTAAATAGTCAACTTATGCGATACTGGTTATTATGATAAAAAGAATCAGATTTACCTTCATTTTCGTTTTGGCTGCAGTTAACATTGCTGCATATAATCAAATTGTTGAGATAAATTCTATACTGGCTGGAAAAATCATGAAGTTAGATACTTGATGTTTCAGTGATGAAGGTTATAAAGGTAACTTTGGTCTAGTTAAATTTTAGTTATGGGATGATAAAAGGAGACAAATGTACAACATTGGTCTGTAATAATGATCATAGCAAACACTTTAAGGGAAATAATTAATCCTCCTAAACTAATAGCCAAAAATCCTCCTAACTAATAAATATGATGACGTGTGGAAAAAATAGGGGACAAGATTAGGAAAGAGAATTAGTCGATACAACATGTCATCTTCTTATAGTTTTAGTAGGAATTCTAGGCTATCTTTAGGAGGATTTATCGTTTTCCTTTATGTGACTTGTTATTTCATTAATCAAAATGCGGTGTTCTCATATTCCATTTTTTTGTTTGTATTATTGTTTACAGATGGAAAAGTCCTGGTGGTGTATATACCCGACGAGCTGCTTTGTTACCTGTGCTGCTGTGCATATATTATCATTTTTGGTTTGTGTTCACTTCTTTAGGTGGCTGATAAAGAGTTCAATATTTGTAACTAGGTTTTCTCATAGATGTCGAGGATTTTTTAATTTCTGATGTCTCATTGAGTCGTTCATGTTATCATCTTAGTATCAAACAATGGCTATATATTGTGTATGTATTTCGATTCAATCGATATCATTGTGTAAAGTCCAGTAAGTTCATTCTCTAGTAAAAGTCAACATAGTTTTTTTGAAACAAACTTTTGTATAAATGTATAGACATATTATGACTTACAATTGAGCACATTACAAGCTCTTTATACAAGTTGGGATTCTTATATTATTTGATCAGCAATGTTGGTATTTACCACGCCTCACCCCGATGGATACATGCCATGTTGTAAATAAGATAGAATAAAAATAGGTAAATTAATTATACATTTGATGATCATTCAGAGAATGTGGTGAATAATTCTTCGATCATATACATAGTTCAAAACTTCAAATAGGATGATAGATATATCAAACACTACTAATTGTATCCGAGAAAACTCAGATAATTTCTAAAACAAATTAACTTACGGCTGAGGGAGGAATGGGGGACACAAGGGTCTCATGATATATGATTCGTCTATATGTAAATGACGATTGGTTTACTATTGCGAATTCCTTGTTCATCATTTTAAATTTTAAAGAGTTATCCTCCAAGATCGCAAGTCAACTATCTCGGGCATTCCTAGTCATACATATGTTGTGCTGCCTTAACCTGGTGAAAAGCCTATATGGAGCGCCTGTGGATAATGCTACTTTCGCCCACGTCCCGTCATCACCATTCAACTTCCACGTAGTTGCATCGTCGAACGATGTGCCCCCACAATAAAGTGCACACAAGTAAATGCATCCGTTGACAACCATTAAATTGGCACGACGATACCTTGTTGCATCACCTGGAATAGGTGGAAATTGTATTACCCTAAAGACTTCCCTGTTCACATCAAAACAAATAATGCATCCCTCATGAGTCTGTGGTTCGATAACCGAAAAGTAAAGACTGTGGTCACAGAAGGTGGCCCGCGACCAAAACGAATATTCGCGCAAGTAGTGGTATTATTCTTGACAGTTTTCAATGAAGAATCTAATCTTTCTCCATGAATTCAATCTTTGGGAATAAATATATAAGCCCCCCGGAAGGCAACCAAATGTAGAAGCTTATAGTCATTGGAGGAGTCGGTATAGAAACCAATGGCATCCCTTTCAAAATCATAGGGAGGAGTATCATTGGCACTAGACAACTTGTAGTAGGCATCGGTCAACGGATTCCATAAAGCTAGATTACTACTGAGGAAGGTTTTGGTCTTGGAGGCTACACATAACAATCCATCCAAGCTTGCTAAAAGGTAATCAAACCTCGGATCGGCTTTTTCCAGTATATTAAAACCGACGGTAACTAAACTATCGTTGAGGGATTCGCGGCAAAAATCCTTATCTGCAGGCGGCTTGTCAAGTAAGAGAAGTTTATAGGTTTTAATTGGGTTGTTTATGTGTTGTTGGAGGAGCTGCATGTTTACAAACATACGCATCGATAGAAACAAATTCCAGCCTTGAAACGACATATGGAGGCGGTATCAGAAAAAAATTCCAAATGGGGCAAACTTAGAAAAGTTATGAAAAATAAATCTAAAAGGGAGCAAAATGTTAAAAACCTATAGAAAATTTTTAAAGTTTTATGAAAAATTTAAAAATACATAGACAAAATTTAAATTTGGAGCATTGGACCCCCTTACCCCCTTAGTACCGCCCCTGCATATGGACTTGGTCTTGGTAAGATCTCGTATTCGATTATGTTATTATCAATTATTAGTACCGGAAGCTCCTTGGCCGCGGCTGTTGTGGTTATCACCCTAGATGATCGATCAAAGTATTTTTTGGGTTAATTATTTATGCTGATTAGGGATCGACACACTTTCTGCAATTGTTATCGAATTTATACGTCTTTATATATATGATTGATAATCATACACTTATCCATCTGAGTTTATCTCCGTATATATATACCCTTCTTAATATTAATATCATTATCTTTATTGGGATTTGCGGCTAAAGGGCACTAGTTACCTAAAATTCAATAAAATCTTTAATTTTTAAATAATAAAAATATATATTCAATTCTCATTAATTCCATATAATACTTACCATTTTTAAAAGTAAAGGTAAAAAAAAACAACATGAAGGTCAGTCTAACTGGTCAGAGGCACTCCCGGTTTTACCCAAGGTCTTGAGTTCGATCCTTAGGGATGGCAAAAACCTTGGGGTTTTTCCTTCTGAATGCTTGTAACGGCTTATGGTCAGCATCTCGTTGTCTAGAGTACGTGCAAGACTTCACCATTATACGGTGAGGTTTCTCCGATGCCGTATATCGACTGAATGTTCGGAAAAAAAATAACAAAAGGGGTTTGTTAAAAAAAAAAAATAATAAAAGGGGTAATGTAGGTTTTTTAAAAGTTAAAGGGTAGAATGTGTAAATATATATAAGGACAATTTAGAATATAAGGTTATTTCCATTGTAAGCAAAAGCTTTTTTTGAAATAGGTTGATATTCTTCTAACCTTTTAAACAATGACTTATTTTATAAAATATTAATTTAAATCTTTTTAAAATGTACTTTTGTATACCCTCTTTCATATTATTCCATTAAACTAGAATTTCTAGTATGCACTTTTTAAAGAAAATAAATGTAAATGTAAATGTAAATATACTAAAAAAATCTTTAAGAGAGATTACTAAAATAAATGGTGTGTCACTAAAAAAAAGCTATTATAGCATTTAGTCATTGGAGATGCTTTTACAAAGATTGTTGAAGGGTAATTTAGGTAATTGTTATAGAAATTTATACCCGCAAAATTTGCGGTTGTTGATGGTTAGATAATTTAACTTTTTTGTAGCTAACTCATGATTTCAACCATGATAAAGTTTTTAAAAATGAAAATAAATGATCAAGTTTTACTTTAATACCAATTCTAATTTTTTGGTCAAATTAAATTGAGTGTGGAATATTTATTATGGTTATTTATGTTATAAACTTCAACAAGTAAGGCCGTACAAATCAATCTTATAAACTTTAATTAGTATATGCTGTTAATATATGGATAGCGTATGTACGTTGTTGACGCTTCTGGGTGCAATTCGTCTTGAAATAAAGAGTAAGAGGTGATGAATGATCGACTTTTAAAGATCAATTGATTCGCAATACGATAGGTTTCTCTATGATATATATGCATGCATGTATAATCTGGATGCTCAGAAAAGTTTCTAGCATAGGTGTCATGGAAGGTATTTTTGTTTGCAGGTTGTTAATATCAAAGGTGGTAAGAGAAATTTAACTTGATATCATTATTGAAAGATGGAAAATGTTGGTATTAGGCTTTTCAATTCTTCTAGGCAGTTAGATGTGGTATAAAGAGCTGGTTCTGGGTGGATTAGGAAACGGGTCAAAGCAGGCCAGTCGGAATCAAATGGGTATCTTCATGTAGATTTTTGGTTGAGTTGAACAAGAAAATCTGTCTTGTGTTGTTGATACATGAATGATGTACCGAATAGAACTACAAAAAACGTACTGTATTATTATCAGAATATGATCCAGAAAATTAAGAACGCATTGGGTAACTTTCAACCATTTGACATGTTTTCATTATAGCTTTATTATTTATTCATATAACCGAAATCAATTTATAAGTAGTTGAAATTTTGGCCTCTTCAGGTGACAAGGTACAGATGATCATGGTGTATACAGGACTAGGTGATGGTAAAGGACTATGTCTCGGTAACGTTGAATTCCAACCATATTATCAATTTACCGTTAGGCCCAAAGATGAATGTCATCCCGGCCAAACATCAAGCCTCGTATCACCACCTACACTTTCCAAGGCTCGTCCTTGTCCTTTTTATCATTTGTTAGTAGTCGATGTACTACTTTGGAACTTAGATTGACCAAAGCCTGGCTGGATCTGTCTTCAAAGGATTCACATCAGGCCACCTCTTTGAATTTTAGGAACCCAAATCTTCTTCCCCCATTCCTTGGCCTTTCTTTGCACAATATGTATTTCTCAAAAACACACACACACAGATACACATGGCATTCATATAAGCGGTCACATCATCAAAACCAGTGTCATGTTATCGATTTACATATAGAAAACAATGTAAACAATAATGATAACAAATGAGAAGTTAATGAAAACAAACAAACAATGAAATTCAAACAATAATGATAAAAGAGCAGATGAATTATTTGCTTTTCGTTTAAACTAGGGATAAGGTGACACGAGAGTCTCAACAAATATGGTTCGTGGAATTGAACCCACCCAATTCCCATGGAAGTTAATGCAGAAATTTGTTGCCAAGTCCTCCAAATCTAGTTTGTCTAAACGGGCCTCATACTCTGTAATCATATGCCAATCCCCATTCCTCGTTACACAGAGAAAGTTATAGTTGATCAGTTTATGATTTTTACGGGAGAAGGTTTTTACTTTCACCCACATATCATCACCTTCCATCCTCCAGAGCTCACCCTCCGAATATGCCAAGGAAGTGAGACCTGACCACCCAAACGGAAAATAATCCAGCTGGCGAAAAGATATCCCATTAGCATAAGAAACACACAAGTGAATGCTGCCGTTGACAACAACTAAACTCTCACAAAAAGGCTGGCTACTTGGAATTGGTGGGAATTTAACCTCTCTAAACTTTTCTGATTTTATATCAAAACTGACAATCCAACTTTGACCTCCAATAATGTTGGCATCTCTCACCACAAAATAAAGAGTTTCACCCACGTAGGTAGCCTGCGACCAACGACAGTTAGAGATATCAGGGTCCAAGTTTTCTAAACATTCAATCTTTCTCCACGAATCTGATTTGTTCGAATAGATATAAGCCCCCAACCGACCACTTAAAACAACCTGAAGAAGCTTGTAATCATCATTAGAAGAATCGAAATAGAAACCAATAGCATCCTTTTGAAGGGAATAGAACCGAGGTGAATCTGTCTTGGACAAGTTATTGTAAACCCCTGTCAACGGATTCCAAAAAACCAACTGGTCAGTTTTTTTAATGCCTACACATACCAATCCATCCAAAGTTGCCAAAATTTTGATACTGAGAGGATCAGCTGTAAATGGCATATCACGTTGCTTCCTTGAACGACTATGATGGAGTTCTGCACACGAATCTATATGATAAGTGTACCCACAGCGAAAATCGCACAAGAGAAGTTTATGTTTATGTTTGTCTACAGAGTGGTGAATATAATCGAGGTTCATCTTTGCAAACTGTTTGCTCGATATCAAGGATAGCCATCGTTTGCAAACACACATGTTACGAATCAAGCACTTGGGTGGAAGTCTTGGTAATATCTCCTTCTCTATAATGTCCTCCGGAAGCTCCCTGCCATGGGATGCCTTTGAATAAAATAATCCCATCGAATATAATGATTTTATGTTTTTCCAGTTGTGTAATCATATATATATAGATTCAGACTTAGATATAGGTAGATATTTTATATATTATCAAAACCAAGTTTAAGTATAATTCTTATTTTTTTTAAGAAGATTACGATCTTATGCAAATATTTAGATATATAAAATCATTGATTGACACACGTTCTTTGACATCTAAAATTCCCCATCATTTTTTTTTTACTTAACGAACTTCTTATTAAGTAATTTAATTAATTATATATATATATTTTTTTAATTTACAATCATAGATCTAACCCTTAAAATATTTACAATTAATTTTACATTAATAACCACATTAACGCTGCGTTACCACTACATGTGGTCACCGCCACCATCACACCGTCATTGTTAAAACCATCAAAAAGCAACTCTAATGGAGCTAGAGCTGAAACTATTGAAGAACAAAGGAAAGTTGTTGAAGGATGGCACAAAGTATCAACACCTTCTCGGTAGCTTTATATATTTGACGATTAATACAAGAACATCTCCTTTAGATGCAGCAAGAAGATTTTACACTACATAAACGGTTCTCTTGATTATGGCTTTTTGTACAAGAAGATTAGAAATTAAATTTCTATGATTCGGATTGGGGAGGAGATGCAGATGATAGGTATTCAACTTCAGCCTACTGTTTTGATACCGGAACAACGACTATGTTGTGGTGCAGCAAAAGCCATCTGTGGTTACTTTGTCCAGATAGCACGGAGGCCGAATATGTAGCTGCACAAGAGTGTATGTGGCTAAAACGGCTAGTGGGAGATTTATGGGTAAAGTTGACTACTCTATAGAGGTGATGTGTGAGAATTAGAGTACAAAGCATACTGAAATTCGACATCACTACTCTATGTTGTGGTGAAGCTAGGAAATATCAACACATAAACAACTCGCAGATAGCTTTACGAATTGATACGGGCCGAGTTGAAGAGAGGGCTATGATGTATTTAGAGACCCAAGATAGAGCTTCTAAAGAAGCATCACTAAAATGGACATAAGTTTTGCTACAAGGCTTCTTTTTCAAAATTGTCATTTTCTATGAGTTATTAGCCTTTTTATTTACTTTTTCAGGTTTTTGGATTTTCTTTTTATCTTAACTTTTGGCCCACTTGTTCTTTTAGGCCCATTCGAATTTTGCACTACTTTTATATGATTGTAAACCTAGGGAGGCTATTCAGTTATCAACTTTATAAAAATCAGTTTTCTCCCCATACACCAAATTGCGTTGGTGCGAAAATCCTTAATTTTCAGTATTCTTTTAAATCAACGAATTTTAGGAAAATTGTTCATGACATTCTTGTGAAACAGTTTCAATTATTTATCCAAAGTTTTGTGCATCACGAAAGCTTTGGACAATCCCAAGTTTGAATATTTTAGAGCGGCACTTGGAGATGTTGGTGGTGAGGTATGCACTAAGGGGAATTGTTAAAAATTTGTGCATATCACTAAGTTATTATTCCGTTAAGTCATAGTAGAATAAGTCAGGTTCCTGATTTAGTGGTTAGTGGGGATCTTTAGTTTGGCATTGAGTTGACTCCATAAAGAGCGCTTCAATTATGAATTTTGGACACACTATGCATATAGATTACCGGATTGAGATGATCAATCAGAATCAGTTCATTATATTTTTAAGCTTTTACTAAGTTTGATTGTTAGATGATTTTGGAGCTGTAATTTATTAATGAACTGGATGTGTCTTGAGATATCGTCTTCCCATCTGCTCAAGGTCGTTGGCTGGTATGTCCACAACCTGGAGAAGATTAGACAAGGAGGTATATAATTGCTAATGGGCTACTTGGATATTGGAAAGTTATATAAAAAGCAAATGCAAATTACTCGTATTATTTTAAGCAAATTCTGTCAGTCGGTGCAAGTTTTTTTTTCTGAATTTTTTTTTTTTGTTCACATAGTGAAGTTGTCAATGATAGGGTTCATTCTTTTTTCTTTTTTAACAGCGCTGGTTATATTTTATGATACACGGAGTACATTGTTATTGGTGTGTGCCTAATTATCACTTTTAGTTTGTAATTTGACAGATTGAAGATACTGTCATGCCTGAAGAATCTGGTTTAATTGGTTATGGAATTACACGCCACTATGTAATCTGGTTTAATTGGTACATTCGTCACATTATCCAGAAGTTAACAAGTTTGAGTCATTGCCGACCAGCCTGACCTCAGATTGAGCAAATTAATGGCATTGCACAGTAGTGGTGGTTATCCAACCCTATCTTAACAAACAAAAAGAAGTTTGGGTGGATGAACCCATATACTTGAGAACAGGTCAATTTAGGTTTTGTTTTATTTGAAACCAGTCTATACATGAATAAAAGGGTTAACAGGAAACGGGTTGGGTGCCCTGTATTTGTAGTGCATATGCCTTCCAAGTCATAAATTAACTCTTATTGAGAAACAGTTTTCTTGTTATTAGATCCGGCATACATTATTTGATTAAAATTAAAACGCTGGACAAAAGTCTTTCAAGTTAATTCAACCAAAACCTTTTTGACCCGTCACCCCTTTAGTCTAACGTGCCCATTTTGCCACTGGAAGTTATCAAGGTAATCAGTTGAACACAAAATATACCTAGTCCCGACCCTGCAAGTTTAATGCCTTTAAGCATATTTTAGACCTTTCCACCAGAAATCAAAGCGTAGCGAAAACTATTGGAAAATCCATAACAGAGCGAGATGAGATACGAAAACTAGTTAATTAATCCTTGACCTAAGACAGTTCCCAACCGATATGTCCCTAAAATTTAAATACTACTTCTGGATCAAAACGTAAACGTACAATCCACCCCGTTGATCTGCTAATAGAGGCAGTTACAAACAGATACGTCAATCCTCGTTGTCGAGGACGTTGATTTATTGACGAGTGACGATCAATACACACATACAGAGCAAGATGAGATACGAAAACTAACTCTTGAACTTTAATAATTAAGGCCGTTCCTAACTGATTTACGTCCCTAAAATTTAACGATTTCTGGATCGAAACAGTTACAAACAGATACCTCGTTGTTGAGGACGTCGATTTATTGACGAGTGACAATCAATACACACATACAGAGCGAGATGAGATACAAAAACTAACCCATGACCTTTACTAATTAAGGCCGATTTACGTCCCTAAAATTTAGAGAAATCTGGATCGAAACTGTTACAAACAGATACCTCGATCAATCCTCGTTGTCGAGGGCAGCCGGATCATCGACGTCGATTTCTTGACGAGCGGACGATCAATACACACATACAAATCAACTGATATACAAAAGTTACTGACGGTTTACTCATACAAACATGTACTGTATAGATCTACTGATAGATTAAAAATTAACAAACAAACAAACATATACATATATATATATATATAGGGGTGACATAATTTGAGACCACCTCTTATTTTAGGACCAACTAGGACCATTGATTTTTGTACACCATCATGATCTACTACGATATACAAGACTTTTTTGTAAAAACACTAATACTTTCCGGCGATGGATCCATAGAAAAATCATGTGTAAGTTACTTACACATGTGTAAGTGTGTAAGTTAACTTACACATGATTTTTCTGTGGGCCTGTCGCTTGAAAGTCTTAGTGTTTTTACAAAAAAGTCTTGTATATCATAGTAGATCATGATGGTGGTGTGTAACTTACGAAAATTAATGGTCTTTTTTTAGACTTTTTTTAGTTGGTCTCAAATTATCTTTCCCCTATATATATATATATATACACACACATATTAATTAATTAATTAATTAATTAATTAATTAATAACAACTGATATACAAAAATTTCTGGTGATCTATTCATACAAACATATAAATCTACTTATGGATAGAAATTAACACAAAACACATACATATACATATAGTCATATATCTATATATATATGAATTAATTACTCGTAATTAATAACAACTAAAAATATATAAATAACAACTTCAAATTTACACATATATATATATATACTAATTACCGCTGGGAGATCGTAAGTTTCAGAACAGGGCGGATCTCCGGCACGGCCGTCATACGAAGACCTGGCGGCGGAGGTGATCGCGGAAAAGCAAGCGAACGTCGTTTCCCGAACTGCGAAATGACGTGTTTTCGTGGAGCTAAACTGTTTTTACATTCTGAAAGCATTTCTGCACTTTTTTCTGCTGCAAACACAAGCCATAACCAGAAAGCCATGGCTGAGAAAAGGCGGGAAAGTTAGTTCTGTATTTTTGAATAGGCGGTTATGAGTTTTGATCATGATGATTGGACGGATTTATCTATATAATATTATAAAACTATAAGTTTCATTATTAGCCCTTCAATTTAAAACGTTTTTCGGTATATGTCCTTGCTTTTGCTTACGTGTCATTGTATATATGTAAATGATTGGTTAAATAGCATATCCCATCGATCAACAAACCTCATGCGCTTTTGTTTTTAATTCTCTCTTTCTATTTTTTTTTTTTCGTGGCCTTTTTGAAATTTTAGGCATAATTTTCATTTAAACCCGTAATTGATATAAATTTTTAACTCAACCATATCTATTAAAATATTGTATTTTTAACCCTCACATAAATTTATTATTTCGTTAAAGTCTAAACAATATTTTATTTCAAATAGTTTATACTGCACCTCTAGAAAGAAAGTGAGCTTAAACTGCGTACAAGTTTTTCTTCAACATTTACTTTTGATTTATCATCAAACTTTTTTTTGCATTATTAAATGTAATAAGCTTTTTTATGTTTATGAATTTTGGTTTGTTACAAAAATGTATTATGTTGTTTACAAAAAATATAAATCCTTTCACCTTCATAAAAATTGTATTGATTTTGTTTGGTTTAAATAGCCTGTTATAGTGAAGCCCATTTACTGAGAAAGCCCATTTACTGAGAAAGCCCATTTACTGAGAAAGCCCATTTACTAAAATTTGTTAGGCCCGGTATAAAATGGTTTCATCGTGTCAATTACTTTCTTTTTGGGTATACAAAACCAGGGATTCATCTTCTGTAAAGGATTTTAAACCACTAACTTTCTAATCACTCTGTTGTCTACATATATACTTACGATACAAATCAAATCGTGAAAAGAACATAAGGGATTATGGTGAAGAATGTAAGTTGGTTTTCTATTTTTATTTTCTTTTTAATAACATTTTTGTTTCTGACTCTACGTAGATAGCCACCCGGTTTAATATTATTCTTTTTGGACAAGCATATTATTGCTTTTGATGAACAAATTAAACTATTTTTTTTTATCTTTTAAAATATCTCAATTATCTTTTTTAACACATCACTTGATGCCACCACTACTATCCGTCGCTGACATCAACATGGGTACCGATTCTATCGACAGGTATTACCGGTAGACTTATTTGAAAATATATAACTATATTATAGAAATAAATGCTACTTAATTTATTACACTTTTATTTACATAGTCAAATTACAATTACATTTCACTCAAAAATAATATTAAGATATCATAAATTATTTATACTATATTATAAAACAGACCCCTGTCTAAATTTTAAGTTTCAACATTTATTTTTCAAAAATGTCCCCCATATGTATTCTATATTTACCTAAAATAACTACATTACCTTTTCCCTCTCCTCAAAACTGAACCAATTATTTTTTTCTCTCTCCTCCATAAATCATTTATTTATTCAATTCATTCAAAATCTTTTATCTCAAAAACCGTATATAGATAAATTATAAAAATTATATATGTGTTCTTAAAATTTCGTGCTCTTTCGTTAGAGATGTCATCCAATATACTTTTGACGAATTTTTAAATCCGATGATGGAACCTATGCGACTATGACATTTGGCTATTACACTCTATGAGCTATTACACTCACCATCTCACCGCCGCAACGTACAGGTATTTGCTCTCGTTTCAAAAAAAGGAAAAAAGGGAATCGGCTGGTATAACCGGTAAAATCGGAGATAAGGAATAGTAGAAACCGGAGCTAAAACCTAGTTAATTGTACTTGACAATGGACCAATATCTGGTTTTACCGGTAGGGTGAGGGTTACCACACTACAAAAAATAAAATGTGAATAGTACCTATAAATGGCTTGTGGTGATTGGTTAGTCAAAGTCAACAAACCAAGGTTCACCCATAAATGAGATTCAAAATGGGGAATGCGGCTAGGAAATTTTATTTTCCATTAATCACAAAACAATAGAAATGAATTAAATAGAATGCTGGATGTTTTCTTTTGCCCGTGAAGAAATGTAGAACATCAAAAGCAGCTAACATGTTTTATGACCCGACTTTATGACGAACCATATCCAAACATAAACATTTCATTTATCAAATTTAGCTTTTTAAAATATCAAGACATTATGATTAACGCACCGAAATACACAAAATTTGACTTAAATTGTATACAAGTTGATGATATTAGCTAAATATAACCATACAAAATGTGTATAATTTAGTTAGCTAATATCGGTATCTATATGACTTTGCATATTTTGTTTTATTTATATTTGGTCGATCATAAATTAAGTTACTAATGTGATAACTATATACTAGTAACTAAAAAATGTACGTTTCACCCAATGGCACTCTCAAGCCATCAATATGTGAATTTAAGTATTTTCAACTACAACAATGTATGAGTTTGTTGTGTTATATAGAGATGCATTACTACATTAACACAAAATTCATATTTGACTTTCAGGCCCCAAATAATTTCAATATGGGTCTTGCCATAAGTTTGAAGCTTTTTTTAAAAGTTAAAATTTGAAGTAATTTGTGTTAGTTGTAATCAAATAGCTATATAACAAAGATGAGAATCATAATTTCTTGAGTTAGTAGGAGGTGATTAAGCTTTAAGTTACGGGATTTGAACAAAGCCGTGAACCGGTAGAAAACAGACAAGATCCCATGAGATTTTTAACTTTTTGGAGTTAAGTGTGCTTAGGTAAAAATAGTGGCAGGATGGGTGACTACTGGGAAGTACTCATGTGGTCTTCAAGAACAAAGTTGTGAGCCTGTGGGCAAAACAGGTTGTGGTGGTAAAACGGGTGTTAGAAAAGAAATACAAGAGATTCCTTGAGAGCTTGGTGGGCTGTATACCGTTACAAATATAGCTTAACATTCAATGACATAATAGAAGCGAGGTATAAACTGTAGGGACAAATAATCTACTGGGCTTTGAGGTGCACTGAACAATATACGTTAAAGTTGTGATAAATGCTAATACATGTATACAGTGAATGGTACATTCTGATCAATGCAATATGCTTTTAATATGGTTGATCCATAACTTTGCTACATATAGATTTTGGTGAGCAGACTTTCTCAAGTTGTAGTTCGAATCATGATCATGGCAGGTCCTGTTACCTCATTGCCTGTTTGATGAACTTGCTACTCTCAAATGATCTAGTGTACACACATAGTTATAGGTATGTGCATTTGACGAGCAACTAGAGCTTCCACAAATTGTTTGCAAGCCCGTTTTTGGTAACAAACTTTTTTGAGAAAGTCTATCATGGAATGGAACTATGTAATCAACCTAGTGCTGCATTTATTCCCAAAGATTTCTTATTCCTCCCAAATGGGCTTTTCATGGGTTGAAGAATCATGATTTATAAGTTGTTGGAATGGATTCATTGCTTGCATATGTTGAAGACCCGCTGCTTCAAAACTCCCAAATCTACGTTGTTCTTGCATAAGTAGTGATCTGGATCCTCCAATGCCTAGAAAATCGACAGTCATCGTCTCATTACCACCAACTTTGTTACCTGGTACGCCTCTTACTATTCCAGAATCATCTCTGCTTTGAATCAGATCAGAGTTATTATCTTTTCCATCTTCATGTCCCATGTTCATTAGTCCAAGACATTGATCTCCTCTCTTTAACATTTCACTATAAGTTCCTGTGTCATTCATTACAGGATCAGAACCCAATATTGGTTTGGGCCCGGGCCCATATGTATCTTGTGGGTTGGGCTTTTGCAAAGCATTGTATCCTTCGGGTTGTGTAAGGATATTGTGAAACGAGCCTTGTACATCAAAGTATGACGGTGTGGGACTTGGCCCATCAGAATTGGTTTGGTCCGGGCCAGCCATGCTAGTAACATAGCTCTTTTGCATCATTGAAGAATTTATGACATTACTTGCTGTAGCACCGATTTGGGCTGCTTTCTGTAGCAAGGCCGTTGCAGACATATGAGCCATTGACACGGAAAATGGGCCTCCAGCTCTGGTTTCCTGAGGTAGGTTCCCGAAACCCAATTGCCCATTTGATGAACTGAGATCGAGTCCAGAAGTCGATGATGGTACACCTCTCGGGTTGCTAAGTAAGGTACCTGAACTACTCGAAAACAAACCCCTTGATACGTTCATTGCTTCGTAAGGCATTGAAATCTCTTGAGGTTGCAACTTGAGTGGGCTTTTCAAATTGTAATTGCCAAATTCGGGGAGTTCCATTGACATGCTATCTCCGGTGTTCATTGCCAAGGATGGCGTGTAATGATCGGTCATTTGTTGTGATTGCAGCATCCCCAGATTCACCTTGTTGTTTTCTTCAGCTAATGCGTCGCAAAATGCTCTATGTGTTATAAAACTGTCTCTTCTGCAATGGCAAACATGTAAGTTCAGTAATAAATCATCTTTCAAATATGTTGTTCTTGTAAAGCAGTACTTGTGTTGGTTGTTTTGAATAACATCTCAAAATTTGTATACTTATATGACGGGTCAAAACGGGTTAGAATGGAATAATCTAATACTTTATCAAATAAGGATCCAATTTTGCTGAATAAGTTAATCTAAGGATTATATATAAAGACACTTGAATACATTTTAGTGATTTACTAATGTGGGATGGGATCTATCTGCATACTGAAACTGATACTACATACAATAGCTTTGCCCACCTCGAGAAAATGGTGCCGCAATCACACTTGTATTCCCGAGTGCCACAAGTTTTTTGATGAGCTTTCCAATCAGACTGGACCGCGTATTTCTTAGAGCACCGATCACATTTCCATTTCTTCTCACCATGTTTCCTGCTATAATGCTTTTTGATGCCGGTGAGATCACCAAGAGCCCTGGATGGATGGTTATGAACACAAGATGGCTCAGGGCATATGTAGACTCGTTTCCGAGTATCAGTAGTTGTTCTTTGCTTAAGCTTCCAGGGTAGATTATGACCTCTTCGATGCAACTGCAGATTTTGGTCTCTTTGAAACCCTTTGCTGCAAATCTCACACACGAATCTGTTGGTCGCCATTAATGTCTTTGGTGATAAAGCAATAACTTCTGCTGTAGGATCTGCATTTACATATATACAACTTCAATAAAATTTGTTTCACGCTTATAAATGAATGCGACATACATCCAATCGTTTCTTTGAATATATATAGAAAATAAGCACAACGCGCAAACCTGGGGTTCCTGGCAGGTTACGTTTTTTCTTCGCTGGAGGAAGTGAAGTATTCCCACCATGTAAGTTGTCTTTGGTTTTTGAAAGTTGGTTTCGATTTTGTGCTTCTAATTCTCCGGTGTTTCCTGAAGAGAAACTACTGCCAGCATCGCCTCCAGTGAAATTAGACATAAACCTGGCTTGTTAGTGCTTATGTGGTTTTCAGGAGACAAAAATTTGGATTTGAGGAATAGAAAATGAAGAAAGTTTGTGAATTTTTGTGGAAGACAAACAAGGAATTTCCTTTTGTATGTTTTGCTTGGAGGAAATAGAATGTGTACCTTTGTGGTAGCATTTGGCTTATATAATCGTTTGGATCATCTACTAATTAAATTATGTTGCTAGCATGTATTAGTTAATTTTTTAATACGAAAATAATATGATTTAAAAGCATATGATGATACAATATAACTTAATTTACCCATTAATTACCATGTTCGTTTCATATCTAACTAGTTACTAATAACTATATCGATCTATCGTGTTATATCCCATTGGCTATTAACATAGAGAATTCATAATCATACCATATATTTTAATTAATTAAAATTATCACAATTAGGCATCATTGTCTGTTATATAAATTGTACAATATGGTATATTAATAAAAATGTATGGTACAAATATGTGTTTCCATTAAAATATTATGTTAATATATTATGTTCAACTAATTGCAAGGGTGATTTGTTAAGATTCTAGTTTAAACCTTTCAAAACATAAAGTTTGACTTGGAGAAAGAATCACATATGATACCTATATTTGTATGTTTAACACACATTTCATAAGTTATATTTGTAAAGAATGAACGTGACAGAAATAAGAATATCCACTAAATGACTTTCATTTCATTTGCTAAGAAAAGTACTCCTTGCAAACTAACTGATCATACCATGGTTTTTACTCGATCAATTCATGATCATTCAAGTACTACATGGGTTTTCTATATATGTTAGGTCAAGGTTTGTTCTCTCTCATTTATCATGAGTTTCCTTTTATTGGTGTAGAGATGATCGAGTGGACCAATTACCGTTAGTAATCCGAATCTGCCTTAATTTAAAGAAAACATGGTTTTTATCGATAAAGATCGATGTATCTGATGAATGATGGACTAGCCAATGACGTAACGACAAATACAAGTTATTTATATGGGTTATTCATATGTTTCTAAGTATTACTTGCTTGACAAAAAGTTTAGGTAGAAACAAAGTGAGGAGGCTAAGTGAGTGAGACATATACTAATCGACATAAACAAAGGAAGCTTACGCATAATAAAATTAACAAACCATACGGCATGGTATTCCTATTTCTAGTTAAAAAAATGGCAAAAATAAAATATTATTTTTTAACATTTCAATATTACACCAAATTTACTTCTTACTCCTAAAGGCTAAAACTACTCCTATAACTTCCTTAAAATATGTACAGTATATGTTAAAATTTCAACCTTAATCTCTATGTCTTTATATTTTTCTATGATAGCCTTTATGACTTTGAAAAACACCTTCAGTAAGATCTTATACATAAAAATAATTTCCCTTAAAAATAATTTTTAACCACCATATACAAACAATATTGAATTTGCTATTAGTAAATATTTATCCTATTAGTTTGATACCGCCTTGCTTCTTAATTAGTCTAATTCACAATACCGATTCACCGGGGAAGCATTTTCGAAATCTAATCAATGCTAGCTTCAAAGAAAGACTTTGGAGTTTTTTAATTTTGAGAATTTTTATTTAGTTATATTATAACTGTTCTTGATATTTTAATAATTGGACTACATTATCTCAATTAGTGTCATAGTCTTGAGCTTCTTTTGCTTAGACCGAGCCGCCTTTTCCAATCGAATTGCATGAGCTTTTGGAGATGTTGGGCTATACAAAGAAGTTGGGCTAAGTTAATAGCCGAACATGCTTAATAAGGCCCATCCCTACCAGCAGGAGTTGGGTGCGTTTTGCAGCGTCATCAGGCCACGTAGTCGAGCATGAGGACGAGAAAGGAGGAGCTGTGGGACCACAATCAACCAAACTCATTCAGGAAAGAATTCCCTCAAGTTATCCCAACATGACTAGTAATGTTAGGGTAATTTTGACCCTTAGATGAAAATCAAATGTCAAGATTCAAAGATGATCTTTAAATCTTGACCATTAATTTTCATTCAAGGGTCAAGATTTCTCCAACTTGACTCAATTTGGGAAAATAACTATAAAGTTAGCCGTTTTCACTTTACAACCTTTTTTTTTATTATTATTTTCTTCTTTTTTTAAAAATAGTCTTCCTTGTAAAAAGTGACATAGTAGAATTGTCCAAAATAATTAAATTACACTATGAGTCATTTATCATTTAAAATATCTTCATTAACTCTTTAAATCAATTATCTACATTACTCGAAACCACCTTTATCACCAACGGTCACCCCCACCATCACATCGTCGCTGTCAAAACCGCCACCGCATTACGCGGTACCGTGCTAATTATATTATAATAAGAATAACATTTTATCTTTGGAAGTATTAAAAAGTATGTAATATTTTCACTTAGCACTATTTAAAATATATTCACATATACTACTCCTTAACATTAATGATTAAATTACACTATTAATCATTTATCATCTAAATTATCTTCATTAACCCTTTACATCAATTATCAACACCATTTCACGTCTCATCTACCACCAACGTTCACCATCACAACCACCGGTTACATGCTTGTATAAACCAATCTGTTTTAAACAACAAAAAAACACATCCATTCAAAAAACACAAAACAACAAATTAATACCACCATGTCAAGGCAAAAGAATCAATATTTCTGAAGATGTGTTTCAAGAATACTCTCACAATTATTTATTTTTATTAATTTCGTAATGTTTTTTATTTTCATTGTTTTTTCTTATTGTATTATCGTTTTAACTTTTATTGTAACATGTTATTTATATTATGTAATGTTTTAATTTTATAAAAATAATAGTTTAGATAATATTATGTTTAAATTATTGGAAAATAAAATATTTTGAAAATTTTATGAAAATGATGTATGGATGTCCGATGTCGTGTTCTTTGATGAGGTGAGAATGTGGCCATGTGGTATAGTTGACATGGGCCTAACAAATTAACAGGTACCGACTTTTGCAATATATTTTAGATACATGAGTATTCAAATTGGGTGGCCCGATAATAGGGCCCAGTAACAATCCCAATTCATTATTAAGCCGAGTCCTGGTCTTCCTTCCTTGATGCTCTCCCTTAGAAAAAAAAAATCATTCATACTTGGCAACGTTAGCAGTTATAAATAAGCCCTAAGCTTGAATCTTCCAATTCTAACTTTACTTAATCGATCCTCAAATGCCTGAAAAATCAGTAACCAACCGGAGTTTTGGAAAGATTGAGCTAAAGCATGTTCGTTTTATCATCAAAGTTCTCTTAATCTCCTTGCAGAACTATACAAACAACTAAAGCTAAAAAAAATACAGATGAGGACTCCCTCAAGTTCCCCAACCTGACTAGTCAAGTTGAAGAAATCTTGACCATTAATTATAATCAATGATCAAGATTTAAAGTTGTATTTTGAATCTTGACACTGATTTTGATTTAATAGTCAAGATGCTTCGTTAGAAACAACTTGAGAGGATCTCCATCCAATAAATACTATCCAAATAGGATGAGGATTCCTTAAAGTTAGGAAACTTTACTAGTCAAGTTAAGGGAATCATGGCCATTGGATTAAAATCAAGAGCATAGATTTAAATATCTTCTTTGAATCTTGACCCTTGATTTTAATCCAAATGCCATGATTTCAAGTTGTTTTCAACTTTAGGGGATCTTCATCCATATATTCAAATAGCTAAAGTTCAAAAATACGTGTTCAAGAATTTTCTAAGTGTCTCAATCACTCACTACTATGATTGCATTTATCTTGGAACTCGAAGATAGCAACGACTTTCATATATGCATGGTTAACCACTTCATCCTTGACTGTCTTGACTAGTCGATTCACAGAAAATGAGCAACAAAAAATTGTCAATTTGTATGTTGGTCAATACTTCTTAATTGCATTCCCCATCTTAAAAATTAGCCCAATCGTCTCAGTGACTTATAAAGAAAACTATATACGTGTACTATAAAGGACATTCAGGTGTAACTCATATAGATTGTGCACCAATTGGGTTTTAATAAATCAGGTATTTGCATTTTATTTAATAGTACAAGGAGATTGTTCGATGCCTTAATTTGCTTTTGGCAAGTCCTTTTGACTTTTTATTAACTTGCATACTTTATTCCTCAATTTCCTTCCATTACAAATAGTCAACTTTCTTATCTATCCTTTTTGATCCTTTTTGTTGTTTAATCAATTCATCTTCATGTAGTCCTTCCTTTGAAGTGTAAACTATGGACTTTTACAACAGTTATTAGTGGATGTCTATGTTGTTAGATAATATAGATTACGTAATTTTATGAGTTTGACCCTATTGTGAAGACGGTTCTGATTCTTTTAAGGAATCTAATATCAATTGTCATACAAAATTATCCTACCGCATTTTATCTAAATAGTATCAGATTCGATAGTTCCTTTCATTTAAACATTAGAGTAATCCCATATGATTGGTCAACCAGCATTCTTAGCCTTGTCAGCCCTGCTTTAGGCCCGGTATTAAACTCTGACCCAGTTTTCGTATTACTAATTAATCATTTGTGTTAATGATATAGCAATTACATGTTGGAATAAACATGGTTTGATTCAGGGAAAATACTCACCAGATAATCCTATGTAACCTGTAAAGGCATTAAACATGTTTGTCATTGATTTCGGGTTCCCAAAACAAGGTGATTGAGTTAGGATGAGATGGGTAATTCGGCTGTGATGTTATGCACGAATTTGAGAGGAGTAAACACACGAATTTGTGTGGGATTATGTGTGTGTGATTAACCTTAACTTAGGGTTAATTACCCTCTATTTATAATGAGAGTAATTACACTTACCACCCTTTAGTAATTAAACATTCAACCCCTGTGGTGTTTAATGTGTATACCATTAGTCCTCTTATTTACAATCACCTAATGGGAAACCCTATTCTACGTCTCTAAGAGTAAATACGCTCATCATATATTTACCTAGACATAGGGATTTCATTATCGTCAATTATCATATCAGGAATGACACATGATCAGTGACGGTCACACTAACGTGGTTCCAACATTACAGGCCTGGGTATTTGATCAAATATTTCCAAATATAGACCATTTTCATAGTTCTAACTTACGATTTCCTTAAGTACCTTATCATAAATTTGATAAGATTGTTTTAGGGACCATCTGAAAATGAGTCATAAGTCCAAATCTTGAAAAGGTACTTTACCAGTGAGTATGCACATGCATATATATCCACTAATATTTTCATATAAGGTTGGTAACATAAAAACATAAACTATGTTTATTTATCCATTCAAGTTAGTCATATTGAATATTAAGATTTCCCAATTTTAGTAGGTATTAGCAACAAGTCAAAGACACTCATTCAGTAGATTCTTAGTCAATCAGCCTAAACAACGTTCAACTATCTCTGGGTTCCATCCTGTGAGGTGAGAACAGATTGGAACCCGTGATCATTTTCTTCTAGCAAAGTCTTACATAGTGGTTCCACAAAGCATTTACACCGAAAGAATGATACCACAAACCATAGCTTAGCGCACTTTATACCAGTAATTAATTCGGTCTCATAATAAATGGATACATTGTTCTGCTTACAAAATTAGAATGGGAATCAACATTGACAACTTTTATTGATTAAACAAGTTAGAGATACTTAGCCCACTGACCAAAGAGAGAACTGTTCGGGGAGAATATATATATATATATATATATCAATATATACCAAGTGGGAATTGAACTCTTGTTAAAGGTCCCTAGAAAGCCAGAATGTTGGAAGTGAAATGCTTTGCCTGCAACCACTTGTGAAAATTAATAGTCACTTGCTTTATCAAGTACTACTAAATATTGCACTTTAGTACACTTTACGGGCCACCATCTTCAAAATGCTTGCTATTGTTAGAGACGTAGATACCAACGCGTTTGTTTAAAAAGATTATTGTTAAAAAAAAAACTTGTGTAAAAAGGTTAAAAAAAAAGCCCAAACTCATAGTCTAGTCTCAAGCCTCAATCTCAAGCCCCTAACCACAACTCCAGTTTGAAACTTTTTTTATCATACATATCCTATAAGATATTGAGATTTTTTCCTATTTTTTGTATGTAAGGTAAAAAAGATTTACCCTAATATTATATATGTAAAATAAAAAACGAGAGAACTATAGACGAGTTAAATGAGGTGCTAAATCGACTATTACATAGGTAGCCCAGGATTACAAAGATATTGGGATTGTTTAGTTATATATGTATGAGCAATGTTATATATGCAACTAAGGATCGAATCAATGATTATATCGTATCTTTGATAAATCTATCACTATTATGATATTTATTGTCTATTTATAACAATTGAATTGGTAAAAAGGATAATGGAGGAATTCTAGTTTTTGTATCACAATTGGATACCTATCGATTCACTCATAATGAGTTATATGATAGCGGTACAATATCTTAATCCTAATCTCTACATGATCTTGACATCCCGAATGAACAAACCGCGTCTTTAGAACATATGTAGGTCTACGCTTCATTTAGCGAGTACCTTAAATGAATTATTTTTTATGTCAGCCAAATGAGATCGAACTTGAGTCTTAAGGTCACCAAGTACATATGTTGGTATATCATTTCAATTTTGTAATAAATTAATTTAAAAATATGATACAAAGAATATACAAGGTGTTATTTTGTTTTTCTACATCATGTATCTTGTCTATATTTTTTTTACACTTAAAAGTTTTAAGTCATAAATTATATGGCAGAGTTTTATATAAAATGAGTTTATGTTCAAAAACTTAGTCTACTTTCTCATTAATTTATTTTTATTTGACAATCAATATTTTTTGATAGTTTGAAAAAACATTATTTTTTTTTTAACATTTGATTGTTAGAGTCTTTAAACTCTGAGCAAGTTGAACATACTGTGGGAATTTAAGAAAAAAATCTTGTAAGTTTACCACTTTAAAAAAGCGAAGTCACAATTTATAGTTAAAATAAAAAATGACTCTCCTTACATAATTAACAGTTGAACCGTGCCTTATTTAGTATTTACTTTCACGTTTTTTTTTTCCTTTTACCCCCTTCAATTATCTGAGTTACGTTAAGTGTCCATGTGGCATATTAATAGCGTCGCTGAGCATATACTCTAGTCTTTCACATGACACCAGCTTAGAATTTTTTTTGGTTCCCATTACGCCTGCAAAACATGAATACACACTAGAACATTTCCACAAGCCCTATAATTTAAAAAAGTCAATTATTATCCATACTATGACGTAAGCTTATATAATTTCCTAACCATCTACCTAACTTATAAAAGAAACAATTTGTTACTCATTAGCTAGTGAAAGTGAAGGACAGAAATATAAAAAGTAGTTTTCTTTAAGTAAAGCCAAACCAATCTTTGTTTATTAATCGGCCGTTCTAAATGTTGGCAATAGTAGTAGAGAAAAATATATGGTTATTTTCAATTAACTGTCACGTTACATCTTTATAAATTTTTAAAACTTTTATATATTTTAAAAATAATTTTATTGTATTTCCAGCCATAAAAAGTTTTTACGTATCTTTATATTTATATACAAACAACAAAAAAGTATTAAAGCATGTTCTTAACTTTGGATATACACCAAAAAATCTTTAACTTTGGACAACCTTTCAGAAAATGGACAAGAAAAAAACATCTTTAGACAGAACATAGGATTAGAGATAGTCATTTACAACAATGTTTGATTTATACAGTTGTATAGTGTGCAATAAAACTTATATATTTATTGTAGATGGCTAATAATTGTTATAGATTTCTCACTCCCATTCATTTTATTGCCACTTTGCCAGCCATGAACGGCCGACAGTAGGTCGTCCCTACACAAAGCCTAATATATAGACTAGGTTTTCCGTTTTTAGTCTTTATTTTCTGGATGGATGTATATATATGGACATTAAAAATGTCATGCTTTCTACTCCCCTCAAATCAAACTTTACGAATATGTTGGATAATCTAAACAAAATATGTTGAATGACATGTTAAAGTTTGTATACTAAATTAAGTCAAAGCTAAGGTTATATATATATATATAGGGTAGGGTTAATATGAGAACTATAAATATGGAGAGAACCGTGAGAACCATTAGTTTTCCTCCCTCTTTCTTTTTTTTGTGGTTTTTTATTTTTTTAATTTTTATTTTTCATTTTGTGAAACTTTTTTTTTTTATTTTCTTTTAACAAAAACCCATTCAAAAAAAAAAAAAAATTTGTAAAAAATCATATGGATTACGTGTTAAGAACACGTATGGATACAGTACGGGCGTTGCCCTACATCCGTTCTAAAAGGGTTGTCATCGGAAGCATATGGAAATGATATGAATTTGATGGGCGACAACCCAAGAGATGGTGACGGTTGTTACGGTACGGGCGTAGCCCTTAATTCTAAGGGCAAAACCCTTAGAGATGATTGTTCAATGGTTCTCCCAGTTCTCACCATATATGTTGGTTCCCACTTGATCCCTTCACTATATATATATATATATATATATATATATATATATATATTACTCACCCGACATTTCATTAAATGTGTCTACATCTTTGGCTTTAAATATTTTTGTTTGTATTGAACAAAACTTGATGATAGTTACATAAATTGATTGAGTTTTGGATATATGTTTACATTGGTGTGACTTTAATCAAATACTAGAGTGGTGCTCGCGTGTTGCAGCGGCGACGATCTATAACGTTTTAGACACCGTAATAGTTTATATCGTTCAGTTTACTTTCATGAGATGCGTCAATGCAGGATCTAACCATATATATCATTCTAAAAATAAGTCGCAGATTAGATGCAAAAAATAATGAAGTGCAAACATTAACCATGAAAAATAATCACTTACAATTGTAGGGAGAAGACTAAGGCAATTAAAAAAATAAATATTCAAAGATTAAAACTTAATACGAATATACAAAGGACATAATTGGTTCGTAATTTCGTGAGTTATAAATTTTTTCTTATCTGTATCAATACGTTCAGCAATAATTTTAGAGTTAATGGAGATTTTATAACAATAGGGGCTTTAGGTAATTGTAGGGTTTTTTTATTAAGGGTAATCTCGGAATTTCAGGGATAAGGTATGTGAAAGTAGTTTAAATGTAAAGGGTATATTAGATAATTCAAAGGTAGAGAGTTGAATGGGAAAGGGGGTAGTTTGTTTATATAGGTAGTATAAATTATACAATACAAAAAAATATAGATTAAGTCAAAATTAAAAAACAAAGACTTTAAAAATTAAAATTAGGATATTTTTGGTAGGACGCAGGGATGAAGTTATGATTAGACAGAAGCATTTATACTTGAAAACTGTATAGGAATCGGTATGGCCTGAAAGCTCGTGAAGGTTGTACAATACAAGTGGGACAAACCTAACCAATCTTTGGCATGGTGAAACATCATTCTCTTGTTTTTGGCATGAAGACATATTTTGGACATGAATTGGTATGGCAAATTGATATTACTTGATTAACTCGATTTACGAAACAAATATATTATAACTAAAAGAATATCATTTTGGAGATTATTTAGTTATAACTGAACTTAAAATAGGTATTCCATGAATTCTCTAGAAGTAAAAGATATTTTTGCATCAAGGATAAGGGGTAACACAAGTGTTAGACCTAAGGTTAGGTAATCCTGGCAACCTAAGTTTTATATACCAATACTTAATGAAGCTTTAATACGTGCTTTATAGGTTTTGTTTGATAGCACTCATGTTCCGAGGTGGACACGTGCTCCTCCCCAAAATCAAAGGCATTTTAATACTCTTCTTACTCCAATAATTATTGACACCATTACCAAAATTACCAATTAACTACTGAGACCTAATTAGCGGGGACCATTAGTTACTTGGATATTATTGCAAGTCACTTTCTTTTTACGGGTCTTATAAATTGGTCCTTCCAATTTGAATTAAGCGTCTTAAAGTAACCTAAGGTGTACTATTCTTTGATATTTATTTACTTAAAAAATTTCAAATGTTTTTATACTTTAGTTCTAGTTGACAATAATAACTAGTTTAATCTGTTAAAATTTCGACCGTTGATCTGGAGATGTCTTGAGTAATCCTCACTAGTGGTGACAGATTAGGTTTTAGTAGTGGGCAGACGCATCATATACGTCAGCACACTATATCTTTTTCTATTTTCTTTTAAATAATGAAATATATATATGTCTAAATCAAGTATAAAGTTAAGAATTTAAAAAAAAAAAGTATAAAGTTAAGAACTTAAATACCTCATTTCATGTATAGCATATGGACACATATACTATGTAATGTTTAGTATATGACATATTTTTTTCTTTTATATTCACATCTATTCTCTTAATGTACATAAGTTAATCGATCATATTATTAGGTATATTTACTTTTAGTCTATATATCTTATTCCTATTAACTATCTTTTTGTTGTATATAAATGATATAGACTGCTAACTTGTGGTTAGAAGTGTAAAAAGACCAAATCCACTATAGATGATGACATATAGATATAAGTATATTATATACATATAATAATAATTTGTATGTTTATTAATAGTATAGTATAGTATAATAGCTAGCATATGTATATATAGTAGACTAATTTGATATAAAAGAGCAACGTGTCTATGTTTTAGAGGGTCAGAATTTACTTAACCAAAAAAAAATGGTTCACAATAATATAGGCTCTAACTCAGGTAGAGAAATATTAAACTTCACATTTGATGCTGGTGGCACCAGTACCACTACTTCTCATCATCATCAACAAGATCAGCTTGTTCTGATCAAAGAACAAGATCGGTTGCTACCGATAGCGAATGTAGGGCGAATCATGAAGCAAATCCTTCCCCCAAATGCAAAAATCTCCAAAGAAGCCAAAGAAACCATGCAAGAATGTGTTTCTGAGTTCATTAGCTTTGTGACTGGAGAAGCCTCGGATCATTGTCGAAAAGAGAAGAGGAAGACGGTGAATGGAGACGACGTGTGTTGGGCGATGTTGAATCTAGGTTTTGATGATTATACTGAGCCATTGAAGAAGTATTTGCATAAGATTAGGGAACTTGATGGTGAAAGGGCTAATCATAATAATAACAAAGGGGGGGCTGCTAGTAGTAGTAGTAATGAAGAGAAATTAGATCATACTAATAATATTCGGCATGCTCATCATCATCAAGAAACTTCGTCGAATTACAGATCTACTACTACCGCAGGTAACCAAGTTCCTCAAAAAGCTATTGCTCCCCCCTCCACGAATCTTTTCAAGTTCAACGTTATCGATAAAAGAAATAGATTTTAACTAGGGTTCATCATGTATTTACTTTTACTTTATGGCCGGGTTGGGAATTTAATTATTAGGGGTCAAGTTAGAGTTAATACTTGTATGATAATGATACGATGCGCAGAAACGCTACGCTTATCCTGACCCCAAATAAAAAGGAAACGATGAAGCTAGAACACAATTTGGGAGCTTTTGTGTGTTTGTCGATCTGCTAGCTAGCTAGGGTTATCCGAAAATTAGTCCCCAAAAGAAAGAATAACAAAATTCGATCGCAGGGTGCAGTGTGCCTTTCTGGAATATGAGTTTGTGTGATGTTGCTAATTATATATGTACTTCTGATAATACAATTGTGTGATTATATCAACACTACGAATCGCAATTAATTTTGAATTATTTTTATTTTTTGTAACTAGCTAGCTACTTTCGATCTATCAACATTAAGAATGCCAATTAGTTAACTTTGAACAATGACTAGAGTACTATTGTGTCTAATTTTCAATTAACCCAATTTTGCGATGCTTGATTATATATGGCCATTAATTCTCGTTCATAATTAAATTTGCATCAAAAAACAATATGTGCTTAATTAATTAGTTTTTGTGATAATTATGTGCTTCTATGTATCAACACTATGAATCGCAAGTAATTTTGATTTGTTATTATTGTTTGTAACTATACTTTCAATCTATAAATCAACGTACATTACGAATGGCAATTAGTTAAATTTTGAACAATGAGTACTAGCTAGGAATGAGTACTATTGTATCTAATTACAACCGAATGAACTTAATTTGCGATGCTTTAGGTTTATATTTTGATTTGATGGCCATTTTCGTTGATAAATTGCATCAAGAAACAATGTGTGCTTAATCATATGTAGTAGTATAAATTAACAACATGGGTATTCGGATTGTGTGCCCAAAACTGATCAATCGTAAAATTTTGAGCTCATGAAATCAAAAAGTGACACAATAAATAACAGAAAATTAGTACAACATTTAAAGTTAAGATCTTTAATTCATTTAGGGCATAAATTAGCTGATTTTAGCTTCGTGATGAGAAGTTAGTTTCTTTACGAACGAATACGAGTAAGATTTTAGGCATGTTCGATCTTTTAAGTAAGCTAACGATAGATCGAACGTGGGTGGACCTCAACATTTCGTTTTAGGTTCGTACATATAGGTAAGTCAGTAGTTGCTCTGGCCTTAAGTAGCTAGGATTGTGAATCGGGTTAGGTTCAGGTTCATGAGTTCACGGATTGAAAATGTTGAACCCCAAACCCGACCCACTCAAAGATTATTCTAACTCATAAATTACAACTCTGACACATGTATGTAGTATTACTAATCCAAACACGATCCTGATACATGATGATAAATGCATGAGTCAAACAGGCCGGATGACCCGATGATAACACGCGTTGGATAATTAAGTTACCACATATTGCCGTAGCATGCCGGGATCCTAAATTCAATTCCTAACATGTTTTTTAATTTGTTCCACGCTGAAAAAAACACTTGGCATTACCATCGCTCTAAGATGAAAATCTAGCCATGTTTAATATATTGTCATTATATATTCCATCGGCAAACACTTTCGTTATATAAGACTGTGTACTACAATTTCCTAGCTAGTTAGTTATATTAACATGATTAAAAAGGATAAAATATATGATCAAATATAAATGGCTTTGATATGGTCATTCATCCAACCGGCTTTTTGGACTCTTAAGGAAAATCAGAACAATGCTTCTTAATTGCCTTGACTAAATCTTGATGCTCTCTTTTCCATTGTATTACACGATAGAAACACAAATTGTAAATTTTAGCTGGTTACATTGGAGACTTAAACCCGAGATATATATATACATATATATATATGTCAACTACTACGGGTTCATTATATATATATATATGGGGTAACACTCCGGTGAGAACACACTTAAAATAAGAACGGTGATAACACCTTAAAAACGTCATTTTGATGCATTAAAAGTCCATAAAACTAACATAGTGCATAATTAGTTATCTTTATTTAAGTGTTTAACAACAAATTCATCCGTTAAAATCGAAATAATCATGTTTTTTGTTTTGTGCATCCATCTTGGATGCATATTCATCAAAATGATGCATCCAACAAAAAACGTGATTTTTTCAATTTTGATGAATCAATGTGTTGTTAAACACTTAAATAATGATAATTAGTTATTCACTATGTCAGTTTTATAGACTTTTAATGCATTAAAATGATGTTTTTAAGGTGTTCTCACCGTTCTTATTTTAAAACTGTTCTTATTTGATTGCCCTATATATATATATAAGGGTAAAGTTATTTTGAGAACCTTTTTTTTTTGCGAGAACCTTTGAGAACTTTTCAAATCAAGCCCAACCAATGATTATTCTTTACATAAAAATTATTTTTTTTTATTGTTTTCTGAATAACTTATGCATAATTTTGAAGTTTATAATTGTTTGGAGGCATGGATTATCATCCATTATACAATTCAGTGGAGATTTGGATTCTTGATCACATGTGCACGAATATTGTTATGATCACATGTATGCAAGTCGATCACATGTAATCATAACAATATTCGTGCACATGTGATCAAGAATCCAAATCTTCACATAATTGTATAACGGATGATAATACATGCCTCTAAACAATTATAAATTTCAAAATTACACATAAGTTATTCAGAAAATAATCAAAAAACAATTTTCATGTAAAGAATAATCATCGGTTGGGTTTGATTTGAAAAGTTATCAAAGGTTCTCGCAAAAAAAAGTTCTCAAAATAACTTTTCACTATATATATATATATATATAGAGAGAGAGAGAGAGAGAGAGAGAGTTTATTTCTTTTATTTGTAACTTAATTATATTCTAGCAAATTGTACATAGTCAAATTTTTACAAGATAACTTTACACTTAAATAGTTCTCGATCTTTATATGCTAGCTCTCGATCTTCAATTCGTCTCTTCCATGATTGGGTTAACTATACCCGAAAAATATAAAGAATGGTTTGAAGGTGGGGGGAACTATTCCAGCTAACCTACGGGTGGCTAGTATGGCTAGATAATGATTGTGGCAGCGACGGATGTTATTCCAACAATATGTAGTTAATTATTAGTGGTGATGGTTTTACTATTGTCATATCTGTCGTGGGTGCAAAGGAGTGAAAGGACTATTGAGATGGGGTTCTCGGTGGCGCAAGTAATGTTGGCTAAGCCCTAACATCCAATTTATTTCTAAGATTAAATCAAAACTATCCAACAAATTAAATGTTCTAGTTGAAATAAACATGTCTTAAAGTTAAAAAATAAAATAAAATTTAATTTTTAGCAGAAAAATCTTTGTGCATCATGATTATTTTCTTGTATCATCGTATATACTAATTTATAAATCTTTCGCCCAACAGATTTATTTTGATTCAATGGTCAAGAAGTTATCATATTTGTTAAGTTTTACTTTAATACTTGTTTAATAATAATCAATTAATCCAACAAAATATTCATAAATATATTATTTTTTTTGTATTTTGTTTTAGTTTAATTTTCACCAGCCATGCATGGTACGTCTTTGGTAAATTTTGATTGTGATTTTGTGTGTGTGTATTTGGTAACGAGTTGTTAGATCCCTTATCAATCAAACACTTCATAGTATGGATGAGCAAAAAAATCGTTGACTCGCGTCCGACCCGGAACTGGCCCGAACCGATCGGCCTGAAGCCCTAACGGGCCGGGTCACGGGTCAAGCTTTTGGTGGTTTCGCGGGTCACGGGTTGGACGGGTCGGGTCGGGCCGGGTCGGGTGAAGGCAAAAACCGAAAAAGTGTGAAGGAAAGCCTTAACCCGCTCGTGACCTGCCCAACTCGAACCGAACCGACCCATTTCTTCACGGGCCGGGTCACGGTTCACGTTTTCATGCTCTCGCGGGTCGCGGGTGGGACCGGGTTTTTGCGGGTCGGGCTGGGTTTTAACCCGTGCTCATCCCTACTTCATAGCCATGAGCTTTATTCAGAAAACACAAATATTCATACTCCGGTCGGTCGTAAGTTCTTAAAATGTTTACATTATAAGTATGTTATAATCGTATTTTTTTCTCAGTGAATATATTTTAAAAATAAATAAATATCCAAGTAAAAAATAAAATCGCAAGTATTGGAAGAGGCGAGTAAGCCCGAAACGACTTACATGTTCCTCTTTGTATTTTCTTGGGCCCATTATTTTTTCAGGCCCGGGCCAAAAGTGAGAAGGCCCCCTACGGCCTTACCCGGTTACCCCTAGTCCAGTAGTCCCCGCAAAATGCAAATTATAGTGCCCTGGTAAATTTCAAATTTTGGCAATGTCCTTCATTCTTTTGCCAAGATACATAGTTACAACTAGCTTAGGTGCATGTTAAATCCGATTAATGAAATTTGGAAATGAAAGAAAGGATAAATAGTGTCTAGTGACACAATGGTACTCCTAAATAAGTCCAAATAACTTTGTAAACTTGTAGTACTTAAAAGGATAATGTATATATAGGGTTAATTTTCAAGGAGACAATTAACTTATTTTTTCCGTAAGATATTTTTTTCTTTATTTATTAAAAAACAAGTAATTTAAATTATTCTCAAGAAAAGAAATATTCATTTTCGATCAAACTGAAGGCCCGTTTATTTGTTTAGTTATAACTATTGAATGTATTACTAAATGGATAAATAATTTATTTATGTCAACCTCATATAAACGAAAAATAAAAAAGTTACAATATGATAGTAGACAAAAGGGCAACAAGTTGTGTCTCCAACCCTTTCTGAATTTTTGTATAATTTAAGTAATAAATAAATAGGTGATTGATAATTTATTTAATATATTACACAAGAAAAAAAATATATAAAACTTGACTTAATGTATTAAATTCTTAAATAGTAAATATGTTAATACAATTAGACTTTTGTAAATTACTTAATAAGAAAACACCTAACAGTAATATCTTCATTAGGAATTTATTATCTCAAAACTTTACTTAATGACATCATAAGATAAAGTAAAACATTCATACAGACTACATTTGATGTTACGGTTGGGGTTCGTATTATAAACATGTAACATTTACGTTTTAAAAAAAGTTAAAAGAAAGGAAAAAGATAAAGTTAACTTTTTATTATATAAAAGTCACATGAAAAGGCCCATGACAATGGCATGCATGTAAAAGGGCCCATTTCAAACGGATGATTTATATCATCCTGTTAAGTGATTTAGACCAAGTGAAATGTACAAAACGATATATGGGTTACTGGATACAAATAATCAAAACCATGCCTAAAGATACAGATCAAATTGTTTGACTCGAAGAAATTGAAATAGTGAGTATCATTAGTTATGCGAGTAATTCGAATACAATTATTAGTCTAATTACATACAGTTTTTTTTTTTGAAGGAACAAACATGTATAACACAGGTTCATAATCATGTTGACAAAAAATCCGAATACAATTATTAGTCTAATTAATATAGGTACTAATCTCGCTTGATAAGTTTATTCATGGATTAAATGTTCAGAACTAACAGGTACGCCTTTGACTTCATCATTTGCTTAATGGTTTACCCAATGTTTCATAACCCGGGTCAACTGGGCCAATTGAATAGCAAATTCCCGGATTTTAAAACATTGGTTCACACTCGTTGCTAGAAATTCAGCCTATAGCGTCTTGAAGTTCGACCTTTTGTTGCCAAAGCCATAAAACCCCAAATACATCATCGACTACTTCAAACCAAGACAAAAGGACGGTTGGATATTAGTCATCCGGGTCAACTTTCGGTCAAATTAATACTAATAAGCGTGGATTGTGTGGTTTATCTGCCTCTGATCACAATATATAGTGGTCAGGCGTCACGGCTTAGAAAGGAACACCAATAAAGAGGAAAATGTGTTTCATATAAGTCGGCTTTAAACACTTGCACTGCTTGGTTGTTAGTGTGGCTATTGGCAGAAATTATAGCAAGTCAGACAATGTTATTGGGAACTTTGTCACTCTCCAAACAATCGCTTTCCCTCAGGTGATTCCCTCGATATCAAAGTCGTTCAAACATCAGTTAAGTAGGCTGGAGAAGTTTCGTACGAGAAATGAACATCTTCTTATGACGGCAATTCTGTCATCGATTACACTGCAGAAGTGTAACTTGTATATGGTATAACTAACATCAAGAATGTAGAAAATGCATTAAGCGTATAGCAGTATAGGAAATTAATAAGAGATTTACATACTTACTGATATCTAGCTTGCTGATCTTCTTGCTAGTTCTGAACATAATTGACCATCAAAAGATTGTTTAATTATTTCGAGTATAGAAACTCACTGGCCTACTTAGGTTATGTACGACGACTTCAACACGAGGAACACACCTGAAAGAAAGCGATTGTTTGATGATCAAGAAAGCCCCCAATATTATCACCTGGATTGTTATAATCGCAGCCAAAAGTGCCATCACAAGCACCGCGAGTACAAGGCATTTAAACCTGAAACATGTCAACCTCATCATAATGGTGTTTTCTTTATTAGCCATGACTCTTGCCCACTATACATTATAGTCAGGACGGCTCACATGCTTATTTGCATAGATTTAACCGTGAAAAGCCCAAGATCAGCAACCATTGCCTCACATCCTAGTACAATAAAAAGGAATTTCAAAATCGTCTCAAACAGAATTTAATAAGAAATTAGCTTAGCATGCTTGGAAGCTAAGTACCTATATGTATGGCAAGGATGATTCAACGAAGTGAAACCTAGGCCTAGACGTCCTTTTCTTTCATTTGAAGTAATCATTGGTGTATTTAACGTTTTTATGGCTTTTGCAACCCAAAGGTAGATCCTTAATCAACCCATTTTGCAGTAGCTAAGAACTAATTATATCTTCTTTTAGTAAGGCTTGTCCTTATTTATAGGGATATATGGCATAATCAATCACTATTTCATTTGTAACAGTTCACAAATATTAGGCCACCCATGAATCAATTCTGAGCCACCTAAATTTCTTTTTCACACATAAGCCCTGTTTTCATATGTATAAAAAGTTAAAAACATAGTTCCATGGTTTAGGCCATTGAGTTGACGAAAGTTCATAACATGGTGTTTAGCTAATACGAGTAATTCATATTAATTAAGCTTGAGAGTTGAGACTGCTGGTATTATGACCACGATTTATATAATATAATCCTTAATAAAGCCTTTCAGTCGACAGTGGTCAATCATCAAACGTATAACTTCCATTGTAACTCATCATATACGCAAGTTACTGTCTCAAAATTCGATCCTTTTTATTTGTTACGTCTATTTCTAGCCCAACTCGTACAAAGCCCAGTAAATAAGCTTAATGTTGTTCCATTCTAAAACCACAAGAAACAGGAAGAGGAGCCCATTGGACAAATTGGTGTCTCCTCTTCGACCATAGTGTGTCAAAGACTTATCATGGACACTATGGTCGAAGATGAAAAGGTATGGATGGTCCTATCAGTTGTGGACACTGGATTTTTTTGGACAGTAGAATACATTATCTTTTTGGACAATAACTTTGTAAAAGGTTATATTTGTACCTCAGCACAATAGTATCAAAATTCAATTCAATCTTAAGCGAATTGTACACATTTTCATGATCCCACATAAGGTTTTAAGTTAAAAGAAATAACATAACTACACATCTTACCATATATTAGAGTGTTTGATACAAATTTAAATACAATACCGTCTTGCATAGAGTGATATATAGTTATAATACTCGTACGATGTACGATAGCTATATAGATTGTATCATAAAGAAATTCGAATATACCTCATACATGATACGTGAGTATGAATTAAATTGTGGTTAAAGTAAAGCGATGATCAAAGCTACATGATAATAAACAGTAATGATAAATATAATATATGTTTAGTTAGAGTTTTGGATTTACCTTAAATTTTTATAATCACATCAAAATCGTAATTTGTAAGCATAGTGGATAATGGCAAATAACCTTTTGATTTCAGATCATAAACTCAAATTTTTGAATTTTCATGTTAATAACTTATTATAATTCATATAAGTAATAGGAGTTGAAGAATTAAGGGGGAAAAAATGACAATTTATTAATGACAAAACGATCAATCAAATAAGATTATAATATTTTTCTATATTAATAAGCCAATAGTTAAAGTTTAATTGTAAGTATACTAAGGAAATTGAATCTATATACAATTAAAAAAAGTTAATTTAGTATAATAAATTAATTAAAATGACACGTGTCGATCAAGGATTACGCCACATGTCGTTTCAAGAACATCTTAATCCTGTTTTATTTTATTAGTAGATCTAAAGAAAGATTAGTATTATCAAATATTCAATAGTCTCTTTTATTTTCCGGATGTAGTTTTTGGGGGTTTAGTTTAGATTTGAGTTAAATGCAAAAATGATCCATGTGGTTTTTAAACTTTTGCATTGATGGACCCTTCTTAAAATCTTAAGCAAAGATAATAACCGAAACTATGTTTTAACTGCAATCTTGGTCCAATTTAACTATGTCATGTGCCCTCGCATGGGTGTAAAGATATATAATCCGTCTAATTTTTTTAAATTATAATAAACAAAAAACCCCACCTTGCTTGTCGAAATCGGTGGAGCCTCAAGCTGGCATTGTACCCTATCATGCGACGGAGCAAGATCAGTTGCTTTGATTGGAAACTTTACTACATTGGCTAACTTAATCTCTCTATTCCCATGAAATTTAAACAAGATGCCCTTCATTGGCACTCTATACAAACACATAAATAACGGGTTCTGCCTTTAATCATGGATGAGGTATAAAGTTCCACCAAATAACACTCTGTAATTTACCATATACTAATAATATAACATGTACAAACTTTTGCAAAGTTGAAGATGAAAATTCAAAAATATAGTTACAAAATAAAAATACAATGAAAAAAAATCTCATATTCTATGCATTAGTTTTCAACATGTTAAGAAGTTCTAAAAAATACCATGATAGTTTCAGGAATCAAACCTTTGGTTCCACAGATGCAGGGAACACCCGCTTACCAACTAAGCTGCTACACTTAAAAGGCTCTTTTTCCATACAACTTAGTTGCTACACTTGCTTACCAACTAAACTTCTACACTTTTGAGCTTTATTTATAGTTTGGTTGTTAAGTTGGTGTTCCTCAAATATGTAAACCCAAATTCGCCTTCTGGAACCAAAATGGTATTTTTGGAGATCTTTCAGTATGCAGAAAAACAACGCATAAAATATAAGATTTTCTATGTTATTTTTATTTTGGTTCTATATTTTTGAATTCTCTTTTCAACTTTGCAAAAGTTTGTACATGTAATATTATTAGTATGTTAATTACAAAGTGTTTTAGTGAAACTTTGTACCTCGTGACTAAAGCCGGAACCCTTTTTTTTATGTGTTTGTATAGAGCGTAGCTAAAGGCATTTTGTGCAAATCTCTTGAAAATAAAGAAATTAGGTTAGCCAATCTGGTAAAGTGTCTAATCAAAGCAGATCTAACCCATCACATGATAGCGTACAATACCAGCTTGAGGCTCAACCGATACCAGCTTGAGGCTCAACCGATTCCGCCACGCGATGGGTGAGTTTTTCTTATAACAAATAAGACGAATTATATATGTTTACAACTACTAACTGTTTTTTCTGTATATCTAAAAGAATGTTATTTTGAAGAAGACATCCACAACGCAAATATTGTAAGTGACAACCTTCACATCCTATAACGGTTCACATGGGGTTATCAGAGGGTATTATCAGTAGGTGTTATCAGTATGTGCAATGTGCATGTGTATATTGTTTAGATTTGTTGTAAATAAGTATTATGAAATACAAACTATTACTTTTTATGGGAAAAAAAAAACTGGATAAGAATAAATTGTTTTTAAAATGTATAACAATAATATAAGTTTTTCCAGATTAAACAAATTCCATATCATATTCCCAAAACCGAAACAAAAACTTAATATGATTAACTTAATATGATTCGGTCACAAACCAAACCAAAAACCATATTTAGAATCAATTTGTTTTAGTCTATTTTTTAAAAGGTTCTAATTTTTATTTAATCACAAAAAAGCCAAACCGCAAACACCACTAAATCAAATTACGAAACATGAACCCTATCCTCTCTATTACTGATGTTATTAATCTTCCGAGACGAAAAATGACTTTTGGTATAGACCACAAGGATGATTTATGTCGATAAATGATTTATGTAGATCACCTTATTAATTATATATATATTCCTAATAAATCTGGCCTAAAATCAAACACTGAGCTTATACTTTATGATTATGTGTGATCTTTGATCAAAATCATAAAAAATGTGTATACCCATAATATTGGAGTAGGAGAGAATAAATTTGAAGTCATGTGGAAATTATCTTGGTGTTATTAGAGTCGAAATATGTCGCACGATTCAAAATTTAATGCATCATAATAAACTATGTTATAAAATCCAGACTTTCAATACCTAACAATAAAAACTATACCATATTTTTTGTTAAAATACACAAATCTGTATAAACACACACAAACTAATAACCCTTAACAAATAAACTAATAAAAACCCAACTAAAATACAAAATATAAACAAACTACAAACCTTGAAATACCTCATTATTAGGTTGTAAAAAAATGTATTAAAAAAAGATTTGTTGATATGACATTGATTTTTAGTCAAGCAATTGAGAGTGCTATTATAAATTAAAAAAAAAAGTTATTAATAATGCATCACTACACCAGCATATAAAGCTTGAAAAACTTTTTACAAACATGACCATACAAAATCCTATCAACGCAGACCAAAAAAGAAGAGTTCATGTCATCCAATTACATTGAAGCACAACTTCATAGAAAAGAAGAAGACTTAAGCAGATAGGATTATTCACAAAGAATTTTTATATAAGCACAAATAAAATCATGGAAACCTTGTAAAAATTTACATCTCCATGAAGAACTTATGTGCTATAATAATAAAAAATAAATAATAGATTGTATTTTCATGTATTATTAATCAGATATTGCATATAAGAAAATGGGTCTTGAAAAGAAAATAATAATGCTAGGTATATTTTTTGTATGGCGGCCAGAGATTAGCAGTTATGTAGAGAAAGAGGATGGAGGTGTTTCTTAAAAGAAATAGAATGACCAAGGAGAGAAGGATATTTATGTAAGAAGCATTAACCCTAAAAGGCCAGGCCCATATTCTCCAAACCCATATTTCATTTTATTAATTGATACTCGTATCAATTTGCAACAAATAAAGGGTACCACTATAAAACCACAACGTGAACCATCACATTTTGAACAATATTTTTATATAAATTTCAAATAAATTTTTTTTTTAGAACATTCAATCGGTATACGATATCAAAGAATCCTCACCATATAAAGGTGAAACCTTATACGTACTCTAGACAACGAAATATTGACCAAACATCAGAAGGAAAAACACCAAGATTTTGACATCCCTAAAAATCAAACTCAAGACCTTAGGTAAACCGAGAATGCCTCTAACCAGAGCTAGAAATCACTAGCAAATCAATTGTTAATGTCTTTATTTGTTTCAATTTGATTAGTAACTTCATTCTTAGTCGCAAAAGTTACCTTTTATTTGGAAAAATATAATTTTCCCCGTTGTTTATTGCATGATATGCACTTCTAATTGATAGTTTTTTTTTTTTTTGAAAGGTGAATTTCGCTTGAAACTTCGTGTCGCGATTCGACAACGAGAGGTCTAGCATACGTTGTCTTAGCTGGGTCCGCGCTAACGAGCTCTCTCGAATTAGAAATGCCTATTTTAAATACCCAATGGGGTAAACCCCTACTAATCCGCCCGAAGGCACGACGATTAATAAGGGTAAACCCTGCCCTCTCAGACTTGAACCTGGTTATACCCAAGTCAAGCCCTCATAGAAGGATTACATATATCTCAAAGTTAGTGGAATGTAGATTCGAACATAAGACCAATAAGTCATTAGGAGAACTCGAAACCACTACACCAACTCATCATTAATTTTCTAATCGATAGTTATTAACTAAAAGAAATACAAACTTTAATAACTTTTTAGTATATCTGCATTTATCAACTATGATGAAGAATGCAAAGGCTCTAAAACATGATTAGATGATGATCTCTCGAAAATTTCAAATAATTCAAATAAAAGTGCAGGGACCGTAAATGTAACTCACTGAAAGTTACTTGACCTTGGACTGGGTATCAGTTTGGGCCACTTAATTAGACCAACGAAATTTTGAGCTGGAAGTTTATACTAAGGACGTATTATTTATACTCCAATTCAGACAAATGAGCTTACGTAATCAATCATTAAAATAAATAACTTGTAGTTATGAGAGTGACCCAACAATTGTTTATTATTAGCCTTGTGCCCGCGTGATGCGGCGGGACATAGGAAAAAAAAGTTGGAAGTAGTGGTATTGTGTTATTACTGGAATGTATGATTCAACTCAAATGTTTCTTAGTCCGGCTGAAAGTGTAAATCACAGTTGTTATTTTAGAGTGAACGTTTTTTATGTTGATTGATTATTAAATTTAACGCATGTGTGTTTTTTTGGTATACTATGTGAGCAACTTCAGAGAAGGGAAGGTTGTTTTTTTAAGGATATTTTTGGAATTTTAGGGAAAAAGTGTTAAATTGTAGTATAGATTAAAAGGGTAAATTAGAGATTTTAAAGGTAAAGTGTTAAAAATTTTTTTGGTAGTTTGTTTATATAAACGAGCATGGTACCCGCGCAATGCGGCGGTGTTAGCGGGGACAGCGGTTTTGTGGTGTCGGTGATGGTATTATTGGTGGTGGTGGCGGTGTCAAATCGTGTAGGATTGTAAGTTGATGTAAAGGTTATAGTGAAAATATTTTAAAAGATAAGGATTGAAGTGTAAATTAATTCATTAAAAGCATAAAATGTCTAAAGACAATTTCGGTAATTGAAAGACAGAACTTTCTAAAAATAAAAATAAGCTTTTGCTTTATAAAAAGGTAAAGATGTATGCATCTATATAGTTCCAACTCAATTTGTCTTTTTCAAAAAATTACAGTTTTTTATTACTTTGGTACCTCTTTTATGCTTTTAATTTTCATTTTTCAGAAAACCACTAAGTCAAATTAAAAGATGGTAATAGACTACTTTGATTACAGCCAATCTATTTACATAAAGTTAAAGGATTTTTATTTTTCTCATATCATTCTTTGGTGCCAAGGGACTATACCTTATACTATCGGAGTGCTAGGAAAAGGCTCTAAGCCCAATAGTTTTTCGGCATTTTGCTGGTTTTAATTTCTTATATAGTTGCACGAGTAAGTCTTTATAAATTTTATCGTCAGAAAGATCTCTTACAAGTTTGGAATTAATTATATTGACCGGTATCCCGTATTACTTTGAATCGTAACACCAAAATTTACACCATTTTTCAAAAAGAAAATCACAATACATCAGTCTACTCTATTTGTATGGTAGTTCCGCTAGGTCTTGATCTAGCTAGAGAGTGAGTTTTAACGTTTTCTCGCAATCTTTAATCATCTTATAGTGAAGGTAATTCAATTTTTTTCAGCAATTAATCTTTAATCATGCATCTAGAAGATTGGAAGTCCTCCCGTATGACTAATGTTTGTGTCCTTAATAATGTCTATTATGGCCTCTCGAGACACCTTGTGATCAAGCTCATAGTTGTGTTTCTCACGATAAACATAGTTCCAAGTGCACATAATGAACATTAGCACAACAACAAACGAAAATGGCAAGCATCGCTTAATCTCAGACGGAATTTGTAGAGAACTACTGCAGTTAAGTAGAGGTATTTTGTGGAGCTAACCGCAAGCACATATAATATCACCAAAAGTACTTTCGTCTTCCTTATGACAAGCATGATCACCACCATGAACCACGATGTTAACGTCTAGGCAAATATTACCACAATACCTAGCTTCAATGATTTCAGAAAATTAATTATATAGTAGCGAAAGTCCCAAAGCGGCATGGATGCTAGAGTTTAGCGGAAAGTTTAGCGGAAATATCTAAGGAATCGTGGTGCTTCAAGCCAGGGCGTTTCCTCTCTAGAAGTAGATCATTATTAGGTGTTCGAAATGAATTGGTTTGTTCGATGGTATCAACATCCTGATCGGCATTAACAACATTGGTGATTCTATTGCTGCCACCGGGGGTGGACACGTCGGAGTTTCGTTTGCTGCCAGCAGCTGGGGTATTCATGGTGTTGCGAAGGATTCGATTCCGGCTAGCTAGCTAGACAGGAAATACTAGGAGTATATGTAAGGTTTAAGGCTTTAACGGAATATAAATTTCAAATGTTTCAAATATATTTTACTTCTCTTCAAACACCGTCTTTGTCTTTCAAATAAAGTCGATCGATAGAAAAGTTATGTGTTTTTTTACTAGCGAGGTTTGCTCCTATTTATAAGAGTGAGTTTCTATATAATGCTTAATACATCATGTCGAATTAATTGTGTTTTTGTAGTATAATAATGAAAAAAAAATCATTAAACATTTTATTCATGACCCACGATCCCACGAATCAATTGTGAGCTACCTATAGGCTATAACGGACAACTAGTTGGTTGATGAGTTGAGGTGCATTTTCCATGTGAGTTTATGTAGGTTGCCAGTTATAGAAGAACGTACGTTGTTAAATGAACGAACATATAGTTGCAAGAAAATAAGTGACTATTTAGTTGACTCTTGAATACAATGAGTTAGGAGCAAGAGTGTAGTCGGCTAGTTTTATCGGCAAAAATCATCGGCAAGCATCGGCTAATCGCCTACACTATAGCATCTCCGTCGGCTTGTATCGGAAAGTTTAATCGGTTAGTATTGGTTATATATATCGGTTAATTTTGGCCGATCCTTGTGAACGTTGGGAGCGTATACTTTGTGACCATTTTTTTTTTTTTTTGGTTCTTGTGCTCGCCGGAAACCTAAAAAAATATTTGGGGGTTTTCGATTTTGAGGCTTGATCTACGTTTTTCTTGGCTTATATTGCCGGAATACGTGCTGATAAAACTTGTTGATGCTCCTAACGTGATATATCACCCTTTCCGGTGAGATCCAAAACCCCTTATTGGGGTTTCCGGTCGTCGCCGACAAAAAATGTTCACTTTTTACGGCCAAAACTTTGTTTGGCTTTGCAAGGGTGTAGTTGGCTATTTTTACTACTTGTTCCTTCAGTTTTCCGGCGATCCCTTTCTTGGGTTTTCCGGTGAGACTGCTGCTGCTGTTGCTACGGCGGCTTGTGGTTTTTCAGCGAGCCCTTTCTTGGGTTCTTGGTTTACTACTGCTGTTGTTGCTACGTATATTTATGTATATTTATATATTTACATTGCCGGATTTTTCCTTGGTAGTGTTACGGTAGTGTTGCCGGATTTTTCCTTGGTGGCATTGCCGGATTTTGTTCCATTAAAGCAATAGGTAGCCGGAAAAAGGTAGTTTTTAGCCGTTGATCATACCGTTGAACAGTTTTTTAGGTTGCCGGTAAAAATGGGCGATGATGATACAAATGTTCGTAAAAATGGGACTCGGATGATCCGGGGCGTATTTTGGTGGGGTAAACCCTTCGGGTTAGCAGCCATGGTGTCTCCGACTTTTGAAATTCCCAACCCCCAAATTCTAAGCCCAAGTTTCATTTTATAAAAAAAGGCCACTTTTTTTGTTTTCCGGCAAGTTTGATTCGAATTCCGGTTACCTTTGTTATGTTATCAAATTGATTAATTTGGCAAGATTTTTATCCTACACCATCACTTTTGGCTTGTTTTTTGCAACGACACGTGGCGTCTTGTGATTCGTCGATAATTTGTCGATTTAGCCAATTTGCCAATCTTTTAGTACTACACCCTTGCCCCTTAGAATGATACATCACATACGCATCAACAAACATCTACACAAACTTTGTGATTATTCAAACATTTAGGTTAATTACTCTATCTATATCTCTATCTCTATCTCTAATATATTATAAAACATTTGTTCTCTCTAATTTTTCAACTTTACACAAGTGAAAACCCCAAAATACTTTTATCACTTATTCATAATATCTTTAGAAGAAATCTCAACCACTTATTTTTTTTTCTCCCTCCTCAAATCTCAACCACTCATTTTTTTCCCTCCTCCATAAATTATTTTATTCTCCTAGTTCATTCAAAATCTTTTATCTCAAAAACCATATATCGATAAATTATAAAAATTATATGGATATTCTTAAAATTTCATGCTCTTTCATTAGAGATATCATTCGATATTTTTTCAACGAACTTTTAAATATGAAGGCGGAACCCGTACGGCTAAGGCATTTGGCTATCACACTCTATAACCTATCACTTCAATTCCTATGACTTATCATACTCTATGACCTATCACCGTCACCATCTCACCGCCGCAACGCGCGGATACTTTGTCTCGTTATATAAGGGATCAATAGATATTGGTTTTAAATAAAAGAAAGTGATTAGGCTACTATAATTGGCATCTTATACTTTTTTCGAGTATTACATATATTTTACTTCTCATGCTCATAACACAAAAAGTTAGTTATGATTGTTCCCCCTTATATTTCATTAGAATTCTTCCATTATTTTCACCCAACACGAATATTTGTTAAAACCCCCCACCATATATAGCTTTGATTAATGTAGAATTTGAAGTTGGCCAAATATGATTCTTCATTTTGAACACCCTAATTTGATGAACTTGGAGTTGCCTTTCATTGAAAATAAATATAAAAAAGAATTTCTCCTTTCTTTATTGCATTTCATGCACTTTTAATTAGTAGTAGTTAAAAAAAAAAAGAATACAAACTGTAATAACTTTTAAGATATTTGTTTTTATTTAACCACGATGAAGAAAGTAAAGGCGCTAAAACATGATTAGATGATGATCTAACCAAAATTGCAAATAAATCAGATAAAAGTGTGGGGACCACAAATGTAACTCATTGAAAGATAATGGACCATGAACTGGGCTTCAGCTTGGGCCAGTTGATTAACGAAATATGGGCTGGAGGCTTCTACTGTTGGAGTGCTAAGAATTCACTCTAAGCCCTAAAGATCTTGATCGAGACACGATACCTATGCTTTTTGATACGTTCTACAACTTATGTAATACGAGTAGTCGAGTATATGACACAATCAGTGCACACCAAAAGGCAAAAACTGAGAATAGATGAGGAAAATCGCTTTGTGAACACACGTTAAGCTAATAAAGTAATGGAATTTATATTCATTTGTATCAATTTTAATAATTTGCTTACACATAATACAAATAACTAAATTTCAACCCATAGATATCTAATACACATTAAGTTTAGAATATTTTAAAGTTAAGATGAATTATTAAATATATATATATATATATATATGAGAGATCAAATAAGAAGGTGTGTTAAGGAGAGAAGAGAGAGAAGGTCTTATGGGCCAATCAAAGTGTGAGACGTCGCCTCTAAAAAAAATGTGCGGTGGCATTTTTGTAAATAATTTGACTTCAAACCTAAGCTGACCCAATCCACCTCAAGCTGACCCAACCCAAGCTGACTCAGCCCAAGCTGACCCACCCCAAGCTGACCCAACCGAACCCCAAGCTGACCCAATCGAACCCCAAGCTGACCCAAACCCGTAATCTACATTTGTGTAGATTTAATCTACATTTGTGTAGATTATGTGTAAATTGTGTCAAGCTAACCCAACCCCAACCTGACCAGACCCCAAGCTGACCCAAACCTGACCCAAAACCCAGAACCCATAATCTACATTGTGTAGATTATGTGTAAATTGTGTCAAGCTAACCCAACCCTAAGCTGACCCAACCTGACCAGACACCAAGCTGACCCAAACCTGACCCAACCCAGAACCCAAGCTGACCCAAAACCCATAATCTACATTTGTGTAGATTATGTGTAAATTGTGTCAAGTTTACCCAACTTGAACAAACCCCAACCTGACCCAACCTGATCCAGACCCAAGCTGATCGGAACCCAGGCTGATCACTTCAGAAAAGTTTGATTTATTTACCAAAATGCCACCACGCATCTTTTTCATTTTGACACATGTCGCGTTCTAATTAGTTCATAGGACCTTCTCTCCTTAAGACATTTTCTTCCAGGATCTCTATTATATATATATATATATATCAAACTGTAATTGAAATGTAAAATACATTTGAAAAAACAAATTGTTAATTCAAATATAATTAATTTAAGTAAATCAAAGTAAAAGAATGTAACAGAAATATTGAAAACATATAAGACTAAAATTTCTAGATAAATTAGAAAAACAATCATCTTTGTGAGATTCTAACATCTTTGACAATTGTATTCTTTTTAAACGACGTGTTTCAAATAGCTCCAACTCACCATACCTATAAGGATGAATGTTACTTAGGGTATACTATATTGTTTTAATCGCTCATGTATTACCACATAGTAACTCTCAAAGAAAGATCCCACAAGCATATCAACCTTAAAATTCAAGGATTAAGATCCTTTAAGGTGCGTTTGGTTGTTGAAAACAACCTTATTCCCCATTTTTGTTTTTCAAAAAAACGTACAAAATAAAAAGCGCACTCTAATCATAGTTTTCTAAGAATATTTTTCAAGAAAATAGAATATAATGTTTTCCACTTTTCAATGAAAAATTTGAAAACATCTTTTCCTTGTTTTCTATTTTTCATTTTCCATTTCCTCCATCCTTTCCTCTCACATCTCTAATGTTTTCTAATTTTCTAATTAGAATGCGTTTTCAAAATTTTTATTTGTTTTTTAGAAAATAAAAACCTTTCTCATTTTCTAGAAAATTAAAAATTAAAAACCATAAAACATTTTCTTGTTCTTCAAAAGTTGGTTTTAACTTTACTAGTCTAGTTGAAGACATTTTGACACTTAGATTAAATTCAAGGGTTAAAATTCAAAAATCATTTTTGAATGATGACCCTTGATTTTTAATTCAATAGTCAAGATCATCAACTTTACTAGTAAAGTTGATTATAACTTTAGAGGATCTCAATCCAAAATCAATAGTAAAAGTCATCTTTGAATCATGACCACTAATTTTAATTCGAAAGTCAAGATTTATTCAACTTTAGTAGTAAAAGTGTTTCCAACTTTTAAGATATATACCTATCTAAAATGCAAACCTATTACCCATTGGTAAAAGGGATTAGTTTCGTGGAATGTAACTATCTTTGACCGAATGTCTATAGTAGGAAAAACTAAAGTTATGTGTATTGAATGTAAGCAACTTGAAAAAATGTTTATTGTATGTAATAAAACATACATGGCAACCATATACAGGTGCCACTTGTCAGATTGTAATTAGTTGAAACGAAATTTTTACATACAATAAACATTATTTCAAAGTTGTTTACATATAATACACACAGCTTTAGTTATTTCCTACTATAGACATTCGTTGAAAGTTTCTTACATTCGAGGGAACTAATCCCTTGGTAAAAAGTAAAAACCCATGCGCATTTACAACATTTTCTTAGATATATACATCAATTGTTTTACGGAATTACGGTAGTAGTGGTTGTTAGTAGATATTGAAACAAGGAAGGTATTCCATACAATTTGCCAAGAACCATATGGTAGTGACACTCGTTGATAGAAAAATAACCAAAAATAAATATTGTTATTATTTATTTACTTTCTACTGGTTAAAGTAAAAAAACTACGTGTATAATCCTTAACTGTAGTTATTTTATTTTATGTTTCGAATTTTACCAGTTATGTAAAATTTTCAAATAGATACACCCTGTAACTAATGTTTTTATAACCGGACTGGACCTCAAACCAGAATCTTTACTGGTCACTGGTTGGATCGATTGGATCGGTCGGACCGGATTAAAAACCGGATAATACATAATTACATATGTGTATATATATACGTATTGCATAAAAATTCAATAATACCAAAAAAATATTATACATATTTAATCCACTAACAAAGGTTATGTATAGCCATTAAAAAATCATTACCTGACATATGAATTACGGGATTAATAATTATTTGTTTAAAATCAAAGACTAGTCATCACACCACACGTGACATTGCAGGTTCTCTTATATTTATTTGCTTTGAATTCATTTCTCATCTTCCCATAAAACGCACACACACAAACTCATTGATTATGGCTGGCCTTCTTCATCGCCGGCGTTATTCATTGATGTTGATTTATTTTGTAAGTTTTGTTGTTGGTGATAATGATTGATTTTGTAAGTTTGTATGATTAATTAATCGATTTTGTAAGTTTTGATGTTAGTGATGATGATTGATGATTATTGCCGGTCCAATGGTTCTCCGGTGGACTGGTTCAATCGCCGGCTTTCCGGCTCAACCGCCGGTTCACTGCACGCCCGTTTAAACATCTGTGACCGGACCGTTCTTCTTGCCGGTCCCCGGCCCGACCGTAAGACAGTAAGTGTTTTACTTCAACTCAACTACTAATTTCTTGATTTTCTGGTATTCAATTATATATATTAGATTAAGAATCCTATCCGAATTATATATATTTACTTTTTATTGATATTAAAGTTAAAAATCTACGTGTATAATATTTTATTTTATGTTTCGAATTTTGCCGCTTATGTAAACTTTTCAGATAAATACCACAGTAGAGATTTACTCCTACTCAACTACTAATTTCTTGATTTTGTTGTATTCAATTATTTATATTTATATATAATATATATATATATTCGTTTAAGAATCCTACTCGAACTTGGTCGAGCTCAACTCTATATAATAAATCCCCCAAATCGTGTTGATTATTCTCTGTGCATTCATTATTTGTTCTAATTAATAATTACGGTAGTACTTTAAAAAGTTTTCTTGCCACTCTTTTAAGCATGGCTTCCGAGGGATCAAATTCTGGCAGTGTTGGTTCTTCGACTTCAAAGTCACAAGAATCGTTTGGAGGGGAGGATAAGATTGATTTAGAGAAGTTGATTATGGAGTTAGATAAACAGGTGCTTAAGTACTTTCCAAACAGAAGCGAATATAAGGAAGATTGGGAGATTGATTTGGAGAAATTGGAAATCAAAGATGTCATTGATCATGGTACTTATGGTACTCTTTACACGCATGGTGTTTATGATGGCCAAGACGTCGCAGGTACATACAATTTTTTTTACGTAAATATATCTTGTATAATGTTTTGTAATTAATTAGTTATGTTGGTTAGGTTTTATAGTACTGGATAGAGTAGACTTAAAAATATTGGTTAATTTTACAGTGAAGGTATTAGATTGGGGAGAGGATCAGATTGTGACAGTTGCGGAGGCTTTGGGTCTTCGTGCGTCGTTTTTGCAAGAAATCGTGATTTGGCACAAATTGAACCATCCTAATGTATCAAAGGTACGTACATCTTTTTGACATATATGTTTCATGTAACTTTAAGATTTTTCTCGTGTTTATTGCTTTATCCAATATTTAAATTGAGACCTTTTTGCAATTGTAGTTCATCGGGGCTTCATTGGGAATCTCAGATGTCACCAACACTCAATCTAGAGCGTGTTGTGTTGTGGTCGAATATCTTGAAGGCGCCAAGACACTCAAGAAATACTTGATAGAGAATTTCAAAAAGAAACTCCCTTTCAAGATCGTCGTCCAACTAGCTCTTGATCTCGCTAGAGGGTGTGTACTATTGAACCTTTTTTTAGCAATCTTTTATCATCTACTAGTGTAGGTAATTCAATTCTTTGCTAAAACAAGTACTCATTAATTGTTATATATGCCAGATTAAGCTACCTCCACTCTCAAAAGATTGTACACCGCGATATCAAAACAGAAAATATACTGTTGGATACGAATGGAACGCTTAAGATTGCCGATTTTGGAGTGTCACGTGTTGAAGCTGAAAATCCTACAGAGATGACCTTGACAACCGGAACTATTGGTTACATGGCACCGGAGGTATGTAAAATTGTAAATCAAGTAGAGTCTAACTTTTAATTATACCAAAAAAAAAAAGAAAAAAAAAATTCTACTTTATAATTTATTTCACTTTTTATCATATAAGTTTTGCATGTTCAAATACTAATCAGATATGTTTTTTATGTTTTAGGTAATTGAAGGAGACGCATATGACAGAAAATGCGACGTGTATAGTTTCGCCATATGTTTATGGGAAATCTATTGTTGCGACATGCCATATGCTGATTTTAAATCTGCCGAATTATCTTCTGCAGTGGTTAAACAGGTGACGTATACTCGATTAATTTTTGAAAATTCAAAGTTAAATAATTTATATATGTCAAAGTGATTCCTTATTCTTAACGGATTATGCATCTTTTTGGTTTCAGAATTCACGGCCAATCATTCCAAAGTGTTGTCCACGCCCTTTCTCAAGTATTTTAGAAAAATGTTGGGATGTAAATCCGGACAAGAGACCAGAGATGAATGAGGTGGTGACGTTGTTGGAAGCCATAGACACCAGCAAAGGAGGTGGAATGTTGCCGGAGGATCACACCTTCAGTTGTTTTTGCATCAGCCGCCCTCGTGGTCCTTGATCGATCTCTACCTTTCATCAAGTGCCAATTGCAGAACCGATTGTTTCACAATATATCTCTCCTTTATAGCAAACATTGTGGTAGTTATAGAATTATTATATCTATATATTAATATATAGATACTAGTTGAAGATTTAGGAACAATTAAGCATTTTGATGCTATAAGTTGTTGTTGGTCACAATAATTAATTTTACAAAAATAGGTGTTATCTTCTTGTTGTGGAAAGTGTATTGACTTGGTTTAAATATTATTGGAGTCTATTTCGCGACATTAATATTGATCTTTGATCTCGTTTCATGTACTAATTCTCTTGTTCGGTACCTTATTATTCATAACAGAAGTTCTTTGAAATAGAATGATTTTTGTAAAGGTTAAGATCAAATCGAAATTACTTTTCAATTCAATATTATACTTATAGCGAGTAATTAAAAAAATAATTGCTTCGTGGGTGTCGTGGTGTGATTTCAATATATGTATCAAACGAGTGAAACATATATGTACACTATGACAAGTGAGTCTTAAAGTTCGGTTTTATGGTGTGTGGCTATCAGGGCTAAGAAGTAAAGGGTTGAGCCAGAGGTTTTATGCGCTCTGCGAATCTCTTTTTGAATACCGTATCTAAGCATGACACTGTTTTTTTTCCAATCGAGCCTTTATTTAAAAAGTTTAAAGCTCCTAAAAGCCGCTTAAAAGATGTTTGCAAAACACACCCCTAATCCAATGATAATAAAAAAACATACAGACATCCATAAAAAGAAACTCTGGAAAAATAGAAAACACAAGCTGCTACAACTTTTACATAAAAGACTCATCTGGCAAGTTATATTTTGGGGTTTCCGATTTTACCATTTGTGTGATAATGCATTTGGTTAAATTTAAATCATTAACCTCAATATCATCAGAAAAAGGTTCATATCATACCTGAAAAAAGTTCAAATCAATTGAGACAGTCATTAAGATTTTTCTTATATCTACTAATAAACACACAAAGCCCATTTATCCTCATTAGAGCTCATAAGTCATACCAACCTTCAACATCCTTTTATGAGGAATTTCGAACACAGTGTAACTTTGCCTTAAGTTCTTCTTCATGAAATTGTAAGCATAATCAATCAAGAACCTTTTCCCAATCGAAGACCCGGTCCTAGAGACGATCTCATGCTCACCCACCAAATGCACAACTCCCATTTGCCAAGCTTTGTCGAGTACAACTACATCATCGTTCCCTATGCGACCTTGTTGATCTTCCCCAACTCCATAATCATACACGATGAAATCCCTCAAATGCTGAATCAAAATCTTTTCAAATGACTCCTGTTCATTGCGTACGTCTGTGTACCCATACCTCATGACACATCTAAATACATACAACTCATCTGTCATCACTCTTCGGAACAAGAATCTTTCTTCAGGAGCCACCCTACTAATGGGCAATGACTTGATGGAAACAAAGGCAATAACCGAATGTAAGGCAGGCACATTGTCAATGTAGTGTTTAAAGATCGGAGGAATGCCATGTGCTAGCTCAGAGTAGAAAATTGCAAGTCCTTCCATATGACTAATGTTTGTGTCCTTAACAATGTCTTTTATGGCCTCTCGAGACAACTTGTGATCAAGCTCATAGTTGTATTTCTCACGATAAACGTAGTTCCAAGTGCACATAATGAACATTAGGACTACGGCAAACGAAAATGGCAAGTATCCCCCTTGGCCAAATTTGTAGAGAACTGCACTTAAGTAGAGGTATTCTGTGGAGCTAATCACAAGCACATATAAGATCACCAAAAGTGTGTTCGTTTTCCATATGACAATCATGATCACAACCATGAACCCCGATGTTAATGTCTCGGCAGATATCACCGCAATACCTTCAATGAATTTAGCAAGTCAAAACAGTAGCAAAACTGACTTACGGGTACTAGAGTTTAGAGGTATAGGTGACTTTTTTTCTACTTTTTTCTCCTAAACTAAATGAGATATATTATCAATAAGACATATAATAAACGGAAATGACTAATTCCTTTCTTTAATAGAAATTAAAATGGTAGAGTTCTTACCATAAGCATGACCGATTTTTTCAGTATTTCTGAACGATAAGGTAACAAGAACACAACCAATCATAAGAAGATAGTTCATTTCTGGTATATAGACTTGTCCTTCATACTTAGCGGATGTATGCACGACTTGAACACGAGGAAAGCACCCAAGGTTTAGGGATTGTTTGATGATTGAAAAGGTTACTGAAATCATTGCCTGACTTGCTATAATGGCTGCCATAATAGCCACCACAAACACAGGCCAAAACAAGGCATCTGGAACTGACTTAAAGAACGTGTCTCCCACTAGATAGCTGTGCCTTCTTAGCCATGACGCCTAGCCACTATATGCTGCCATCAAAGCCGGATAAACCACGCAACCCATGCTTAATTGTATCAATTTGACAGTAAAGTGTCCAAGATCAGCAAACATGGCCTCGGTTCCTATAACATTCAAGTCAAATTGTCACAAACTCGTAGAATACGAAATTGAAAATCATCTTGTAAAATTTAGTACCTGTAATGGCGAGGACAACTCCACCAAGTGATATCCATGCTTCTTTCCCGTTACGTTTGAAGTAATCGACGATATACTTAGGGTTTAAGGCTTTAACGACTGTAGGGTCAAACTTGATGAAATTGTACACACCAGTTCCAAACCTTTGTGCCATGAATAAAGCTACCAAGATTATTACTGATTGATATAATAACAATCCTCCCTGCATCAATACATTTCAAAGTAATTAGAACACTTGTTTTCTTTTTGCGACCGATTACATTAATGTTGGACCTCAACAAGATATATAGTTTAGGAACTATAAAAACAGCAAGTGGATGTTGTGATTAATTTGAACCTACAACTTCTAGTTTGAGGGGTAACCTCAATACGGCTAGGCTAAAGGCCTATGAATGTAAATTAATCACTACTGTGGAAGCAGTATGGTAGGAACTTGACGGTCTATATCTCACTTCTTCAATATCCCTCATTTGATGGGATTAGGTATTGCTATCATAATAAGATATGTGAGAGGTGCTATCCATCCCTTAGTCTAATAATATACGAGTAGTATATAATCGTATTAATTTTATTAGAATTTTTGGATGGATGAGCACTGAATATATAATTACCTTCCGTCATGGTATCTGTTGCCTCTTTGAGTCCTGATACTGCTGATAAGACTATTGGAAAAATTGATATGTTAACAAAACTACTGAAAGTCGTTGATATTGATGGAATGGCAAGTAGGTAGGTAGCTAGTTAATTACCAGAGTGGAAGGAGTGAGGATGCCATCCCCAATGACCATGGAAGTCCCAAGCATAGCTACAAATAGAAGCTACAAAAGGATCCCCGGTTGCCCTAAAAATCCCAGAAGCTACACAAGTACTAGTCATGGTCCTACTTGAAATTCAGTACCACTTTCTGATACCATGACTAGGATGGGATCGAGATTTGGGAAAAATTTCTCATCCGTAACAGGATGAGAAGTTCCGATAGTATTGTATATATGAAACGTCTTAGATTCATATATATAATTCATTCTGATCATGCATGTGAAGTAACTAGAACCCAAATTAATGAATAATACATCAACAAAAAACTAGCCAAATGGATAAATAAGATAGCATATGTACCATTGCCATGATCGTTTGCATGTAGGACGATGGAAACGTACTTGATAACAGGAATAAGCGTAAAAGTGTAAAAGATCAAGGACAAAACGCCCAAAATATCGTCTTCGTGTTTGATCCCATCAGTAAAGGTACTTGCATACACATACAAAGGTGAAGTCCCGATATCTCCATAAACCACTCCAATGCTTTGAAAAGCTAGCCTTAGTATCACTCCCCAATCCTTATATATCCAAACAATAATAATTTTATTAGAAATATATTTCAATAAATTTAAATACGCATGTAACCAAAGCAAATTAAAAGATACCTTGGTGTTATGGTGACCGGGGAGTTTAGCAGACTCAATATCTAAGGAATCGTGGCGCTTCAAGACAAGGTGTTCGATTTCATCCGGAAGTGGATGATCAGGTGTTTGAAATTAAATGAATGGGTTTGTTCGATGTTATCTACTTCTTCCTGTTCAACATTACGACAACGTTGGAGATTCTGTTGCTGCCATCGGGGGTGGACACGTCCGAGTTTCATGTACTGCCCGCAACTGGGGTATTCATGGTGTTGCTTAGTGAAGAGATTTATAATTATATATGGAATAAATATCTGGGAATTGAGAGTTTGATAAAGATTGTTTGATATTATGATTTATGGGGTATTCATGGGGTATTTATGATTTATTTATTACTCGTAATAAAAATATAGGAATTACAAAGATTGTGAATACCGCGTTGATATTAAAACAAGATGAGCTAAAATCTGGGAAGTGAGAGTTTGATAAAAATCAAAGAATAGAATGAAAAATGAATAGGAATGAAGGAATGAGGAGTTTTATACTGTACTACACATCATTATACATATATATCTATAATAATTCGTAGACAAATATTATAACTAAACTCTTATTATTAATTATGTTAGATCATTATACTCCGTAAGTTCAAATCTTAGTATACGAGTAATACTCATCTAATTATTTTTTGAAGTCAAAATTCCTAATTTACATATACAAAAAACCCAATTTTGACCCGGGTCTGTAATAACCCTGACCGTATTGACCTGGTTTTAAAAGGATATCGACCTGGCACGACTTTCATATATAAGACTTACACCCCTATATGGTGGTGTGATTTCACCATGTAAAGGAGAATGGGCAGGACATTGGCCACACCATAGATTATGAAAAAGAGCCGGTCCATATGTGGTTTTAATATGTATCGATGGAGAGAAAATATATACGTAGAGTACGATAATGGGCGTGCGGCCATCAGGGCTAAGAAGTAAAGGATTGAGATCGAGAAGCGTCTTATGGTGGTGAGTTTCCATGCAAAATGCTAATCAAGCTATAGAGACTTTTTGGGGTTTTTTAAGAACTTTTCCGAGCTGTGACTTTCTGTTTAAGTACCACATCTTTCAAAATAAAATAAAATAAAAGATTCCTTTATATTAAAAGCCTATAGCTTTAAGCTCTTAAAACGTCTGGCAATGTCTGCAAAACACACCCATAAGGCCATAATCCAATGATAATAACAACATATGGACACTACTGCAGCAATCAAAATATCTCGTATACATTTCTTTCATAATTACATATATACTTACATATTGACAATTACACGAGTTAATTGCATAGATCTTAATCAAGGTCAATAGATAACCAAAAGATATTTTGGAAAAATAGAAAACACAAGCTGGTGCTAGGAAGAGTACTCATCTGAAAAGTTATAATCTGGGCTTTTCGGATTTAAACATTTATGTGATAACGTATTGGTGAAATTTGAATAGATAACCTTTAGATTATCTTGGAAAAGTTCAAATCAGTTGGGAGACGAGTCGATTATTTATATATCAACTAATTAACACACAAAGTCCGTTTATCCTCATTAGAGCTCGTAAGTCATACCAACCTTCAACATCCTTTTATGAGGAATTTCGAAAACACTGTAACTTTGTCTCAAGTTCTTCTTCAGGAAATTGTAAGCATAATCTATCAAGAACCTTTTCCCAATCGACGACCCTTTGCTAGAAATGATCTCATGCTCACCCACCAAATGCACAACTCCCATTCGCCAAGCTTTGTCTAGTTTAACCACATCATCGTCCGCTATGCGACCTTGTTGGTTTTCACCAACTCCAAAATCATACACGATGAAATCCTTCAAACGTTCAATTAGAAGCTTTTCAAATGACTCCTTTTCATTGCGTACATCTGTGTACCCATACCTGACGACGCATCTAAATACATACAACTCGTCTGTCTTTACTTTTCGGAACAAGAACCTCTCTTCGGGTGCCACCCTACTAATTGGCAAGGACTTGATGGAAACAAAGACAATAACCGAATGTAAGGCGGGAACATTGTCAATGTAGTGTTTAAAGATTGGAGGAATGCCATGTGCTAGCTCAGAGTAGAAGATTGCAAGTCCTCCCATATGACTAATATGTGAGTCCTTAACAATGTCTTTTATGGCCTCTCGGGATACCTTGTGATCAAGCTCGTAGTTGTATTTCTCACGATAAACATAGTTCCAAGTGCACATAATGAACATTAGCACGACAGCAAACGAAAATGGCAAGTATCCCCCTTGGCCGAATTTGTAGAGAACCGCGCTTAAGTAGAGGTATTCTGTGGAGCTAATCACAAGGACATATAAGATCACCAAAAATATGTTCGTCTTCCATATGACAAGCATGATCACCGCCATGAACCCCGATGTTAACGTCTCGGCAAATATCACCGCAATGCCTTCAATGATTTCAGCAAGTCAAATATAGCAAAAATGACTTATGGGTACTAGCTAGAGTTTAGAGATATAGGTGATTTTTCTTCTACCCATTTTCTCCTAAACTAACCTATGTATTAAGGCATATAATAAATGGAAATGAAAAAGAAATTGAAAGAGTAGAGTTCTTAATTACCATAAGCATGGCCGATTTTTTCAGTGGTTCTGAACGTTACGGTAACAAGAACACAACCAATCATAAGAAGATAGTTCATTTCTGGTATATAGACTTGTCCTTCATACTTAGCGGATGTATGCACGACTTGAACACGAGGAAAGCACCCTAGCGAAAGCGATTGTTTGATAATTGAGAAAGTCCCTGAAATCATTGCCTGACTTGCTATAATGGCTGCCATAATAGCCACCACAAATACAGGCCAATACAAGGCATCCGGAATTGACTTAAAGAACGTGTCTTCCACTAGATTGCTGTGCTTTCTTAACCATGACGCCTGACCACTATAGGCTGCCATTAACGCTGGATAAACCACACAACCCATGCTTATTTGTATCGATTTGACAGTAAAGTGTCCAAGATCAGCAAACATGGCCTCGGTTCCTATTACATTCGAGTCAAATTGTCATAAACTCTTACAAATTGAAAATGAAAATCATCTATATAGAAAGTACCTGTAATGGCGAGGACAACTCCACCAAGTGATATCCATGCCTCTTTTCCATTTCGTTTGAAGTAATCGACGATATATTTAGGATTTAAGGCTTTGACAACTGTAGGGTCAAACTTGATGAAATTGTAGACACCAATTCCAGCAATGAGGGCGAACCATACACAAATGATGGGGGCAAAAGCATATCCAACTCTATCAGTTCCAAACCTTTGTGCCATGAATAAAGTTATCAAGATTATTACTGATATAATAACAATCCTTCCTGCATAAATACATTTCAAAGTTATCATCAACTCAAACAACATATCTATATAGAAACGGCCCTGAGAATTAAAGTGCACGGGCCACCACAATAAGAAAAAAGACCCCTAACTCTTAACGAACTCAAATATATAAACAAAAACTATTATAAATGATTAAAAAAAATATTATAAATGATGACTAATATTATAACAATACTTTTCAAACGAGTTTGAGACAAACACTAGAGACTCTAACCTTTAATAATATCTTTCAAATGACCATCAATTAATAGAATTTTATATTGTACATATATATATATATATAATATATCTGTATATTTAAGATAAGGTTTATGTGAGAATCGTTTATATATAAACATAGATAATATTGAGTATAACCTGATTTGTTTATGTGTGAACTAATTTGTTTATATATGACAGTGGTTAGAAAACATATCGGTGGCATTTTTCATATATAAACTAAACGGAAATCACGATTTAAATTTTTTGAAAGAAAAGTATATTAATTTTAATACTTTTAGAAAGTTATACTGACATTTAATAGTCAACAAAAATTTTTTATTCAACAAAGTATATTGTTTGTCCATATAAAAAATATGGAGTATATGCTTCTTGAGATCCACTCTCCCATGTCAATGGAATATAATATGAAGAAAACTTGAAGTTAACCCAATAGTTAGGTTTCATCTACACTTTTAGCTGTATTAAATATATCCCATGAATATATAGATGACATTCCAATAAAAACACTTAAAATCAATATTTTTGAATTTCAAGTTCATTAAATCGATTTATTTGTATCTCAAATAAGAACTAATACATAGACACATCGATGCAAATTTTCATTATTTATTGAAAATTATAACATTCATAAATTATTTGATGTAAACACATCCAAAGACAGATGCATAAAAGAAATTTTGTAATTTTTTATGTTTTAATGGATCAATGTGTTTTTAAATACTTAAATAACTAAATAATAATAAATAGGTATAAGGTATATTAATTTATTAAAAATGTTTGTTGTAAAAAAGTTATTAGCAATCTTTTGAAAATAAGATGTTATTATCAAATTTGTTAAGACTTTTTAATTAAATGTCGATGAGTTTTTAGTCTAGTGGTTTTTATTCTAATCGTTAAGTATTTGATACATAAATGGTTCTAAATTCACTATGTGGGCCCCGGAGATGAGTTTTTCCTCAAGGTCTCTGGTTTGAGTCTTGGGTTTCCTATCTCAAGCTATTTTCCATGAGGTGGAGGTTGGAGGTCCAACAAATCGCTGGTTAAAATTGTATCTAGCACGTCCGAATCGAAACTAACTTTACAAAAAAAAATTAAAAATAAAAATAAAATTAAATGGTTATTATTAATTTATAGAGAATTTTTTTTTGTTAAGAAAATGGTTATTCATATCATTTGAAAAAAAAAAGAAGTTAATAAAATTGGTTCAGAAAAGGAATAAATTCTGATCGATCATTTAGAAATTATATTTTTTTAATTTATTTTACTTTTTTCTTTTCATTGATTTCTATGTTTTAAATAAACTACACTTGGTAACCACGATAGTTGTTACTGTTTGTATTTTGTGACACAATGTCGGGATATACCATGGAATAACACCATATATGCCAAATCTAGTACTAGCTAATATCGAATAGAAATGTACTGTCTGTTCGTCTTTTATGGTTTTTATGACAGGTTTTCATAATAGGAAAATATATTAAGACAGATATTAAAAACTTTGTAAACCATATTAATATTTAATTTATGTAAAAAAAATTCAAACACATAAATAAGATTCAATAGAAGGTTTTATATGGGATGAGCTTTGAATATACAATTACCTTCGGTCATGGTATCCGTCGCTTCTTTGAGTCCTGATACTGCTGATAACACTGTTGAAAAGGTTGATTTGTAAACACAAGTATTGAAAGTTATTGACGCTAATAAAATGACAAATAGCTAATTACCAGATATAGAAGGAGTAAGGATGCCATCCCCAATGACCATGGAAGTCCCAAGCATAGCTGCAAATAGAAGTGAAAACTTGGCAAAGCCGCTACCCTCAAGACTTTTCTTAACTTTTGACGCTATTGTGTTACGTTTTCCAGGCAAATCAAGTTGAAAGTTCGAGACCTCTCGATCCTCTGGTTGTTCACTTGGGATTAAACCTACCTTTGCATATCGACACAATTTTGAGTACAATGCAAAAGTACCACCTGTTGTCCGCAAAAAAAAATATGTTTATGAGATATAGAACTTATAATTAAGGTGCAAAAAAAATGGTTATGCATCAATAAATCTATCACTATTCATACTAAAATAGTGAACACGGACTAAGAAAACATGAAGTTCAACATACAGTATCATTTTCAAAAGTTCCAATTTTCAATGCAAACACGTGAAAAGACATTATCGGATCTGTTATTAACTTATTATCAAAACCATGTATTCGGTGTTCCATTCATTCGATTAAAAATGTTATCTATATCTAAACTGTATTATAAAACAAAAAGTTTTAGATTTTCAACATTAAATTTAAATTTTCAATATTGATTTTAAGTAACTTTTCAAGATGTCATCTTATCAATTCTATATTTACCTAAAATAACTATTTTATCCTTTCTTTTTCCTCAAATCTCAACCAATCATTTTTTTTTTCTCTCCTCCATAAATCATTTATTCCTTCAATTTATTCAAAATCTTTTATCTCAAAAATCGTACATCGATAAATCATAAAAATTATATGGGTGTTCTTAAAATTTCATTTTCTTTTATTAGAGATGTCATTCGATATACTTTCGACGAATTTTTAAATCCAAGGGCAGATCCCGTACGGCTAAGACATTTGGCTATCACACTCTATAACCTATCACTTCCTATGACCTATCACACTCTATAACCTAAAACCCCATCATATCACCGCTGTAACGCGCGGGTGTTTGCTCTCGTCTATATTAATAAACAAACTACCTTCTCCTCTTTTCAACCTTCTACCTTTAGAATACCCAAAATGTCCTTAATTTTCAATACATTTCTAACTTATACACTAAATCTACCCAATATATCCCTAAAATAATTTACACTCATATTTATCTAAACTATCTATCTCCTTTATTAATTAATTTAAATATTTTCACCTAATATTTTAATAATATTCTTAATAAAGTTATTTATAAAAAATACATCTCTTAACCATAATTTAACTAACTACTATTTACGTCATTTACTTTTAGATTAATAACCACATCGTTACTATCACCGCCACTAGCACCACCCGTTGCCGCCACCGCCGTCGCATTATGCAGGTACTCATCTCGTATACTGTAATACTGATTGACTTTTAATGTGTTTCCATTAATATAATTTTGATCAAGTATTATTAAACAAAAAAAACTTTAAAAAATCAAAATAAAACATTTCTAAAAAAAACATATGAACTAATTAATAATATAATTAGAAACCACCGTCATGTTTCTGCATCTTTAAAAACATTTTGAAAATGACATCGTATGTACGTTTTCATAGCAATCTAATCCTTTTTTTAATCCATTGGATCACCCGTTTATATAATGGAAAATGATTAATTAATCTAATTGGTATGCTTAAAGATATGCTTAAAACCTTAAGAATTTGACACGTGGATTCTACTAATTCTCTTTCCTAATCTTGCTCCCTGATTTTTTCACATGTCATCATCTTACAATTAGGTACATCTTTAAGCACGCTAATTAGGTTGATTTATCATTATCCTTATATAATATATCTAGCCTATCACTCACGCTATATGCGCAGTGGTTAATTAATATTATTATTCATTTAACGATATTAAATATTTTTTACAATTACTGTTTCATGTAATTTGATAGTAATTAAAGAATACCATAATTTATTTCATTTATTTTTTCAACAGATTATAAAACATTATTTATATACTTCTTTACTATTAACTTATCAAGATTTTACATGTATTTTAATTATAAAGTTTATTTATTTTTTGTAAAACATATTTATGATTTTCATAATAAATATATAAGTTGAAATAAATTAAATTAATTAATTGTAAAAATGAAAGCAATTGATAAATGACAAAAAAAAAAATTTAAAAATAAAAAAAATGAAGTTTTCCATGTTTGTTGAAGAGGTTTTCTCTCACATGGTAAGTTTCTCCCATGTGGTTTTGGAATATGGTAGAATTCTACCATTAGTGGTACGAACATAATCCACCCGAAGTCCGTTAACGATCCAAATTTTATATTATATATATTATATACTATACTAATTCAATTGAATGTAAATAGTAATTTGCTCGCGTGGCGAGTTACTATTCGTCCAAACTATAACCAGCACTATTATTTAGATTTTATCAAATCGTATTCCATTTGGATTTTTAATCATATACTCCTATATTAATTCAATTGAATGTGAATAGTAACTTACTCGCGTGGCGAGTTACTACTCGTCCAAACTATAACCTGTACCATTATTCGGATTTTGCCAAATCGTATTCCGTTTGGGTTTTTAAATACGAGTTACTTTTTGGTTTTTTCTATATGTTTTTCCTTTCGAGTTTCAAATAATTATATTGAAAACGTTTAATTTTTTCTTTTTGTAACAAATTCAGGTTTTACCATATTGGATCCCTTTCAAGTTTAAAATTACGGTTACTTCTTGGTTTCTTACATTTTTTTTCTTTTAGGTTTTCAAATTGTATATCAAAACCATTTTTTTGTGATATTATCTTTGAATAAATATCTACTTTATATGTCAAAGATTTTAAGAAACCCGCACCATTATTCAGATTTGGCCAAAAATCACATTCCGTTCAGGTTTTTAATACAAGTTGCTTCTTAGTTTTTTCTATATTTTTTTCCTTGCGGGTTTTTAAATAATTATATTAAAGACGTTTATTTTTTTTTTTAACAATATTCTGAATTTAGCACATTGGATCCTTTTGGTTTCAAACATACTTTTTTTTTGTGTTTTAAAATAGTACATCAAAACTATTTTCTTAGTATTGGTGCCTTTGAATAAATATGTATTTCATATCTCAAAGACTTTAACATTCATATTTAGCGACACATCATAATAAGAAAACATACGCAAAAATGATAATTAAGGCCTCGCAACGCGGGCTTGCAAACCTCCTAGTTAGTCATTATTTATACTTACTTTATTCAAACTTTTTCATTATTCAATTTGAAAAGCTGAAATAAAGTATTTATAAATAAATTAAGAAAAGATGTAAGCTGTACGCCTGTACGAATACATATTACGAGTAATTGTTTCTTTTCGATTGTCCCGGGCTTTAGGATGGTCAACATATACAAATTATTTTAATTAAGATATAGTAATAAACTGGTTACCACCTAACTTAGATCAGTCTAACCTCTGCACGATGTAGATCTGACCTAGATTTGTTCATTGCATCTTTGGCTATTTTATATTTATAATTTTATTAAATCATTATCATCGTTGTACTCGTATCCAACTAACTAGAGAAGTTTCGACCATAAACTCAACTCAACGATATAAATCCTCTCGATCATGAGCATATAAGGGACAGAGTCGCGTACCAGCTCTGGTACGGAAAATCATTAAAAAATGGTACCAGTTTCAGTCTCATATAAATCCGGTACCGGCTAGAAATGGATATCATTTCCGGTCGTACTTAAAATTTGGTACCATTTTTTTTTAGACCGGGACGTAACTGGATCAAGATTTGGGTAAATTTTGCTCATTCTAGAATGAGAAGATTTGATAGTATCACATATATCATGTCTTAAATTCAAATACCAATTCTCTATAATCATCATGTGAAAAAATAAAAGAAAAAAACTTAGATAGGAAAATAATTAATTAAGATGCATATACGTACCGTCGCCATGATCATTCGCATGTAGGACGATGGAAACGTACTTGATAACAGGAATAAGCGTGAACGTGTAAAAGATCAAGGACAAAACACCCAAAATATCATCTTGATGTTTGATCCCATTAGTAAAGGTACTTGAATACACATACAAAGGTGAAGTCCCGATATCTCCATAAACCACTCCAATGCTTTGAAAAGCTAGCCTTAATATCACCCCCCAATCCTTATAAATCCAAACAATAATATTAATGTTATTTCAATAAAAGTGCCAACCAAACCAAACCAGTATAACAACAACAATCCTCAAAAAAAGAAATACGAGGGAATTGAGATATAAACATACAGTCATAACTCTACCCGTGGATAGAGAGACTGTTTTTATGAATACCTCCAGCAAAAGAATGTTATAAGAAGAATAGTGTATGCCACCTTAGGTATAAATATATATCGAAAAGAAAAATGAGTAATTATGATTACCTTGGTGTTATGGTGACCATGGTGACCAGGTAGTTTAGCGGACTCAATATCTAGCGAATCGTGGCGCTTCAAGCCAGGGTGTTCGCTCTCTAGAAGTAGATGATCAGGCGTTCTAAATGAATGGGTTTGTTCGATGTTATCAACTTCCTGTTCGGCGTTGACAACGTTGGAGATTCTATTGCTGCCACCGGGGGTGGACACGTCGGAGTTTCGTTTGCTGCCGGCAGCTGGGGTATTCATGGTGTTGCTAAGATTCCGGCTAGCTAGTTAGAAAAGTGTGAGGAAATCCTTGGAAATGGGTAGTCGTTATATAGAGTTGTGTTTTGGTACTGAACTTCCTTTTTATTATTTAAATAGCATGCAGACAAAAAAAAGAATTGAGAATTGAATCATTAATTGTTGGTGTTACTACAATAGGAAGTGATTATAAACTTTAATCTAACATATCACAATTATGATAAATACATTATATTCTAGTGATGTATTGTATTATTATATTTTGCAAAATTAGTACAAGACTTCTATTATATGTTATGTAAGATTTAATAAAAGTTAGTGATATATGTTTATATGTTTATGTGCTTCAATTCTCACATAAAACAAGTCCTATATGAGTAGGATTTTGAAAATAACAAATATAACGAAATCAGTCCTCAAATGGATGGATTTAACAGCCAATAGACTGGCCAACAGGTCGACACGAAGTGATTCATCATCCTCAAACACGAGCCGATCGTTAGTTAGGGACGGTTTATAAATCATAAAATTCCCACAAATTGAATGAGAAGTGGGTCCATGTAAATAATCTAGACCTTGCAAACAACAACGCTCCTTCCCCATATGGAGTTCGGAACCCAAAGGCAATCGTTGAGTGAACTGTATCTTCTTTGTGTTAGTTAACCTAAGTCGCACCCTTACTGCTGGGGTGGGGCTCGGCCTCCGAACCGTACGTGGGACGAGTTTCTGCCTCATACAGCTCGGGCCGAACCGGGGGGAAGTTTAGGCCGGAGAGATGGAGAAAGCCAGCAGCTGACAGTCGGGGCGGGGATAAGCTTCCTTCATCTGTTTTAAGTATCATACGAGTAGGATTTTGAAACTTTAGGTATAGTCCGAGTTGAGATTCAAAAAATTGTACCAAAAGGGTAATCTGAGATATATTTCATATATCATATATAACAAATCCGGACATCGTACCGATATAAGCACTAGTTTATATATATATATGACAAAAGAGTAGTTATCCTAACTTTTTAAATTCATCGACATCAACTCAAAGTTATCTCTAAATATTGCCACTTAAAATTAATCCTATGTAACATATTCATATTTTTTTTCCACAATATTTATTTATTCATGAAATAAAAAATATTAAATATATTGCTATGTAACAAAATTTTGAAATTAATAAAATTGATTTTCTTTCCTAAAAACCAACATTAGTTTTAGTAAATAGATTACATTTGTGTCGACACCATCATAATTTTTTTTTTAAGTTGGTTTTTGATTTCATCTTTTTAATTCCTTTTGACTTTCAATATGAAAAGTAATTGGGTTAATTTTTATGTGTTTTATACATCTATCTTTTAAACTTTCTTAGTTTGATTAGTTATGACCAAGTAAATCTTTTCTTTCATTTTTTTGTTTTTAATTTGATTAAATGATTGTTCCAATCAAGTGTTTACATTGAGTTATTTTTGACATTTAATTATCATCAATTTTTTCATCCACTATTTTTTATTTCTTCAATTCTATATCTACGTGAATGAGAAGTAGATGCTTAAGTTTATATTTTTTTCATTAATCTGCTTTATTTTTTTGGTTTTGGTTTTGATTTTGACATGGTTATCCATTACAATTTAAAAGGAAAATTGAAGATAATTTTGATTTTAAATACAGTACTTGCTTTTGACTTTTAAAGACTTGATGATAAGATTGAATGTCTATTCTCCATTCTTACATTCTGTTAAGTTTACGAATATTAGACTTTGGAAGTAAAGTTATATGCGAAGGGATTTCGGAGGTAAAGTTATATGCGAAGGGATTTCGGTAAAAAAAAACTTGGTGTAATATGAATTATAAAATCTGAAACATAACTAATGGTTCTAACTATTTTGCCATGATTAGTTAATCTATACATAATTCATTTATTGGCATGGTTTTTGTTCGGACCATTTGGTGTCACAACATTTTTCATTGTTTGTGCATACCCTTTATTTTCACAATATTTCTCATGAGATTTATGCATGTACTTTTACATTTTTTTATGCTTTAATGCATTATTATACATTGGTTCATGTTCATCTTTATTCTTTTTACATAGGCTATTTTAAATAACCGCACATCATGCAAATAAAAGACCTAATGCGTGTGTATATATATATATATAAACTCTATCAACGAGCTCATAACAGAAGTTATCTTAGGTTATGAGTTCTAAGTTTATTTGCATGAATTAAACTACATTTTAACTCCGTGTGTACATACATGTATCATCCATGTAATTTACTCTAAATCATATATTATATATAATCAATCCGGACATCGTACCGGTATAATCATTAGTTTATATATATATATATATTAAAACGACATGTGTCCTTTTAATCATCTATATTTATCAAAAGAAACCTATCTACCAATAAACTAAAACATGATTGAGATATATATATTTTTTTAATACGGCAATAAGATTGAGATATTTTTGAAATGACATGTGGTGTAATCATTGATCGACAAATTAGTTTTTTTTATTTGTATATAGATTCAATTTTCTTATTAGACTTAAAATTAAACTCTAGCTCTTAGCTTATATATACAAAACACACCTTATTTGATTGATCGTTGTTTCATTAATAAAGTTGTCTTTTTTCCTTTCTCAATTGTTCACTTTAATTACTCAACTATATTGCTTATAACAAGTTTATAATATGAAGACTTAAAAAAATTGAGTTTACGATCCGAAATGACAAGACTATTTGTCGTCATCCTCTATGCTTACAATTTTCAATTTTAATGTGATTTTAAAATTTTAAGGTAAATCCTAAATTTTAACTAAACATATATTATATTTATCATTATTGTTTATTAAACTTAGCTTCGATCATCGGTTTATTTTAAGCATAATTTATTTCATACTCACAAATCATGTATGAGACATATTTAAATTTTTATATGATACAATCTATATAATTACCGTACATCATACGGGTATTAGGACTAGTATATATATATATATAACTCTATCAACGAGCTCATAACAGAAGTTATCTTAGGTTATGAGTTCTAAGTTTATTTGCATGAATTAAACTACATTTTAACTTCGTGTGTACATACATGTAGATTTATCGAATTATGTTAAAGTTCCATAATGATATTAGGTAAAATGATGATTTCGACCTGTGAACCGAAAAAGAATAATTAAGTAATCACTAAATAACTAGATTAATATCCGGTCGGTGACCGGGTAAAAAGATAAATTGATATATGAACCGATCGGGTAAAAAGATAAATTGATATATGCATCATACATTGCAAAAAATATACGTCAAATTATTAGAAAATGTATTGTGAAAGAGTAAAAAAAAGAGCATATAGTTTAATTTAATTATAAAGATTGTTCTATTGATATTTTTATGAGTCTTATGATATTAGTATTTTTTTTTTTGGCATGTTTATTAATATATGAAGTTTAATATGATAGATTAAATATAAAGTTCAGATAATATTTTACACACGTGTAATTTTGGGTATATCATGTTAAGGTTGTCAATAGTCAATCTAACCCGATACTCAATTTGAAGAAAACATTTTTAGGTCAAGTATCTCAACGTGCTAACCCGACAACTTGATTTTTTTCAGGTTAGTTCGGGTTGGCTCTTTTGGTTGTCAGGTCAACCTAGTGTACAAAAATGGTTTTTACTCAATTCGACCCGGTTTTTTGGTCAATGAGGCCAAAACCAGATTTGACCCAACCCAACCCGGTTTGATACCGGTTTTTGGTCAAACTTTGACTGGGTATTGACCAGGTTTTACCAATTTTTTTTGACCAAAACCCGTGCCAGACCCGATCTCAACCAGATATAAAAACGAAAACCCAAACGGTTAGTAACCGCCGGGTTGGGTCAGACCCGGTTGTTGACCAGTTTTGGGTTCAGGTTCGGGTTTCAACCCGGTTTTTTGTACACCTCTAGGTCCACCTCCCAACATGAAATAGTTTTATATTAATTTGTTTATAATTAATATTGACCTGTTTGACAAAAAACCACACATTTGACATTTCAACCCGTCAACCAATTTGTCTCGAAAACAACTAATTTGACTAAATTGATCCAATAACAACCCATTTAACCTAATAACACACAAACCTACAGGTTGACGCAAGTTGGGTCTTGGTTGTAATTAAAGATATGAAACTTTAGTGGGTCTGATTAAGGTTAAAGATTTATAACCTGTCATCCCAATTGGGGTGGTTCTAATTGACAAACGTATATTATATATAAAGCTTTCTATGAATCTTTATGTAGGCTAAAAAAAACTCTTATTGTTAAAAAAATTTAATTATAAATTTGAGAAAAATTATACACTATAAATAGTTATAATTCTTGAATGAACAATAATGGTGGAGTACATAATCCCGATTCTTTTAAACGAACTTTAAAAAATCACATGTTTAAAAATATATAGTAATAATGTTGATAAGCTACTATTTCTCATTATGTTTAACAAATGTGTTCTAGTTATATAGACTGCAATCAATTTACCAACCCATATATTAATTTGGTTTTTATTATGTTCAAGTTAAATTAAAAATAAATCAAAACTTCTATATTTTTTAAAATAATTTGTTTTTATCAAGTATTAAGCATCTTCTTTAAATTCCAAATATAATTACTAATATATTTGTTTTATATTTAACTTCATTAATGAAAAAATCCTTCTATAAATAAATTTTAAATTATTTCTAAAAATAGACTTAACCAATCAAAACACAAGAAAATAAAACAACAGTCAATCAGAAGCTAGAGAATTCAATCTTTTTTTTCTCTCAGCTCTACCGGCAATATATATATATATATAATAATCGGCTAAATCAAACTCTACTAAACAAAATATATACGTGTTATCAAAAAAACCATCTAAGTACTAAATAAGGGCCTCTTTTTTTAGTCATTTATCGTTGTATGTATTAAGTGACTGAATGTATAAATAATGTCTGTATGTATTAAGATTTTTATTTATTAAGTAAAAAAGAAATATGAAATTTATCTGAATGCGTTAAATTTTTAATTATTAAGTGTATTAAGTAAAAAAGGAATTGGTAAGGTTTTAGACTTCGTAAAATTCACCAGGGTTCGAATGTCATTTTTTATATTTATAGGAGTGGATTATTAGGAGGTTTTTGAGAGTCTTGATTTTCATCTCAAACATACTGCTCAATTAGATGTCATTGTAATGTATTGAATGCTAACTGTTTACTATTAATCCGTTGTTAAAACAAAAAACAAAAAAAACAAAACATAACAATAATAATGTAACTACTTATGGTTATACCTAACTGTTTTTCTTTAATTGAAAAGGTCAATTGTTTAGTTTAGCTTATAAAACAATGTCGCCATTTAAAAAACAAAAGAAGCTTTAAAAGAAAGTCAACTGTTCGTGTTTTTTGTCACGTATTGATTATAGGAAAATGATAAACTCTTTTTTAAAAAAATCTATTATTTCTCTTAATTTGATCATTGATTTAAATACATGTCATGATCAAGTTATTACTAGCTACTAGCTAGATACCCATTCGACGCAAACGTATTGGTGTTAGCGATGAAGGTATGGTGACGGCGGTAGTAGCGGCGGTGATGGTGGCGTGTTAGTGAATGTAAATTAATTGATGTAAGAAAGGTTAATATGGTTATTTAAAAGTTAGAAAATTTATATTGTAAGATATTTAATTTCATTAAGGGAATTATAGATGAAAAAATGTTAGATGATGTTAACATCATGATGTTGCACTCACATCATCTTTTACATATGTCAAAAAGCCCCTCATAAATTTTATGGTTTGTGAGGGAACATCATCTAACTTAGATGATGTTAACATAATCTAAGTTATCTCCATTATAGATATATATAAGTGAATACGTTTAAATTAGTAAATAAAAAAGAGAGGTAAAATGATCATTTCAAAGTCTTAATTACTTAAAGAGAAATAGGTAGTTTGCTTTATATAGTAGTATAGATATAGATTAGAAGAATAATTAGGCTATTTTTTTAAGAGAATCTATCATTTCCCTTTATTACATGAATTATTTAAATCTTGTACTCTTTCCATCCCATTAAAAGTGTACAGTTTTGAATTATCAAAGTCTAACTTTTGTACCTTTCACCTTTAATATTTTTTAGGGTCAAATCCATAAAAAAGTAATATATTTACTCAACATTCCTAATAAAGCGAAGCTATTTTGATTTTGATTATTAAAAGGATTATATTCTCAAAAAGTATTCAATGAAAGGGATATCGTTAGTTTTTAACATTACACACCCGTTAAGTGACAACATGGCAACACCATATCATTAAAATATCCGCGTGGTCAGTTAAATGTATTCTCCATCATCATCATCATCATCATCATCATCATCATCATCATCATCATAATAATAACTAGCAACATCCCAAAAAATATAGGGAATAACAAACATGCTTCTAGTAGCATGTTTCATACATGTTTCCCCCTCATAATTTTTTAAAAATTTAAACATTGATTTCAATCACATGACTTAATGTTTAATATTTTTTTAAATGATTTGTGAGAAGGGAAACATATATAATACATGCTACTAGAAGCATGTTTGTTATTCCCAAAAACATATGACCCTAATTTTTCAATCCAAACTTCGTCAATACAAATCGTATATAGATGAATACAAGATTATATGAGGTGCTTGGTTTAAAAAGGGGAAAAGGATAAAGGTAAAAGAAATGTAATAGGTAAGGAATACTCTCATTAAAAAATATATTATATAATAATAATTAATAATAATAATAATAGGATGTGAGAGAAGGAGTAGGGTATTGATAGTCATTCTCCCCAAATTATTGTATAATGGGTCATTGCCTACTTCTAGTATTGATTACTTACTTTTTTCTTAACCAAACATCATTAATGATTATCTTACCCATTCCTCATCCCGAAATACATCCAACCAAGCACTAGTTAACTTTCTTAGAAATCAGAATTACAATATAATACTAAATACATCACATCCAATGAAACAAGATCGACATCCGAAACGAGAATGAATCCTCACAATTTTTTTCCGTCCAAACCAGCCATTTGCGAGTCTCCGGCGATCGACTAAATCCAGCGGTTGTTTGCAATTGGGAGTCTTAATCCGATAACCCCCGCCAAAGATTGAGGCAACCTGACAGTGTAGAGCTGTAGATGCACCGAAAAAGCATTAAAGCGGCCAATTATTGGTCGGAATTAACTTAGCCGGAAAAACCTAAATCCCTCATGTGCATTAATTTCTTTATTTAAAGTTCTTACATCTGCATTGATTGGATGAAGAGGAATGAAAATGGGGATTTTATAAGTAAAATGAAAGCTGAAATCATTTGTTGTTTGTTTGTTTCCGTCTTTTTTTTCCGTCGCACATTCAATGGACTAGACATCAAACTATCAGTTCAAGAGCTTTAGACATTTATTTCTATACTATATAATTAAATTATTAATGTTGAATATAATAGATATAGATTTATAAGATAGATACATAGAGTGTGTAATGTATAAAATTAAGGTCCATATATTTTTGGGATAATGCTAGTGATTGACGATGACGATGATGATGGAGAATATATTTAACAGTTCACTTGGATATTTTAATGACATGGCGTTGTCTTGTTGTCACTTAACGGGATGTCTAATGTTAAAAAATAACAATATTCCCTTTATTGGATATTTTTTGAAAATGTAATCCTTTTAATAATCAAAATCTAAATAGCTTCCCTTTTATTAGGAATATTAAGTAAATATATTACCTTTTTATAGATTTAACCTATTTTTTATTATATTACATAATATTTGATGAAAATTATATTAAATGAAAACATATCTAAATCTCTATCAACTCATATAACTTTAATCAAATATTATACAATACAAATAAAAATATTTAAAGTTAAACTTGCAAGAGAAAGACTTTGAATATTCAAAACTGAACATTTTTTATGGACGCAAAAAATACTTAATTAGTTGTTCAGTAGATTCTGACTTGTGTCAATGTTTTACATATTTTCATAATTGAATGAATTATTAAATATATCTCTACTTCTCTACTAGTTTATAAAAATTATCACACACTCCCTTCTAACATTTTTTAACACTCTCTTGTAAAAATGTCTCCATGCAAAATAACTATTTTACCCTTAATGAATTAATTAATTTTATGTCTTTTATTCATTAATTTATACATCTCCACTTAAAATACTTATAATAGTCTTAATGAAATCATTTACAACATAGGTCCGTCAACTCCTAAAATAACTACATTGACCCTTTTACAATAACTATTTTTACAAGAATAACCACATTGCCACCTCCCGTCACGACGCCACCACTACCGATCACCACCGCCACCATCACACAGCCGCCAACAAAATATTTGTTTGGAGTGACCATATGTATTTAATTTTCACCTACCCTAAACATATATGGGGCTATGTATTTAATTTCCACTTTTGGGAGACCTGGGTGAGTTTTTCCCTCCAGATTTATGAGAGATAGGGGTTTCTCATCGAGAGGTTTAGAATGAGGATCTATTATGCAAGGGAGCTCTCAAGCATGGCCCGGATAAGACAATATAAGTTAGACCTCCCGATATTCAGGAGTAATTTATATCTTAAAAAAAAAGGAAAATAAAAGTACTTTATTAGTTAAAGTTAAATCTATGTGTAAAAAGAAATCAAACTTGTAATTTAAATGTAAAAAATATAAATATAGAGGTTAGTTATTGTAAAACAACTGTTAAAGTAAAACAAATAGAATAAATTCTTGACCATTGGATTCTGATAAAATCAATGCACGGAAATTCACGAAGTATAAGTATATATAGTGATGCACGATAACTTATCTGATTCATAGTGATTTTCAATGAATATAAACCTCTTGTTTAATATGTTAATTTGTTTTTTTTCCCTCAAACCTCTGTATACTATCAAAGTAAGTATTCACACATGCATATATGTATATATTTATAGAGAGAATGTTTTTGTTTTTTAATCATTTTGGATACATATTCATTGAGATAGATTCATATAAAAAATTTTTTTTCTAGTTTTAATTGATTAAATTGTCAAACTTTCAAATCATGATAACTAATTATACATTATGGGCTTATATTTAGGGATGAGTCAAAATCTCAAACCCCATGTCTCGTCCCGGTACCGTCCCAATCCCGGTACTGGGAAATGGTCGAGACCAGTATTGAATTTTGATGGATTTTGGGATTGGGACCGGAACGGGACCGGAAAATCTCATAGTTCGCGGGATTTTCATAATACCGTCCCGATCCCGCCTTATTTGGGACCGCTACCGGTACCATAGATTTAAAAATTTTGGAACCGATACCATCAGTACCAAAACCGAGATGAGACAGGATCAGTCCCATGCTCATCCTACCTAAAATGCATCAAAATAAAAATTTTAAATATTCTCATACTGTTATTACTATAACAGTGTTCTCATTTGATGAAATATGCAACTTATTCAAAGAATTATTTACCTGAAAACATATTATTATATGATAATTAAAAAGTAAATCGTATGTATCATATACTAAATAAGTCGATCTGTTGGTAATAAATTTTAAATATATTATTTAATATAGTTGGGTATTAAAGTAATAATGTTACTTGATATTGTAACATCCATATAGGTTACTACATTTTTTTAAAGCTAATTTTTGCTTAGAATTTCATGTTACGATTCAATAGAGGGAGATCTAGCATACGTTGTCTTAATTGAATTCGCGCTAAATAGGTCTCTCGAAGCAAAAATGTCTATTTCAAATACCTGATGGGGGAAACCCTCTTACTAATCCGTCTAAAGACACGACGATTAATATGGATAAACTCTGCCCACTTAAATTTGAACTTTAAAAAACCCAAATTAAGCCCTTATGGAAACACTTTTATACCCACCCTAAGACCTCAGGAAAGTGGGGGATATCCTTCGATCACTAAGCTGAGAGTGGTGATATTGTAACATCCATATAGGTTGCTACATTTAACTTCTATTTCTACTATCATGTGTTTAGATGATTTTGGATGGTCACACGGGCACTATCTTTTTTTTTTTAAACTATTAAAAGATTGTGTTGATAAAATGATTGAATTAATATATTTTTAGTATTAACTTAAGTTAAAATCTAGTTTTGCAAAGAGGTCCACCGTTTTCCATCCGATAGGTTTTTGTAAACCGGAGTGAAAAACAAACGTCCACTACTGACTTAATATACCAAGTAAGTTTTAAACAAACAAACCATAATAATTTTGAAAAGTTAGACTACACAAATTTAACTCAACTTTATCTTTAAATTAGTTACACACTATAAACTCTGCAATATTGTTTGATATATTTCTAAACAATAACTTATTTTTTGAAGCAAACAATTATAAACCGTAAAATAAACAATATTGTACGGTTGTTCGCTTGAACCTTTCTTACATCACGGTACAATAATTAAGTTTATGATTTGTGGATTTTTTTAATTTGAATAGTCGGTCAGTATTTGACATTCAACGAAAGATATATTTCATCATATAATGGTGAGACTCTGTATGTGCTTTAGACTATAATATTTAAACCATTAATCGTTACAAGTGATTCAGATAAAAAAGGGATAAATATCCTAAAATTGTAACAAACTTTGAACGAATGTCTATAGTGTGAAATAACTAAAGTTGTGTTCATTGTATATAATCATCTTTAACTTATGTGTATTGTATGTAAGAATGCATAACCATATATAGCTGTTTATTATTACCTTTTTATTGGTCAGATACATTTTCTTACCTACAATACACAAAATTCATAGATGATTACATACAATGATCATGACTTTAGTTATTTCATACTATAGACATTCGTTTAAAGTTTATTACATTTCAGGATACTAATCCCATAAAAAAAACTACAAACTTGTCATTAAATAATCAAACCCAAAATCTATTGGAAAAGGAAAGTATCTATAACATAACTAAAAGAGGAGGTTGAGGGTACACTTGGCACCCCTAATCCTCCTCCTTGAGCCTAATTCTTCATCCTAATTAATCATCTATTTTTCTATATTTTTTATTAAAAAATAGTAAACAAATATTTATATATGGTTAATAATAATTAATAGGATTATTATTATTGGATGGTCTATATTCATGGTCGATAATTCCGATCATAATCGCAACAAACTCTTTGTACTAGCTTTGACAATATATCTACCTTAAACTATATTGGAGTACTTTTATTTGACGATCAATTTCATGAGTGTATTTTTATATTTTTGATATTTTTGTTATGAATAACGTGTTCATTATGGCTTTTCTTCAAAAAAAAAATAAAAAATAAAATAAGACCACATAAGTTTATATTTAAGATTTTAAGCAAACACATATTAACCATGATCTACGACCATGTCTTGTGCATGTATGGACTGTTTCGGATGGAACAACCCGAAGAAAATAAAAACGTTCGAGATGGTCTTTGTTGATGAATTTGTATGTATTTTTCAAATTATATATTCAACACTTTTTGTTTCTTTTTTCATTTAAATAAAATTAAAAAAAAAAGGTAAACTAAAATCAATATTTATATGGAGTTAATTTTCATATGTTTCTTCTTTAACTTTCATATTCATTAAGTTGTGATATTGGTCATACACTTTTGGTTTCTCTTTTTATTTAACTAAAGTTGAAAAAAAAATGGGTAAACTGGAATCAATATTTATATGGAATTAATTTTCATATGATTCTGTAACACCCCAATGTTTTTAAGGTAAAAGAAATTAACCCCTTTTCATAGTTTTGACATTAAATTAATTTCCTAGCATTTTATTTTTAGTTATGGGGTTAATTTAGTTGGAACTTTAGTGGATAGCGGATAAAATACCCACAAATTTGAGAGATGGGGCGTGGCATCTCCAAAGAGTGTCAGCCATCTATTTTGGCTTATGACTCACCTCCCATTACTTCTTCTTCACACTCCTTTCATGCATTCCATCTCATTCTTTCAAAATCAAAGATAAATCATCTCAAGTTCAAGGAAGAATTTATAGTAATAATCATCACCATCATATAATCTTCATTCAAGAATTGAAAAGTTAGGGTTTGTGGGTTTTGTGGTGGTGGCCGAAAATTGAGAGAAAAAGGGGAAGAAATTGTGAATTGAAAACCCTAATCTATTGTTTTCCATTGTTGAGGTATTGATTTCCCCTAATTTAGTTTTTATCTTTCTTTTGAAATTAGGGTTCATGGAGTGAACCAATTTGGGGGTTATTGCTAGAATTTAAACTATGGTTAATTTCCCCCAATTCCTTAGATAACCTAGCTTGTCATTGAATTATGTGTTGAGTTGATTATGAAATTGATAAGTTCATGTGATAATTTTAGTTTATGAGAAAAGATGAGTTTTTATTGGTTATGGAAATGTTGATGAAAATGGTAAGTTGAACTACCTAGTGTTATTTTTGAGAATGAAAGTAACTCAATGACAAATGGGTTGGGTTTGGGTTTAGAAAGGCTAGTGATTGAGTATGACTAGGTTGAGCTAGTCAAGTTGTGAATGTAAGCTGATGCACTTTTTTGTTATGATCATAGGTTGAAGCTCGTTTGTGCATAATCGTTTTAGCGTTATTGTTCAAGTTGCGGAGGAGGTGAGTATCTTTGCATACCTTTATGTATACGTTGGGTCAATTGACCACATTATGTTGAAGCTTGTTTATCCATGTGTGGTAATTGATTTGGCGTAGGCCCATTTTGGGGCATAGTGTTTATGAGGCCTAAGAACCTTCGGGGCCTAAGAATCCCGATAGTTGATTTGTTATGAGGCCTAAGAACCTCCGGGGCCTAAAAATCCCGATAGTAGTTATTGTTATGATTGTTTACCTTATATGGATCCATGTATAGCGTTTAGTGTGCAAGGTGAGCATGTAAATGTGACATGACGGTGTCATAGGTTACATGTAATAGTCCTTGTACTTTGCCCTCCTTCGTGTTCATAAATGTATGCAAATATATTCATTAAGCCTTTGCTTATATTTTAGTTGTTTACCATTTTATAGGTAGTTCCGGAAGAAGGAACTAGGTTTGATTGATTTGAAGCGTTGGTTTGGAAGTTGCTAGTTGAATTTTGAAGGTAATTGGCCATTCACGGAAGAATGGTATACTTTTGGTTAGAGACTTAGATGTCCCTCTTCCTCTTAGCTCCTTGATACATTTGTATATTTGGTTCATGTCAGCAAAGTTTTGATCAAGTGTGGTTCCATGCTTTTGCAAAACTTGTATTTTGACTTAGAAAGAGTCAATTTGGGTAAATGACCCATTTGAGGGTGTATATGAATGTTGAATCAAATGGATGTTATAACTATGTTTAAAAATGTGTCAATTACTTGTTTGAATCTCATGAAGATTGAGTATGAAGTTCGTTTTGAAATTTGAAGGTTGTAAGTTTGATCAATTGTCGAAAGGAGTTTAGGGTTGCTGATCTGGTGCCCACTTCGGCGCAGTGGGGGAGATTTTGCCCACTGCGGCGCTGTGGAAACCCGCGGCTCAGAAATGCCTTTTCTCCCACTGCGCTGCAGTGGGAGTGTGATGTGTAAAATCTAGTAATAAAATTTATTACCACGATTTACCGGAATACTGACCACTACACACTCACAGGCAGTGTACCTGATCGCATGCAGTATAGTAAAAACTGGTAAGTTGAGATTGTTCGCAAGGACTTTTATAAGCAATTGTAACGATTAAGTGATTCAAGTAAAGATGGGGGGGGGGGGGGTTGTGGCCGAATTGCCACGTTGCAAGTAGTTAGTATGAAAAGTCAATAATCCCTCAGGATTAATCGAAAAAAGAGTTTTTTGTTTAAAACAAGAATTTAAAGGTCACCCATCTTGATTTTGCTCGACAACATGTTAAGATTGCACATTTGATGAAGTTCAAATTCAATTAGTTGATTAAATGACCGAGACTCAAATTAATCTTCAACCCCGTACCCGTCAAGTTAACAACTTATTTGACTCTCTTGTATAAACTAGTTCCATTATTAAGACCGGTACCCCGAGACGCCTTTTTATAACTTCTCTAGTTCAACAATGGTTTTGGCCATTTCAGATAACAATTGTGTCTATTGATTGTACCCAACCATCAACCCGTTAATCCTTATTAATTATTAATTACCTTCTACCGTACCCGTCATATAACCAATTGCTTCTAACCAAGCGATCAAAATAACTTCTACCCAACCCTAGTTGCCACTAGATTATCCGCAATTAATAATTAAATAACAAAGAATTAATAGGTTAAGATCACGACACAACGTTAAATCAAATCACTTGAATTATAAAATAGTGTGCAATCCTTACATATTGTCTCACTCCATCAAGATGGATGAAAAGGCGATTAGCCACTCATATTAAAATACGAATCAAATATAGAGAATTTATCGTTACCGAATACAAGGAATTGAAAACGAATAACGGAATGATTCCAACCGAGCTTGAGATCCTTCAAAATGATTGAATACAAGAAAAACCCTTGAAAAACACTCAAAAATCGTCTGGAAAGTGAAGCTAGGGTTTTTAGAATGTTTTTGCAAGCTATTTATATGATCCAAAATTATGCAGATTCGCACCAAACTGCGTTGCAGTCCTCCCATTTGACTTCTGTTGACTTTAACTTCCTTGACTGGTCTTTTGGCGTATATGGTCTAACTGCGTCGATGTTTCAGGTGACTGCGAAGCAGTTTTATCCTCGACAAAAATTACTGCGACGCATCATATAACTGCGGCGCAGTCCTCGTTGACTTGCGCTGACCAGCATTGACTTTCTTCTAATCTTCACTCTCTTGCCTCGTAAAACGTCCGTAAGCACTCGTTTTACTCCAGAAACTTCGTTTTCTTCAGATTATCGCTTAGGTACCTGTTATCAATCTGAAATACTAACAAATACCATAAACGCATCAAATGTATACGAAAACGACCCTTAAACATCAATAATCGACTACTTAAGCTATGGGAAATGGGCATAAAATACGACATATCAAATCCCCCCACACTTAAGCTTTGCTTGTCCTCAAGCAAATCCAAGCTGAAAACAAATCAAACCTTGGTACATTATGGAACCACATTTCAGTTATCAAAAAGAAGCTCAACCATAATCAAAAATGAGAATAAATGGTTAGGCAGTTTTAATCTTAAATGAAAACTAGAATGTTTGACAATACTTGACTGATATACAAACCTTAATAACACGACTAAGCACAAATGAAACGAACTAGTGATATCTCACCTATCCTACTCCAACTGACTTACTTTTGGGGTTGAATATTCGAACAATTACTCAATAGCCAAGTCGTGATGCATAACATTTTAACCATAGGCTTGTACTAGGTTCGTTCCTTCATCGCCAAGGCGCTAGCGCCCTATAACGTCTATGAGAAGAGGACTTTAAGGGTTGTAACATTAGGCTAAACAGGGCATTTAAACAGGGTATGGAAATTTGGGTAAACAATTAGTGTTAACAAAGAACTAACACAACATTTAACAAATTTTTCACATATAGTCTAGTCCCAACAAACCCATGCCATTAGTTACCAACGATCCACATCCCAAGAAGTTCTCCCGACCATAAGCCCCAATAGAACGATCAAAAACCGACACCATTGTGGTGTATGACAATCAAACAACTTATCAACCAAATCTAACCAATGTCAATTTAAACAAACTTGCCAACTTGCTGGTAACAACTGAAGATTATAACTTTCCAAGATCCTTTCGTTGGTGTAATAGTACCAACTTACAAAAATGATTTGACCTAAAATGAGAAATACCAATTGATAGCCAAAGCTCTTTTTCATTTTTTTTTTCCTCTTTTTTTTCTTTTATATTTTTCAGTTCTTTTTTTTTATTTTTTTAATGAGCTACTTTTACTCTGACTAATTGGTATTCTCTTAATAATAATTGAAACAGTGACAAATCATTTATAAAATATGCTATGATGAACAATCTAGACTTTCTCCAAAAACCATGACGAAATCAATTTACCCCTAATAAATGAGAATATCCCGACCCGACATAATAAGGCAAAACCCAAACCATCCACTAGCATAGGCAACCAATGATCCACCAGGACTTCGACTATTGGTATGGCTAGGAAAGGTGAATATTTAGGTGGATTTAGTAACAAAGAACAAGCTAATGACAACATGTTTTCTATTGTTTCTTGCACTAAAAGCGAGTGCAACATAAGGGTTTTAGACAGGTGGTTCACTAACCAGTATAGTTAGCTGCTAAGCACATTACAAAACATGCACATAACAAATTTTACGAAACAAAGGGTGAAACATACAAAGAGCAAAGGTTTTATCCTAAATTTGCCTCTTCCTCACTAGAAAACCACGGAACGATCAACCAGGACAAGTTCTAGAATCAACGCTATCACCGGCATACTCATAGCAAATGAAATAACTCGGAAATGGAAAATCAACCTCAAACTTGCACATCATAGTTCAGAGCTCTAAAAGAGACCCTTACTTCCAGATAAATCCAAAAGCCTAAGAGAGAGACAAATTTACAAGGCTAATAATTCCAAAACCGTGCACCTATCATATCTAGCAATGAATTAATAATCTCACAATTTAGTGTTTTGGTGCTATAAGCATGCTAGCAATGTTATTAATCCAGAAGGGATTGCCACGCTAATCAGTCAAAACACATTCCACAGATTAAAAGTTTGTACTAAGGGTGTAATTACATTGCTCATTAAAATCTATAATTAGGTGACAAAAGCAATTAACTACAAGGACATGCATGCCAAATCGTCAAAAATACTCGACTTTTTCCTATTTACCTCCCCCCCCCCCACACACTTGAGTTGGACAATGTCCTCAATGTCCAATAACTAAGCCAAACTAAGGAAAATAGGGAAAAGTAAACGAAAAAGCAAAATAAGGATAATAAAAACTTGCCGGGTATATGTGGTGCTCCATGCGCGAATGATGCCAACAAGAATATGAGCGCTTAACTTACTGCCAACATATGCAAATGACAACCTTGCTATCACACATGAACACAAATAAAAGCCAACATAATAATATCAAGTTAAGCATGCAACATTCTACCCTACTAAGTAACGGAAATGGGAAATAAAATACGCTGTCTCATCACCCCGAAGGGGGGATACAAACCAACCAAATGAAAATGAGAAAGTACGGAAAAAGAAATGTTCAAACAAATAATACAAGCCATCAAATTAAGCTGACAGACGGCTTCCAGTCTTCAACCGGCAACGGATCACTGTGGTGGTGGATGAGGTGGATAATGTTGGTAACCAAGAATGTTACCATAATCAAAGAACGATCCAACCACCTGCTCAGCAAAGGTCGGCTCTGCAGCTCCCGCCTGGCTAACGTTCATACCAGCATATGTGCCTGTATAACTACCAAATCGGACCGACATATCTGGTCCCAATGCACCTGGATCGTGACGAGGAGGCTCCTCAACCTGATGCTCTGGAGGAAAGTAGAAACCTACACCAACTCTCCGATGAGGGATAAACATAGAGGGTGGACGATAATCCGGAAGATCGGTGAGTGTGTGAAAATCCTGCCCTCTCAACTGCGCCTCCCACATCGGCTGGTAACGCCGCGAATCACAAACCACTCTCCCTAGGCCAGAACCTACCATAATCATATCACTCCCCACCTGCTCACGAAAATCATCCATGCGGGAGTGGAAAGCCTGCTGAGACTCGAACATCCTATCCACAACAGACTGAAGAGAGGTGAGATCAAAATCTGCGAGAGCGGCAGAAGAAGAAGCTCCCGCAGTGGAGGTAGCACGACGTTTAGGACGTCGTAGTGGCTCAAGCTCCTCCTCATCCGCCTCCTCCATATCAACATCATCATCACCATCATCTACCTCTTCACCCTCGGGGGCAGCATCACCAAAGTCGATCAAAGCATACAAACCCCTATGGGTTTGTTTTTTCAACAAACCAAATCTCTTTAAATCGGCGTACTCAAACTCCTTCATATGTTTCCAATTCAAATTAAACACTGCATTCGCCCGATCATTTTCACAGCCAAAGAACTTAACCATTCGTGTGATGTAATGACCACACACCAACTTCCTGTCTCTCATTCCCCGGGTCCCCATATGTTTCGCCACCATGTATGGCGCACAAGCCAACCTATACGGGGCTCCCTCGTGAAACAACCTCAACAACCACATGTCTTCCAAGTAAACTTTATCCCTTTGGTTCGACCGCTGAACAACCAAATAAGTGATCATATTCAAAAACAATCTCAAAATAGGTGACTTAATGTTGCTCACCCCAACACCATTAGCCCAAGTATTACCCCCGGTAATCTGTGTATAATACGACTTTTGATTACCATCCGGGAATCCCAACCCGGTTCTAGCCCCCCCTGCTCAAAACCTTCCTAAACTGTTGGTTATTTTCAACAAGTCTCTAGTGTACATACCGGTAGCCAACCCAAATTCAGCAATAGTTAAGGATCTATCCTTACCCCCACACCGGAAATGAATACATTTTTCAGCAAAAATGTCCTTAACTTTATCAATCTTACTCACATTAATGGTTGAGTATACCTCTAAGCACCATTCTTTACAAACCGACTCTCTATTACCAAAAATATCAAACCACAATCTAAACTCTTGATCAATCGGGTTTCCATTTTCATCGTTCTCCATACCTGCCAACCGCAAAAATCCCTCAATATCCCTTCGTATAGCCAACATATCAAGTATACTAGATGGAAGATACCTGGGCTCCTCGATGTCTTTGTAGAGAAACTTCTCCAACCGTTCATTATATGCGGCTTTCTCTTCTTAAGAGGCTCTAGGCCAAGTGAGCCATTGATGAGCGGATAATGCGGGAACGGGAGCAATGGCGGCTTGAGCTGGAGCCGCATCCAATGCTTCTTTACCCGTATGAGATGAAGAAGTGGCCCGTCTTGGGTTGCGTCCACCTGTAGCAGCGGCCTACAAACAAACAAAACCAAAAACAATCAACCCTCGATATAATTGTTACTATATATGAGCTTATATAAGGGTCAGGTCTCTACAAGGTTAGACTGCGACGCAGTCTAATCCTCGGATCGAAAAACTGCGGCGCAGTTTGAAGACTGCGTCGCCCTCATGGAACATTCAACTGCGGTGCAGTTTGAAGACTGCGTCGCACTCATGAGGGTTCTGGGTTTAGGTCGCGTGCCTTTATTCAAAAGTTAAGAACTCAAATCAACAAAAACTTGTAAATTAAAGCACGATACTCATACCAGACCAACAAATTAATTAACCCTCGAATTTATTCATGAAATCCTCACTAAATTCATCATGACAATTATTTCAAACACAACCCAAGAAGTATCCTAAAATTAAAAACTAAATAAATAGAAAATAGATAGAGAATATATGCTAACCTTCCCGGTTCTTGTCGTGATTATGATATGAAGGAACAAGACTAAATCAACGAAAATAAAGAAAAAGATTAAGGGGCGGTTGCTTTTAATTCTTTGAGAGAAAAAGGGTTTCAAAATTTTTAAATAAAAAGTAAAAGTGAAACAACCCTATCCTCTTATTGCTTTGACCCGATCTGACTCTCCATGTGTCGCACCCTTTATTGTCGAGGATTTTTATGCTTCGCAGTCTGCCTAAACTGCGACGCGCTTTCTCTATGTGCAAAAACGGCGTCGTCGTGTTACACTGCGATGCACTTTCACCCCCCTACACTTACCTTATATTTCGTCCACGGAAAAATTACCGGATCGCGTAGGGAAGCTCCAGACCTACAATACTCGACATAAACACCTTAAAAACTTGAAAATTGCCAAAATTTAACAAAAACAAAAACACATCAAAACACGGGTTGCCTTCCGCGAAGCGCTTAATTTATTCACGAGTCTTTAGCTAGACTCGAAGTCCTTTCTCATTGCTTTATTTCGAAAAATGGAAGCTCGTCAATGACGACTCCCACATTCTCCTCCTCTTGATGATAAAGCTTCAACTTGTGACCATTAACAATAAAAGAAGTGCCATCCGATTTAAACAGTTCCACATAACCAGACGGATAAACATGTTTGATCACAAAAGGGCCGGTCCACCTAGATGTCAATTTGGGTTGCTTAAACTTGTCTTGGAAAGGAACAACAACACTTTATCACCGGCTTTAAAATCCTTCTTTCTAAGCCTACGGTCATGCCACACTTTAGTTCGTTCCTTATAAAGCAAAGAATTATCATAAGCATACAACCTAAGTTCATCTAATTCATTCAATTGCATAGATCTCAACTCACCGGCTTCAACTAAGTCCATGTTACAATTCTTGAGCGCCCAATAGGCCTTATGCTCAATTTCAATAGGAAGATGACAAGTCTTGCCATAGAGCAACCGGAATGGGGTGGTCCCAATCGGTATCTTGTAGGCGGTCCTAAATGCCCATAGAGCATCATCAAGTTTGGTGGACCAAGACTTCGGGTTATCTCCTACGGTCTTCTCAAGAATTCTTTTCAATGCCCGATTGGTGTTTTCAACTTGGCCACTCGTTTGCGGGTGGTAAGAGGTCGAAAAGCGGTGATTGACACCGTACCTCTTTAGCACCTTAGTGAGTTGGTGATTCGCGAAATGACTTCCGCGGTCACTGATTAAGGCCTTGGGCATTCCAAACCTACAGAAAAGCTATTTTAAAAAGTGAATGACAACACGTGCATCATTCGTTGGCAAGGCTTTAGCCTCGGCCAACTTCGAAACGTAATCAACAGTAACAAGGATATACAAATTCCTATGTGACGGGGGAAAAGGTCCCATAAAGTCTATGCCCCAAACATCAAAAACTTCACATACCTGAATAAAGTTTTGAGGCATTTCATCACATTTGGAAATGTTACCTTGTCTTTGACACACATGACAAACCTCTTCCAAAGTTTGCGCCTCCTTGAACACGGTCGGCCAATAGACTCCAGCATCATACACTTTCTTACTGGTGACTGACGGTCCATAGTGTCCACCGGATGGCCCGTAGTGACAAGCATCAAGAATTTGTCGGGTCTCATCTTCCGGCACACACCTCCTTATCATCCCATCTGCACAAATTTTAAGCAAAAATGGATTTTCCCAAAAATAATGCTTAGCCTCGGTAAAAAGTTTCCTCCTTTCTTGCTTCGACATATCTTCTGGAATTTCACCTGAACTAAGATAGTTAGCAATATCGGCAAACCAAGGTCCTGTTTCAAGCTTCATCAAAAACTCCTCAGGAAAATCATCATTAATTTCATGCTCTTGTAATTCCTCACGGTGAGGATTTTTGAGCCTACTAAGATGGTCAGCTGCCACATTCTCGGCCCCCTTTTTATCTTTTATCTCAATGTCGAATTCTTGCAAAAGCAAGACCCAACGAATAAGACGGGGCTTGGCATCTTATTTCGAGAACAAGTACCTTAAGGAAGAGTGATCAGTATACACAATGGTCTTGTTAAGGACCAAGTAGGGTCGAAATTTATCAAAAGCATAAACAACAGCCAACAACTCTTTTTCAGTCACAGTATAGTTCTGTTGGGCTGGATTCAAGGTCTTGCTAGCATAGGAAATATGGTGGAAATGTTTATCCTACCTTTGGCCTAAAACGGCCCCTAAAGCAAAGTCGCTAGCATCACACATCAACTCGAATGGTAATGACCAATTAGAGGGAGTCATAATGGGTGCATTGGTCAAATTTTCTTTCAACAAGTTGAATGCATCAAGACACTCTTTATAAAACACAAATGGGACATCCTTCTCTAACAACTTGGTCATAGGCCGGGTGATTTTTGAGAAATCCTTTATGAACCTACGGTAAAAACCGGCATGACCCAAAAAGCTTCTAATTGATTTCACATTTGTGGGTGGAGGTAATTTACTTATGACATCAATTTTAGCTTTATCGACCTCTAACCCTTCCTTAGAAACTTTGTGTCCCAAAACAATACCTTATTTAACCATAAAGTGACACTTTTCCCAGTTTAAAACCAAGTGTGCCCGTTCACACCTTTCCAACATCTTATCAAGACTAACTAGACAATTTTCAAAAGAACTTCCAAACACAGAAAAATCATCCATAAAAACTTCCATGGATGTTTCAATCATATCATGAAAAATAGCAATCATACAACGTTGGAAAGTTCCCGGGGCATTACAAAGACCGAATGGCATCCTCCTAAAGGCATAAGTGCCAAAGGGGCAAGTAAAGGTGGTCTTCTCTTGGTCTTTCGGGTCAATGGGTATTTGAAAGTACCCAGAAAACCCATCCAAAAAACAAAAATACTCATTCTCGGCGAGCCGTTCGAGCATTTGATCGATAAAGGGCAATGGGAAGTGGTCCTTGCGGGTTGCATCATTTAGCTTCCGATAATCAATACATACCCTCCAACCGCTGACAGTTCTAGTGGGAATTAATTCATTTTTATCATTTAGCACAACAGTCATCCCACCCTTTTTCGGTACACAATGTACCGGACTCACCCATGAACTATCCGAGACGGGGAATATGATTCCCGCATCCAACAACTTAATAACTTCCTTCTTCACAACATCTTTCATGTTCGGGTTTAATCTCCGTTGTTTTTGCACAATAGGTTTGACATTATCAACAAAATTTATTGTGTGCTTACAAAATTCTGGACTTATACCCGGAATATTGGAAATTTTCCATGCAAAGGCCCTTTAATGGGCCCTCAAGACAGTAATAAGCCTAGATTTTTCATCCTCCATCAAGGAAGATGAAATGACAACAGAGAGGAAACATGTACTTTCTAAATATGCATACTCCAAATGATCCGGAAGGGGTTTGAGCTCCAAATCGGTAGGAGGGCTCTCAACCGAAGTAAGCACCCGTTTGCTTCTATCAACCTTGATCTCTTCAAAAGATTCATCATCCGGTGGAGTTTCATCAACGCTTAATGCCATGATCTCTTGCATCATCTCATCAACCATCTCCTGTTCTTCTTCATTACAAGCTAACAAAGCTTGGCCATCCTCCATATCCAAGTAATCCATAAGCTCCTTTTCCAAGGCATCCTCTTCTTCGATAACATCTATCCTGAAACAAGATTCATCACACGAGTAAGGATGTTTAAGAGCTCTATCAACATAAAATACAACTCGGTCATCACCGACACCTAAAGAAATTTCCTTGGCCTTAACCCAGATGATAGCATCCGCATTCATAAGGAATGGTCGGCCTAGGATTAGAGGCACATTGACGTCTACCTCCATTTCTAATATAACAAAATCTACCAAGAAAATCATATGACCCACCTTAATCTGCAAATTTTCCGCTATCCCCATGGGATATTGGAATGATCTATCCGCAAGCCTAATGCTCATGTGGGTCGGGGTCAATTCACCTAAAGACAATTTCTTATAGACCGAATAAGGCATTAAATTAATGCTGGCACCAAGATCGGCCAATGCCTTATACAATTTAATTCCAAAAGAACAAGAAATAAGAAAACTTCCTGGATCTTCTAACTTAGGGGGTATCTCGTTCTTTATTATGGCGGAAACCTCGGCACTCATCACTGCCGTCTTGCCTTCTTCTAGCTTCTTCCTATCCGAAATGAGATCTTTGAGAAACTTTGCATAGTTGGGCATACCTGCAAGAAGATCAACGGGACAGAAATGTTAATATTTTGAATTAAATCAACAAACTTCTTAAAGTTCTCCTTGATCTTCCCCCTCTTCAACCGTTGAGGAAACGGCACCTTCGGTTGGTAAGGTTTCACTGGAGGTATCTCAACAGTAGGTTTCTCAACATTGGTAGATGGAACGGCCGGAATCTTCACGGCCGGGTTTGGCTTCATCTCGATCTCTTCTACAACGGTTCCTTCATCTTCAACCTGCACCAGAGGAGTAACAACATTAGGTAAAGAATTTGCAGAGTCATAAGTTTTACCTGCTCTTGTTGTGATCGCGTTGACTTGTTCATTTCTAGCATTCGGATGGTTGTATTTGGTTCCAGATCCTTGGCTGTTCTGCTGAGGCTTAGGATTCTGCTGAGTATTGCTCGGTAAGGTACCGGGCTGCCTGTTTGAAGTCCCTAGCCTTTCAAGCTTTGCCTCAATATCCTGAAATGTTGCTTGAGTACTCTTCGAGCTCTGCTCAAGCTTATTAGCCAAACCATCCAATCTAGTAGTCATAGCATCCCATTGAGAGGCCATCTTCTCATTGGTAGCTTTCTGAGCACCTACCAAATCCTTCATGATATCTCTCAATTCAGCATTCGCATTCTGCTGATTGTTGAACCTGCTAAACCTACTTCCACTAAAACCAGAATTATTAGCATTAAAGTTAGATGAAGGAAAAGAAGTACCTGATGACCGGTTTTGATAACCGGTATTCTGATTAAAGTTCCCTTGTTGATTCTGGACATAGTTGACTTCTTGAGCCGGCTTATCCGGGCAATCCTCTGAATAATGCATGTCTCCACAGTAGTCACAACCATCAGCAATCACCTTAACATCCCTTTCAATGCTTTTGAATCTCACGTCTTAGTTGTCAAACCTCTCGTTCATCTGCTTTGTGAGGGCTTTGACTTCAGCAACCAAACTTGATTCTTCACTACTATCTAGCTTTGCCACAGTCTTACCAACAGTTCTCTTACTTACAAGTTCTTCACGATCCGAAAACTCCTTAGCCATGTCATCTAGGATTTTGTAACCTTCAGTCGGGGTCACATTGTTCAAACTACCCCCCAAATGCCCCGGCAAGTTCCATTCGAGTTCTCTTGAGCAAACCGTCATAAAAGATTTCAACCACTGCTTCCGTGTTCAGATTGTTTCCTGAACAGTTCCTGATCATCTCCTTATACCGTTTCCAAGCATCTACTACATCTTCTCCTGGATCTTGAGTGAATGACCGGATCTTGTTTTCCAACTGTCTTTGAGTCCTTATAGAATAGAACTCATCAATAAACCCAACACGAAGCTCATCCCAGGTGGTATACAAATCATCTGGCTGTTCCTTGAGCCACGCCTTAGCTCCTCCACATAAAGTGAGTGGAAAAAGCTCAAGCTTCACATGATCATCTTGATTCGCGCCATAGTGGTAAAACCAACAAATTTTCTCAAACCTCTCTAGATGGCCATACGGATCATTGTTAGTCACCCCGTCAAACTTTTCAAATGACTTCCTTTGAGAGAAAAGTTAACTCCGGTGGTTGGAAGGCGAATAGGAGTACCCCTATTAGTGGGTTCATTTCTTCTACGGTCACTGTAAAGACGGTTGTTGGGGTTGACCGGTTGCTCTTGATCACCCATTCTTTTTACTCTAACTGGTTGATTTACTTGAAGATTTGCTTGAGGAATTTCTGTTGAATCCGGTTTATGAGTTTTATCCTGATTATCTTCTTCCTCTGAGCTGTCACTAGTTTTGAAAAAACCACTACTTTCGGAGAATTTAGTACTTAAGTGAACCTCGGACATTGAATCTTTCTTTGAGTAGTGTTGATCCAAGTCTACGTCCAGTTGGTCACGGTTTTCGATACCTGAATCTATTTTGTCGGTGTTTGAGGGCTCCGTGTTGTTTGATCTAAGCAAGCGTCTTCTGGCTTTCCCGGGATTAGACTGAGGACTAAGCAAAGGTTTACCAGAGGCTCTTGTGTTCATCAACTACAAAGCACTTGGACACGCACCACAAGAAGTACCGTTAACCGCACCAGAAACTAACAAAACAAAACTAAAACAAAAATAAAATTTATCTATTACAAACAAATAACTTCCTCACAAATGGATGCAAGGAAGGATCAAATCACAAAACTAACAACTACTTAATTAAAGTCCCCGGCAGCGACGCCAAAAACTTGATGTGTAAAATCTAGTAATAAAATTTATAACCAAGATTTACCGGAATACTGACCACTACACACTCACAGGCAGTGTACCTGATCGCATGCAGTATAGTAAAAATTGGTAATCCGAGATCGTTCGCAAGGACTTTTATAAGCAATTGTGACGATTAAGTGATTCAAGTAAAGATGGGGGGATTTTGTGGCCCAATTGCCACGTTGCAAGTAGTTAGTAAGAAAAGTCAGTAATCCCTCAGGATTAATCGAAAGAAGAGTTTGTTGTTTAAAACAAGAATTTAAAGGTCACCCATCTTGATTTTGCTCGACAACATGTTAAGATTGCACATTTGATGAAGTTCAAATTCAATTAGTTGATTAAATGACCGAGACTCAAATTAATCTTCAACCCCGTACCCATCAAGTTAACAACTTATTTGACTCTCTTGTATAAACTAGTTCCATTATTAAGACCGGTACCCCGAGACGCCTTTTTATAACTTCTCTAGTTCAACAATGGTTTTGGCCATTTCAGATAACAATTGTGTCTATTGATTGTACCCAACCATCAACCCGTTAATCCTTATTAATTATTAATTACCTTCTACCGTACCCGTCATAGAACCAATCGCTTCTAACCAAGCGATCAAAATAACTTCTACCCAACCCTAGTTGCCACTAGATTATCCGCAATTAATAATTAAATAACAAAGAATTAATAGGTTAAGATCACGACACAACGTTAAATCAAATCACTTGAATTATAAAATAGTGTGCAATCCTTACATATTGTCTCACTCCATCAAGATGGATGAAAAGGCGATTAGCCACTCATATTAAAATACGAATCAAATATAGAGAATTTATCGTTACCGAATACAAGGAATTGAAAACGAATAACGGAATGATTCCAACCGAGCTTGAGATCCTTCAAAATGATTGAATACAAGAAAAACCCTTGAAAAACACTCAAAAATCGTCTGGAAAGTGAAGCTAGGGTTTTTAGAATGTTTTTGCAAGCTATTTATATGATCCAAAGTTATGCAGATTCGGCACCAAACTGCGTCGCAGTTCTCCCATTTGACTTCGTTGACTGGTCTTTTGGCGTATATGGTCTAACTGCGTCGCAGTTTCAGGTGACTGCGAAGCAGTTTTATCCTCGACAAAAATTACTGCGACGCATCATATAACTGCGTCGCAGTCCCCGTTGACTTGCGTTGACCAGCATTGACTTTCTTTGACTTTCTTCTAATCTTCACTCTCTTGCCTCGTAAAACGTCCGTAAGCACTCGTTTTACTCCAGAAACTTCGTTTTCTTCAGATTATCGCTTAGGTACCTGTTATCAACCTTAAACACTAACAAATACCATAAACGCACCAAATGTATACGAAAACGACCCTTAAACATCAATAATCGACTACTTAAGCTATGGGAAATGGGCATAAAATACGACATATCAGAGTGTGTCCAAACCCACTGCGGCGCAGTGGGGTTTTTCTCGCGCAGGTCCGAGACTTTCCACTGCGGCGCAGTGGGGAGTGCTCAACCCCACTGCGCCGCAGTGGGGGTATTACAAAAAAAAAATTGTGTTTTTCGGTTTATCGAGTCTAGTCCTTTCAGTTTCTTCTTTAGATTTCGTATTTATTTAGTTGTGATATTGGTCACACACTTTATGTTTCACAATTATTATAAGATTTATATATCTTAAGACTACCCGTCCAATAGACGGGTCTGAACACCATTATAATTATCAATTGAGGTGACTTTATTTCAAGTGTACAATAGTTTATGTGTATGATTTGAGGATTGGGAGTCCAATTTGGTACACGATATTTTTGTTTTATTAACCACACCGTGTTCATTCCGTATATCAAAATTCAACTTTTCCTTTATGGTTGACTAATTGTTAGTATTATTAATTATTATTGTTATTATTATTATTGATATTAATTTAATGAATTATTGAGCTATAATTCGTTGTTGTCATTCTAGTTAATAAATTACTTCGTTAAAGGAAAAAATACTCTATGATTGTCGTACTATATGATATTAGTCAGCATCGGACCCTGTTGAGTGTTGACATTTTATACGGGGATGTGCACATGCGACAACCAATAACAACAAAGTCATCTTTGCAAAAAAAAAAAAAAAATTTACATAAAGTCATAGATGGTTATACGTGTTACAGTAATATCTATATCTATTTATTTTAAGGTAATTTTTTTACATAAATTTCTTTCTATAACATATACAAAAAATTTATACACCACACGACCGTAATATAGTTAAAGAAAATAAATATTTGTGTAAGATTTCTATTCTTTTTTATTTATTAATTTACGTGCCATGTGAGTTAATATTGGTTTTTTGTTCATTTACCAAGTGAGTGACTTGAAACTCAATTATTTTAATACAATTTCAGATGAGTGATATATATCTAAAACATATTTTGACTAGAAATAGAGAATACTCGTATAATGTGATAAGTTGCAAATAAGTTTTGTTCATTTTTCACACAGTTCGTAACAGTGCTTTTAGATTTTGATTAGATTCGTATCGTGTAATGCAAGAGCTTTATGTGATAATATAAATTGAGTCTTCTAAACTGCGATAATTTTCATGAATAATAAAAAACTTTAGTGAATAACAATAAAAGTTTTTTTAAAAATTTTTGAGATCAAATTGGTTTTTGAAATAAATATTTGACCACAATTGTTTTATTTTATTTCATTTTTGGACTTAGGCTTAAAGAGTAATTGGATTAGACATATACATATGGGAATTGATATTTGTACCAAATATTTTGATAAACTTACCAAATTGTACAAGTTTTATAACATACAGTACAAGTATCTTATGCATAACTTTAGTAGATTAATTAAAATAAATGGTACAAATGTCATCTCCCTGTACATATACGCTTTGGATGAAATTTGGTGACTCATATATGATGTGAGCCCTATACAACTGGTCTGTATACACAAGCCTAGCATCACCGACCCCGATTTTGATGATCATTTGTTGTTTTTGCCGTGAAGAATGATAGGAATGGTTTGAGTACTTGAGTACCAATACCACAATGAACAACAGAACAAGTACCAAACCTCCTAATACTTAACTGAAAAGGATAAATGTTACAACATGTATCGGGGTATTGTATAAGTTTCTACCTTAAAACAATTCATTGACTATGGTGCCTAACTACCTATTGCCTACTCACCACATAAATAAAGAAGGTCGATATTTATACTACAAGATTTGATATATCTATCATTACTATGAATTACTGACTTGTACAGTTAGCTGTGGCACGTTTATCATTTCCCCATAAATAATGTTGAGCAAGTATATATATATATATATCAGATTCATAAATAATCGTGTTAAGATTCATCCTCTTCAGTCACCTTCAGTCTTATATTCATTTACTTACGAGTTACGAATCCCCCTTTTGTAGATCTCACTTATTCTCATAGCCATTGGTGGTTTGCAAATGACTTCCTATGCAACCATTCTAATATATGTGGGAGTTTTCTCTTTTCTAATCACATTAATCCTTGAGGAGGTTTCACGTTCAATTCTTTACTTAAGCATTACTGTTTTAAATATTTGTTTGTTTCATCAAGACATCAAGGTATAATAAGTATATCAAAGTTTTATTATCTATACTCCCTATTAAATATTATTGAGTGGTAATGAAAAATATATAAATTTAGTACATGTTAATTTACTTATTTGCCATTACACATATAATTATTGTATATCACAATCTTCATCTTAAACTTTTATCTCTTTTACACATACCAAAAGCTTAGACTTTTGAGACATTAATCACGACATGAACGCCCTGTCAATGGTATCTGCCACGATACGTGGGTACCATGTTTGTAAAAAAAAAAAAATTTTAAATGCCAAGATATAGGATAGATGTACAAAGAAAGCTAAAGAGGCTTACGTGTTACTAACATAACGTGCAAATAAATATTTTAGGGGGTTTTGCTCCATAGTCCATACCTTATTTTAGTAGAAAAAGGCTAAAATTGACGATGGAAATTGACAATGATTTTTAACTCATTGTTAAAACGATTTATGAACATCTTGATTCTAATCGGCAATATACTGTTGATAAAAGGCAAATGATTGTCCTAAGAAACATAAAGTTTTACTAGGATGAGGATTTCCTAAAGTTAGAAATAACTTTAGGGTAAAGTTGTTAATCTTGACTCTTGAATTAAAATCAAGGGTCAAAATTCAAAGATTATCTTTAAATCTTGACCTTTGATTTTGATCCAAAAGTTAACATTAGTTAAACTTTACCCCTAAAGTTATTTCTAACTTTAGAAAATCTCCATCCGTTTTACTAGTAACACATAATAAACTAGAAACCATTAGATACTTAAATTTAAGTATAAAGTTGCTTACATTTTAATATTTTAATCTACAAAATATAGGGTTCAATCATTTATCCATTATACAATCATCACGAAAAAATAGCTCTTGGCAACTCTCATAGTACAATATGACATCACTACAAGAAAAATGTCGATTAAGGACCATTTTGCTTGTTAACAACTAAAATTTTGGTCACTAATAACCTTATTTAGTTAACATTAAGAAAAAGTGGTCACTAAACAAAATTAGTGGTCAAAAAATAACATTTTTGGTCTCTAAACAAAATTAGTGATGGACCTTAAGTGACAAAAAGTGATCACTCCAAATTTGGTCACTGATTTATCATAATGACTAAATTTTCGTCACTAATAATCAAAATTTGGTCACTATTGTCGTTAGTTACCAAATTTTCGTCACTAACTATCAAAATTTTGAGTGGTCACTTATCGTCACTAATTTTGTTTAAAGACAAAAAATGTTGTTTTTTTGCCACTAATTTTGTTAAGTGACCAAATTTAGTGACCACTTTTTCTTAATGGTAACTGATGTGAACAATTTATTCCTATCGCCCACATCGTTATTGGCCATTTTATTAAGTGTTTTAAGTTGATTTTATGTGCATTTGGCGCGTTTATGGTGTTTGTTAGTGTTTTCAGGCGCTAAACAAGTTACGTGATCATTTGGCACATTTTCGGATGATTTCTGAGGCCAAGAAGTTGATTTGTGAGTTCGAGAGTTGTTTAAGGTTGAGAAGATAGAAAGTTGGAGCAAGTTCACAAGTAAAAAGGTTTTTTTTTATCAGCAGGTCTGGACTGCGCCACAGTGGGGTAAGCATGAGCCCACTGCGCCGCAGTCGCATGATGGACAAACGAGAAATAGGTCCGTGGATTTGGACTGCGCCGCATTGAGGGACATCACAGCCCACTGCGCCGCAATCACCTAAAGAAGAAATCAAGCCGTGGATCCTCACTGCACTGCAGTGAGTGCACGGGAGCTGAGGGGTTTGGACGCCTTCTGCATCAGATTTTGGAGGAGTGTAAATAGAAATCAAAACCCTATTTTCAAAAAAAGGAAAAAAACTCTTTCTAGGAGCTGTTCTATAAGGGATTTTTCAAGGATCAAGAGCAAGATATTCTTCCATCGATTCATTGAAGATTCACGAGCACCCATCTAGATCGTATCTACTTTTATTGTCTTGCAATTTCAATTTCTCAAACGATTGGTACATTTTAATTATTATTTTGAATTGATCATGAGTGGCTAAACGTTTAATCATTCACCTTGATGAAACTAGACGAATGATGTGATTGCTATATTTTTAATTCAAAGAGTTGATTTTAATTATCATTGTGTCGAGATCTTGATGATTTAATTCCTTTATATATATTATTTTGATATTGGTGGCATGTGTGTTCTTCGTTAGTGGTACTAGTTGAATGCATTTGTGATTTTCAAATGGTTGTTTGTCTATAAGCAATTATCACTAATTCATGGTATGATAGTGAATATCATTTTAATGAAAGGAATATGTTGTCAACGTGTTTTATAACGGTTGGTGGTACCACGTTATCCTCACATAGATACAATTGTTAATTCGATAGTCAAACAAAATAAATGTTGGTAAGGTTGTCTAGGCATTGGTGGTACCGGCTCGGGTAATTTAACTAGCAATTTAGGTGATCGGGTCATTTGTTCACGGTTGGTGGTACCACGTGAGCACCTTAATCCTTTTACGATTATTTTTTCAACTCAAATGAATTTGGACTTAATTGAATGCAATCATGTTTGAAGTCTAGTGAATTCAATGTGGATGATCTTTATTATTATTGTTTGAAGTTTTTCCTTACTTTTATGTAAATTGTCTTTTAAATTTCTTTTAATTTATTTGTCAAGAGAGAATTGAAGCAACACCCTTTTTTTTCCAAACCATTTTACTAAACAACTAGTCTAAACCAATCCCCGAAAACGAACATAGTCTTACCTCTTAACTATATTGCAAACGGTCGGATCCACTGCCCGATAATGTGTAGTAGTGAGTTTAATTTATAATATTTGAACTCGATTTAGCACATCAGTAACCAAAAAAGATTATTAGTGACCAAATTTTAATTGTCACTAAGCAAAATGGTCACTAATCGACATTTTTCTTTTAGTACTTGTTAGATGTATAACTTACATAAAATTTCTTTATTTTCAAAAATCCTTATGGGGCTATATGTTTTGGGGTTAAGTATTTAGGATGGATGTAACTATTTTGTCCTCTAAAATACATGTAAAAAGACATATTAATAAGATGAATGACAGTTTTTTTCCATATCAATATACATGTGTGCATCCTAATTCTTAAATAGTGCATCCCAAAATTAATTTATCAGATTATGTGCATCAAAAAACTAACATGACTTGGAGGGCATAAAATTTAATTTGGATGCATAAAAATTAACATGACTTGGATGCATAAAATGATTTAGATGTATAAAACTAACTTGACTTGGATCCATTAATGACAAAAGTTGGAAACAAATACACTATAATGTTAAATAAACAATGGCATATATTGTTGAGAAATTTTGGAAATTAAATGATAAACAAATACAAAAACGTATGAGGCTTGGTTTGATGAAATGGATTTTAAATAATTTAATATGAAAATGGAATGCAATTATGATATGGAAACCGTAAACTAAAACTAATTGAATCGCGGTTATTGTTTTTATGGAGATCAAGGAAAATGTTAACAATTTGTCAATTTTACCTTTTTTAATAACTGATGACATGGAAGTTTTTTATTGGTTCTCACATGGTGTGTATTTTTAACCTGTTCTTATTAGATGATCATCTTAGGATAGCTTTCCGGTGAAAACAAGTTCAAAATAAAAACAATGAGAACAATTTATGTCCATTGAATGAAATGAACTAAAGGCTAAGATGATTGAGAGGTATTTTTGATATATTTAATAAAATTAATGCTGAATATGTCTTTTTACATGTATTTTAAGAATAAAATAGTAAATTAAAATAAACAATTAAAAAATATATAAAGAAAACGCATATGCCACGTTCATGGCAGTTGAAGTATATTAATAGGATGAATGACACTTTTTTCCATATCAATATTAATAACTACATATATGTGTGCATCCTAATTCTTAAATAGTGCATCTCAAAATTAATTTATCAGATTATGTGCATAAAAAACTAACATGATTTGGGTGCATAAAATTTAATTTGGATGCATAAAAACGAATTGAATGGCGGTTATTATTTTTATGGAGATCAAAGGAAAATATTAACAATTTGTCAATTTTACCTTTTTTAATGACTGATGACATGGAAGTTTCTTATTGGTTCTCACATGGTGTGTATTTTTAACTTGTTCTTATTAAATGATCATCTTATATATATATATATATATAAAGCTGTTAGGTACCTAAGATTAGATGTCGGACACTCAAATATTAATTTTTTAAACCATAAAAATCATGGGGGCTAGACATTTATTCATTAAACAGTAAATAATAAAATATTAGTGTGAGGGGTTCCACACCTAAGATTAGGTGTCGGACAACCTTATATTCTCTTTTCCATATATATATATATATATATATATATATATATATATTAAAATTACTTTTAAACAACACGAACACTATACTATATTGTATATTTTCGGTATTACTAAGTTGTATTCTTGTGTATATATCAATTTTCATATAGCAAATATGTAGTTTCACGTTTACATAATCATGCTGTGTGATTATATATAGTGTAACTTTTAAAATTTATATTAAATCTTACTTTTCATTAAATTTATTAACATGTAAAAGTTAAAAAGAAAAATTCATATCATAAATAACAATCTTTTAAAAACTTTAAATTAGCCCTCTTTTTTCCACACATGTAAATGATTATATTCATTTACTATATATTCACGTACATATGACATATGAACATTTCAAATTATACATAATCGATCTTACTTGTATATGTTTTTAGCACATAATATTTTTTTTTGCCATACGAACTTTTACTATGATTTTCATGCATGTGAATGAAGATTTTTTATTTTTATCTTTTTCTTATATATAATTAACTAGATTATATCTCGCGTAATACGCGGATAAATATATATAACTATTAAAATACTAATATTTCATGATATTCTATTGAGAAATCGTAATTAAAAGGTATTGAAAAACAACAATGTTTACATATAATTAAATGAGTTAAAATATATATGTAAAAAAAGAATTGCATGATGTAGATATAAAAAAAAGAAACAGAGATTCTAGTGAGCAATTCTCCATATACCTAATCCTCATTTTATATTTGTATCATTTTATTAATTTAACAACCAATGGGTTGGATGCCCTATTGGTAAGATCTTAGACCTTGTATAATCCATCAGGGTTCGAATCCTACTTGCTACATTTGGTTCAAGCTACACATACTATCTAATCGGATATCACTGTGGTGTCTCAAATGCTAAATACTAACCACCAACTATTAACTCGTTATTCAAAAATATATTATTTTTATTAATTTAACAATATAAATTAAATATGTTGAAAACCGGTGATGTTATCAATTTTATATTTTTTAATTATTTTTCAGACACCATATACAGATCATAAAATTTCTTTATTTAAATATAATAAGATATTAACGATGTAAATTAAATACTTATAGCTAAATTTTTGGATTGTTTTAATAATTATATAATTAAATTAATTACTTTCTATAATTATAAGCCCTGGGCACCCCAAAGAAGGGTTGAAGTTTTTGGGCCTGTAGCTCCTCAAACACGAGCCGGTCGTTAGTTAGGGACGGTTTCTATAATTATAAGATGTAGAAAATTACTTTCCATGATTAGTGATCATATTTAAATTTATTAAATTAAAATTAAATATAAAAAATCTATAAAAAGTATATGACATCAGCGTTTTGATCTAATGGTTCTAATTAAAAGTTGAAATTTATCTAACGGTCCAAACTTCTCTATTTTAAAATTAAGGTTTCTCTTTTATATATATTTAGAGATTTAAAAGCTTTTGTGGATATTGAAATAAGAGAAAAATTCCGTAATTAAAAAGGAAAAATTATCACATACGAGTATTTTGTAACCGGATGATCCTGAATTTCTTATGAGCAATAGTTTATATTGACTGGAATGCCGGCCTATGACAATTTGACAACGGGTTGTATTCTTACAATGTTCACTCTTTTAAGCTTTCCGTTGTTTTCATATCAATGACGTTGGGACTTGGGATATGCTTTTTTATATATATGATCTTGTATGATCTCCTGTTTCAAGAAATTTCGTATTATCTATTTTGTAATTTTGTGTGCGTATTATATAGAGATGTTACCGAATATAGAACCATATCGGTCATCTCCTACATATACGTCAACCAAAGATGACAATATAATTGTAGACGTGTCGTGACAATGATACAAGCTTCACTAAACAGGACAAATGATATGTCGAAGCAGTTTGTAAACAATAATATATTGTCATGGTTTCTTTTGTTTAGTGAAATTTTATACGAGTAATTCACTAGCTAAAAAAGGCAATATAATTAATTACGAGAATACGAGTACTTGTTTGTTTAACGACAATATAGATAAATGAGAAGTTATCTGTACACCACTACATTTTAAATAAAGTGAACGAAAATACTCCGTCAAAAAAATACATATGTTAGTACTTAGTACGTTTGGTAACGGTATCAAACACAAAGATGATATTTTGGGTGTTTTGTCCATCAAAATCTACACTATCACCTTAATTCCTTATTGAAGTACGTTGTGATCTTATATGCCATTGATAATGGCGACGATATGTATCGGGGTTGTCATTACTCATTATATATGGATTCATTTGTATCTCTCTAGAATAAAAAAGGATAGGCATGTGTTTATAGTAGTAAAAAGTACTCATAATAGAATAGCGTCACTCATCAAGCAAAAGCTTGTGAGTAGCAGCTTTGCCAAGTTTTTACTACTATTTGTTGCCCCGCTCTTAGGACTTCCATGGTCATTTGTGACGAGCGGCATTCTCACTCCTTCGATCTTACAGGTCTTAAGTTCATATATGACCTCCAACATGTCTCACTGAGACAAAACAGTTGAAGCGGCTATTTTATATGTGGGTTGTGGGTAGATAGTGGCTAGTACCAAAAGACACACGAGGTTATGATGTCCCTATCAATCTACACTTTTTAAAGTGATCAAAGAAACCAACAATATATATTATCAACCAAAACGCACTAGCTAGGTCTTGCTTTCCAATAACCCAAGGTTAGATAGTCTTTTTTTCATTATTTTCATGTTCAAATTTTATCGAGTTTCTATATAGGTTGCCTGCAAGATTGTATATTGGTGATAAGCATATATAGTCTACCACGGGGGTTCAACAAGGAGACCCACTAGGACCACTTTTATTTGCCCTTGTTTTCCACCCTCTTGTGCATCAGATTAGGGACAAGTGTCATCTTCTTCTTCATGCTTGGTATCTTGATGATGGGACTGTCATTGGAGATTCAGAGGAGGTTGCTAAGGTGTTGGATATCATTAAGGCGACGGGTCCTTCCTTGGGTCTAGAATTGAATATTAAGAAAACTGAACTATTTTGGCCTTCTTGTGATGGTAGGAGGACTCGAAAGGGCTTATTCCTTGATACTATTGGGAGACCAGTATTGGGTGTGAAGCTCCTTGGGGGGGGGGGGGGGCTGTTAGTAGAGATACAGGTTTTATTAGTGGGTTAGCAAAGAGGAGAGCCGTTAATGCTGTTGATTTGATGTGCCTCCTCCCAAAGCTTGGTAACCCACAGAGTGAGCTTCTTCTACTTCGATCCTGCATGGGTATTGCCAAACTGTACTTTGGATTGAGGACCTGCCAACCGTTTCACATGAAGGAAGCTGCTTGTTTCTTTGACAAAGGATTACGAGGAGCGATTGAGGACGTTGTAGTTTGTGGAGGTCCTTTCTTTGGGGACCTCCAATGGCGACTTGCATCCTTACCTATTAAGTCAGGGGGTTTAGGGTTGTATTCGGCAGTTGAGGTTTCATCTTATGCTTTTGTGGCTTCAAGAGCCCAATCTTGGGGGCTACAAGACCACATCTTACGAGATAGTGGCATTTGTGGTATGAATTCTGATTATGATTATGCTTTGGCTTGTCTTCGTGATACAATTCCAAGCTTTGATTTTGGCGGTTTCACTAAAAAGGACACCGCCCCACCTAAAGCCCAACATGCATTGGCGAGTGCTCTTTTTATTAAAATCGTCCAAGATATGGAGGTTCACTTTGATATGACCACTAGACAAAAAGTCATCTTTAAATGTTTACAGGCGCCTCATGCTCAAGACTTATATCCTTACTATTCCTATAGATGGGTTAGGGCAACATATGTCACCGGTGGAGTATCGCACTGTTCTCAAATACCGCCTAATGATTCCTCTATTTCCCGTTGATGAGATATGCCCCGTTTGTCGCAAGGTGTGTTTAGATTTTTTTGGGGAGCATGCAGTTCATTGTAAAGAGCTCCCGGGATTCAAATACCGACACGATTTGGTTAGAGATGTCCTTTTTGACATTTTTAGGCGTGCTGGGATTTCTGCTAAGAAGGAAGCGCCGGTAAATTTTTTGACTGACCCATTGGAAGGAAGATCAACACTTAGACCGGCCGACATTCTCGTCTTTGGATGGATGGGGGTTAAACATGCTTGTGTGGATTTGACAGGGGTCTCTCCTCTTGTGGGCTTGGGATGCGGTACCTTCACGGCAGGCCAAGCTGCTTTAAAGGCTGCTTCATGCAAAGTGGCCAAACATGAGAAGGCATGCCTAGACAACCAACACATGTTTATACCATTTGCTTTTGATACCTTCGGTTTTCTCGCTCCTGAGGCCATTGAGTTACTTGACAGGGTTCAACGGTTTATGCACAGTAACATTGCGATGCCAAGGTCTACGAATGTAGTTTTTAAACGCTTAGGGTTTGCGATACAAAAAGGGTTAGCGGCGCAGCTTATTGCCCGTTTGCCTTCTAATTCTATGTAAAATACAATTTAAATATTATGTTATGAAATAAATTATTTGTCAAAAAAAAAAATTATCCAAATTACATCCCGTAAGTGGTTAGGAGAAAAAAAAAAAAATTAAAATCGTTAAATACTTGGCTAAAGTCTACATCTAAGTCATAAATTTATAAACAACCAGGGTAACAAAGAAGAAGCTCACCAGATTACTTGTATATTTGCTTTTAAAACAAGTGTTTGATTTATAAAAAAAAAAACCACCACAAAGGTTAGTGGTTTTTTTTTGAAAAAGTTCAGGTTCGAATTTCATTAGCTAAGATCTTGAAATTGACTAGGAAAAAAACAGTTTATTAGTGTTTACAATAATATCTAGGGGTGTTTAAGATTACGTTTGTAAAATAGATTATTCATTTATAAACTGTGTTTTAAAAAAATACGTTACTATGTCCCAACATATTCACCTTAATTAAACAGTGTACATAGACGACTCGTGAAACAAACAAACTAAAAAGGATAAAAATTCACTTTTTTTTATTATTTTTATTTTATAAAACTCACTTAATTACTTGTTTATTTGGATTTAAAACAAGTAATAGGCCCAAATTTGATGGCTTATTTCAAACCATAACTAAGCCCCAAATTGTAAACAGTCACTAAAACAATCAACCAGTTTTATTTTATTTTTTTATTTTTAATTTTATTTTTTTGTTAAGGCAGCTAGCACTGTAGCAACAAAACACTACTTTCACCGGTTGAGCTGCCGTCGGTCCGCCGATGCCAAAACGTCCGCCGTGATTCGTTGGAGCACCGTACACGTGTCAAAAATGTGGCGGATACCGGTAAACTTGCGTCATTATTTTCAACAGATTAATATCTTACAATTAAGTTAAATTAATTAAAATTTAATAAATAGCAGTGATAAATTAGTTTTGTTATTATATATAAAATTGTTAATTGTTGAATATGTTGCAGGAAAATGAAAATTCTGATCAGAGTATATCAGGTATATATATAAATTATATAGATATAAGCATTGATATATTTTTTTATTAATTTTTAAACTAATATAGAAATTGTTGTTTGATTGAAGAGGATGATGATATGAATGGAGATTTTTTAGAAGATCATGTTTCATTAGGAAATCCAGCTGAAAAAAAGGTTAATTATGTCATATATATATATATATATATATTTCAGTTTATATAAAAATTATGTGAATTTGTGTATTTAAGAGTATAACTTTTAGGAAGATTTTTTAAATTGTTTTGATTTTGTTATAAAAGGCTTGTGTAATGAATATATACATATGCCGTGATTTATCTGTAATCTTTCGTATGGCTTCATATACACCGTTAACACTTAGTTGGAAGTTCAAATGAGAGAACCGAAAAGAGGTATTGGGATTATGGGAGCCACAAAATTACGTGTTAGTTCATATGTGTAAATGAGAGGACGTTTAAATGAGAACGAGAAAAAAAGCTGAAAATATGTAAGTTGTGTGTTCTTAAGCTATTCACAGTTTCGCATGTGTATAGTCTGTACCATTTATTCACTTGTGAAAATAGCTCAAGTAACACGTGTTTTAACAGGATTTTTGTCCCTCGTATATATATATATATATATGCACGCATGTGAATTAACATATAATCTTGTAGCTCTCACTATTCCTTTTTTTTTTTTTTTGGTTTATGCTATCATTTGAACCTACACGGGTACATCTATACGTGAAATCATGAGTCGTCTTGTTGTAATTTTCCGAGATTTGCTGATATATGTAATTTTTTTGAATATTGTGTTGGTAGTTCGTCTATTTAATTTAGCTCATTATATGTAGTATTCTGTAGGGTGAAGTTCAAATTCTTTCTCAACTTGATTTGCTCAGAGGTACTAGTTATCTGATCAAATTTCTGCTATTAATTCTGACCGTATTATTGGTCACTGGGAATATAGTTCATTTTTATGTGTTTTCAAGAACCATGGTATGTTCTTGTGCAGATGCTAATGAAGGCATTTATGAAGGAGATCGAACTAGTTTGTTTCAGAAGGTATGTCATTTAACTTCAAGTCATGTGGCATAATGTTGCGTCATTGCTTCTTAGGAATGTTATAATAGAAGTCAAGTGCTCCAGTTTGAGAAAAATTAATTTATCTTATTATCTTAACATGATAATTATAATGATCCTATTAAACGTACAAATTACATAGAAAAAGTTGGACAAATTGTTTATTGTTCAACCATACCCAATATGACACGTTTACCTAGCCAGCCTAACTAGGCTGGTTTCTCTTTCTAAGTATTTATTATGGTTAAATACCTGATGACACCAATTTCCATGTAACCTTGTTATCAGAGACACACAGATATCTATGCCGAAGATGATGTTGAATTACCAATTTTCGCCAACAATGAAGAATTCACATACAACCCAGGGAAAGTTATCGCATGCAATTCAGATGATGAAATTATCATCTCTGACACAGAGGTAAACATTACACGCTAGTCACTACTGATGTAAATATGTAACAGTCAAAAGCTACATCGCATGTCTGAACACAACTGTGGTCATTTTTAGACTTTCTGATCTGAAGAAACTGCATGCAATTGACGTAATGCTTTACTCACAGGGCTGTAATTATCAGAAAACCAGGCCTTCTAGCTTTGGAGGAAGTACAAAAGATGGAGTTTGCACTTGGCTTGCCGTAAATGCAGATGCACTGATAAATGTGAACGATAATGCTGATTGCACATTGTTCCGTTCTGTGTCTGCCAAAGCTAAGAGGTCAGATAAAGGTAGCTACTAATTCGTTTTATTCGAAAAGATGAGATTACTATTCACATAATACAATCTATGAATTTCATTTTTTGTTAAGTTCAAAACAAAAATGTGTTGGCCGGACAAGTCAACTGATGATTGCCCTTTTGAACCCAACCCAACCCACTCCTTTTTCCACATCTACTTAATACCCTTCCAGTCTAAATGGAATTTGCATCTCATTGCTGCCAGGTGGACCTGCCAAGGCTAAGCGCAAATTCTCCATAAGGACAAAGCCACCTGTCGACAAGTTAGTTAATGATATGAGTTGTGTGAATGAATGTGATCCATCAATCAAGGTTGGTCATTGATGTCATATAACTGAATCCAGTTTCATATGAAAACTCGAGTTGTCATCCCAAGTTCCTGAAGCTTTTCAGGGAAAAGAGACGGACGAGTTAGAAAATTGTTTGATACCGGCCGAATTTCCAGCTTCACATGCTCATACAACGACTTCAATGGCAGAACTCCTTGTCCGTGTTCAGAATGAACATGACCTACCAGAAGGAAGCACTATAAAGGTAGCTCTTGTAGCATATATTCTTTCTTTGCCTTTTAGCTTTATGTTCTATATTAAGTGGCTGAAAGTATTTAAATCAAAAGCTTTAGCTAAACGATAAATGGATCAGAAGTCGCCCAAAGTGTAGAGGTGGAATATTGAGTAGCTCAGATGGGTTGGATAACGGGCCAAAACAAGCACGGATTGGTTTGGGCAGAGTCGCAAACCATGATTAGACTTCTATAAATAACTTATGTGTATAATAAGATTAGATGAAAACCAAGTTATTACATCAAATAAAATAAACATGACAATGGATTTAAGATAATAAGAGATTGTATGCATTAAAGGTAGCTTTGGATGTTACACTTGCAGTCTTGCACATGATATCTTATAATTTTCAGTACAACATAACGGAAGAGGCCCCCGAACAACTTGCTGTTAGAAGAATATCATCAATGTATCCTAGTGATATAGATGATGATCCGGACTGTTTGGCCAGTGATTCATCAGAAGAAGACGAGGTATGTTATTTTATCAGCACTTTACTATTGTTTACGCTGTCTATTGTAGCTTTGGGTCAACAAATTTACCTACTTTTTCCAGTTATGCTAGATAGTTAACTGTTTTACACTTTTATTTTGATTCCAGTACAATCATCAGGTACAAGAGCTTATCATACCAGATCCTAAACAGAAGTCTATAGCTGATCAATTTCAGGACGCCTTGGGTGCTGCTTCTACACACGCAGAGGGATACATGCAAGCATTACCTAAACACACAGGGTGGGTGATCTTGAACAGTTCTGTTATATATACCAGATTGGGAGTGTATTTCTTGTATCTTTAAGCTCTTTTACTATTTCTACAATGCCAAAATTGCAGTTTTGGTTTATTTGGAAAGTTGCAGCACATAATGCAGAGCGAGAAGGACAGAGATTCATACTTTCTGAATAAGTTACAGAAAGAAGGTACATTAAAGCATACACGTTTTTTGTATTCAAATTCTGTTGTTAAAACATAGATGTCAAGTTGTTGTTGCACCAAGTTTCAATGCAAGTTCCAATGTGCATGTTTCGAAGCACACTCACATTGTGACTATTTATGTAAGAATTGAGAGACTGATGCTGAAAGTTATCTAGCATTGTGATGCTACAATCACAAATTGTTACATCAAATTAAAAGTGAAATAACTTGATTTTTTTTTTTAATTCAGATGAGGGAAGCTATTTTGATGTCAAGATACGGTCCAAGTCTCTGGAAGCAAAGTTGACTGTATGTTCATGTTCTTACATTGAAAACTGTCAGGTGCGTTAACTACCATGATATATTTTACTTGTGGCAATTTCATCCAGTTAATATGAAAAAAAAAGGCGCTGATTTGGGCTTTTTTAAATGCCAACTGGTCAAGAGGATAAAACTGAAAACTTAACCGAAAGGGAATTATGTCAAGTGGGTTAAAAGTAGCATGTGACATAATCCAGTGTTTACAATCTCCCAACTTCTTTATATTGAAAGTATTGAATCATTATTGGGATTATAGTATTTGATTGCAGTTAGTAGAGTTGGCAATTTATATCCATATACTAACAGGTTTTTAAATGTTGTATTTAATTGATAATGGGACGAGCATGTGAAATAGACTGGGTTACACAAGTTCAAACTGTCTAAAGCACGCTCTAATGCTTAAAACCTCCTGTATTCTATCGCTTAACAGAAATATAAGTTTTTCCACTAATGTAATTCTTGTATGTATATTATTAGATTAATTATATTATATAACTCATAGTTTGTGGAGAAAGGACAATAAAAGTTTTGACGGGTCAATCCAACCCAACATATACTATTTTAACTTGAATTAAAACATAAATTGTCTTGACCTGAACTATTTTTACTTTTTATCCAATCAGCCCTAGCTTCTCCAGCTAAACCGAAACAGTTATGTACATTTACCCTTGAAGCAGCAACTTCTGATCTTAAGATATGATGACTTTGGCCTGAAAATAAATAAAACTTATAATCTGATTCCCAAATTCCAGAAAATTGATCGTTGCAACTTCAAATCAAGTGATCAGTTTTGCTGTAGATCAAAACACCCTCTAAATGGCAAGCCTCTTATACGTGTCTGTCCCACATAACAGGCAAAGCTGTAGAAGTTGTCATCTCTTTTCTTAGTCGTCTTCTTTCTTGCATGTTTTGTCTGATAAAATATTTATTGCTTTTGCAGAGTTCAACAAGAATGGATAACCCTCTAAATATGTTAAAAAGGAAGATATTTTCCATCATCTTTAACCCGAGAATATGTAGTGATGTAGAGTTTGATGTTGGGACACTGGTTCGTATCCATCATCCTTGGTATGTTCAACTCTCTTTCCCCCTAAATTTAGTACTAGAGGTGGCAAAATGAGCTTTTTGGGTGTTTTGGGTAGAAAAAAACGATAGTTTTTGAAATCAGATAAAAAAAGGTAGAGTTTTTTTCTCTCATTTTGCATTTGACAAACAATTTCTGTATTAAACGTTATGATTACCGCGGTACTATAAAAATAGTAAATTTTTAGGAGGCTGAAAACATTCAAACAACACTTTTGGTCTTTCCAACCCGATAAGCTAGCTCCTCCCATTTCCTTTTTAGCTACAGTTTTACATATGGCCTATTTGACCTGCTGTTAACACAATCTAAATCGACTTGCTGTTAAGTATATGGGTTCATCTCTAGTTGGTGTTCTTAAATTATGGCATCCTCAATAATTTTTATTCATATGTTTAGGCATGCTTTCTCTTGATCCTTAATACAGGAAAGAAGTATATGTAGAGGGACAGGAAGAGCGTATCATTTTATCGACATACTTCTCCCAGATATGAGCAATACACAGAGCACGCAGAAGATTTTCCATGTTATTGTTGTATCTCTAGTCTTCTTTAGAACCAGGTTTAGATTGAAAGGCAAATCTTTCTTGAATCAGATCCGCACACACATACACACACACACACAAACACACACATGTAGTCATGACCAAAGCTTGAGTTCGGTCTTTAGGAGAATAGGCTCACATACTAAGAACATATAGCACGAGATACGTAGAAAACTGTATTGCTTGGTATGGTAAAAATCTTGTTAATCTAATGGAAATCTTTTGCAAAAGTATGTTATGATAATTCACATAGTACAACTTGATTAGACCATACGAGCATCATATCTTGTATGGTCGAGAGGGTTCATATAATGATATAAAGTGTAAACTCATTAGTATATGAACGGTTCGCAATATCACAAAAGATGCTTATTGATAGAATTTTAAAGCCTTCTACTATAAAGTAGTCATTTAAAAAAGGATCGATCAACAATTTGATTTCAAAAAATTGTGAATTATGACAATATTTAATACAACTACGAAGCAATCATGTCAGTCTCATGGGGTATGACAGTATTAAAATGAATACAACTTTTTATTACTTATTATTTGTTAGATTGTTTGATAAAGTCTGAGAGTAATTTTACACTGTCAATCAACTGAATTAATAATAGTTAGGGTTTTGATGTTCATCAACATGTTATTACATGTTTAATGCCCACTTTAAACAATCATACGTTGTGTGGTAACATGTTTGTAACACCATATTACATTTTCCTAATTATTATATCACTTTTGTGATATTACTTCTTAAAGAGAAAAAGACAAGGTCCAAATCATGTGAAAGATGTCCAAATTATTGCAACAAATACGTCTAAGACTTGGGTATATTACGTTAATAATGTCCCCGTATCCGTCGACGTATTGCATCAATTTGCGGTGGCTACCACCTTGACACCCCTAAACTTATACGTATATCGTCTTATAATCTAATGATACGTGCTTATAAATCTCGGAAGTGAAGAACAATGCATAGATGCACGTATACTGCTTTTGTTTTATATCAATATATTAATTAGTTAATATTAAGTATTTATAATATATTTAAGTTAACTTAGTCAATTATGAGAATAGTGGACGGTTGGTAACTTACCATGTTTATAATATTTTAGGGAGCAAGTTAGTAGTAGTTATTTCATATCCTTTGCTTTGTAAGGCTCTATATATGGCCGTAGTATGTTTGCTTAAGATTATGAATGAATGAAATTATGAAAGTTTAGTCTGTTCTTCTTGTCTCTTATTCTTGGAGTTTCACCCACTCTACGGGTTTTATCTTGGGAGTTTGTAGGTTTTCTCCGTAAACCTATCAATTGGTGCTTTCATTGCATCGAACTATGCCTCTTACACATGATCAACCACAAGGTTCCATGGCTTCGTTAGCCGAAAGCATGGAAAAGTTGAACACTGCCATGACTTCCCTTAACACCACACTAGAAACCACCTTGCAACTTGTCACCTCCCAAACCGCCTTAACAATCAAGCTTGTGGCTGCTTTAACCGACACCGAGGTCACCACCCAAAGTCCCTCGTTGTCCGATCTAACTGCTAAGTTCACCCATGATACCCCTAAACATGAGGCTATCGCCGACAGTCCCTCAAGCCATCGGTCACCGCAAGCACCTCCTCCATCATTGACAACACTGCCACAAACATACTCTAACAAATCGTTGAAATCACCCCATCACTGCCAAATTTGACATGCCCCAAAAACAATCACCACAGAAAAACAATTAAACCAACACCCAAAACTAGACCAAAATGAACCACTTCAAGCACCTCGCCAAAGCCAAAAGTCTCACCGAAATATGCCACTAAAAGGTCACGAAAACCAGCCTCGAACCACACCAAGCGACCTTGCCATCCGGCCCCTAAAACTACAAGTTCACATACCACAAGTGACAACCGCAAGACCCGTACCTTCTCACTGTACGAGAGTATGAAGGCTGATCGAAAACGTAATTGGCGACCACCATGGTGTTTTATACCGTCCTTGAGGACAAGGACGTTTTTTAGGACGGGAGTATTGATACGTGCTTATAAATCTCGGAAGTGAAGAACAATGCATAGATGCACGTATACTGCTTTTGTTTTATATCAATATTAACTAGTTAATATTAAGTATTTACAATATATTTAAGTTAACTTAGTCAATTATGAAAATAGTGGACGGTTGGTAACTTACCATGTTTTCAATATTTTAGGGAGCAAGTTAGTAGTAGTTATTTCATATCCTTTGCTTTGTAAGGCTCTATATATGGTCGTAATATGTTTGTTTAAGATTATGAATGAATGAAATTATGAAAGTTTAGTCTATTCTTCTTCTCTTGTTCTTGGAGTCTCACCTACTCTACGGGTCTTATCATTGAGGGTTTGTAGGTTTTCTCTGTAAACCTATCATCTAACTTCAAACGTTTAAGCAGTGACGAGTTCAAATTTAGATTTTGTTATCTATTTTTTGAACTTTTTTATGAAATTTTAAAAAATTCTATATATTTTTAAACATTTTGTCTTTTTAAATTTATTTTTCATTGATTTTTCAGTTTTACCCCGTCTAATTTTTTTTTAACAATTAATACACAAGTCACACTTTCCAAATTCAAAATTGAATCCTATAAATTAACTCTTTTCAATCATACGATAATTAGTTAATCATATCATTTTTATTTTAATAATTAATTATGACATCCGTTTTGTATTCTTCACATCCGTCGTTACAAAACCCTAACCCTAACTCCGGCGATCACTCCGTCACTCTCCCCACCGTCAACGGCAACATCACGGGCGGCCGCCATGGCGAAATCTCCGGCAACCCCTCTCCGGCGTCGTCAGAAGCTCCGATTGCCGTTCATGATTCCGGTAACATAGTTTCAAACCCTAACATTAACTTAACTCCGATTTCCTTAGCGTTTAATCAAGATCAAGGATGTTTTTCATGTGGATATAATCATGGATTTAGAACATATAACTGTGATCCGTATCGCGAAAACTTTCGTCGAGATTTCGACGCCGAAAACGGAACCGGAACCGGTGGAGGCGGTTTCGGTATAGTAGAGATGTTATTTAGGTCTAAACTACTTGCATTAGTAGGTGGAGGTGATAAGCCACAGTATCCGATAAATAAGGTTATGATTTGGGATGATACCTCTGGTCGGTGTGTTGGCGAATTGTCGTTTAGGTCGGTAGTTCGTGGCGTTAAGTTAAGACGAGATATGATCATTGTTGTTTTGGAACAGAAAATATTTGTTTATAATTTTGCGGCTTTGAAGTTGTTACATCAATTTGAGACCTTTAGTAATCCGAAAGGGCTTTGTGAGGTTACACAAGGTAGTAGTAGTGATTTTGTACTCGTTTGTTTAGGTTTACGGGAAGGGCAAGTTAGAATTGAGCATTATGGTTTGAAGAAAAGTAAGCTTATTTTGGCTCATGGTTCTAGGATTGCGTGTTTTACGCTTTCTCAAGATGGGCGTTTGGTTGCTACGGCTAGTAGTAAAGGAACTTTGATCAGGATTTTTGATGCGCGTGATGGGATATTGTTGCAGGAGGTATGTGTTGATTTTATTATGTTTTGTTCATATTATGAATTGAAATCTGGTGTGTTTTAAGAACTTTGTCGGGAATTTTGTTCATATTTTTTCCTGCGAGTCGCTTATTTCTTTGCAGAAAACAACACTTAGCTGTTAACTGGAAATTGTCATGGACCCTTATATTGTGGTATTTTGAGATTCGCATTGTATATATTATAGATTGCAAATAGGAAAAATGGTCTTTTTGTTTTTCAAATAAATGGTTTTTTAACTTCTTAGTTCAACAGTAAGAAAATTTTGATATTGTTTTATTATTTGAGGGTGCAAGTGTCCTGAAGTCTGTGTGGATTTTTCATCCACAATAGTATAGATTCATATTCATGTTCACCAAAATTTTGTAAACAAATTATTTGAGTAGATTGTTAAGACACATATGAGCACGTATGGACAACTGCCTTTACAAGAAAAATCTGATGTCACTATTGTTTAGGCGAAATATTACTTTTTTGTATACTGAAAGCTGTGGATAATTGATGTAGGTAAGAAGGGGTGCACATAGAGCAGAAATATATAGCCTGGCATTATCATCTACTAACCAGTGGCTGGCAGTCTCAAGTGACAAGGGCACTGTTCATGTTTTTAGTTTTAAGTACACTCAAGGAAACAAAGGCGGTAACAATACTCCTGAATCATTAGAGATTGATACCTCTGTTACTTCATCAAGTTCGTCTCTATCGTTCATTAAAGGTATAGTGTTTCTAAATTTTAGAAATTAGTTGTTTCTTGTTCTTTGATAATTTGATTACTTTTAGAAATTAATGAAGAGATAGTATAACTATAAACCTAAACTAGGGAGGAACCATGCTTTTCTCTTCATGTGCATTACTAGCGTAAAACTACTGTTAAAGGTTGTTTGGACATTCGAGGTATTAAATAAAAGATTATAAATCCTAATAGAATGTCCTTTGAATCTTTGATACAATGAAGTTGTAGTGGATGAGGATATTATTAAGTACCTTGTGGATATGGAAGTTTATGAAAATTATTCTATGCGTTTGTGGCTTACAAGAAAGATATTATTGCAGGTGTTTTGCCCAAGTACTTCAGCTCAGAGTGGTCACTGGCACAGTTTCGTTTGGTCAAGGGTTCTAAGTACATTGTTGTATTTGGCCACCAAAAGAATACGGTAGTTATTCTTGGCATGGATGGAAGGTGAGTGACTGACACTTGTTTATTTATAGAAAACATCAACTGCTTAGAAAGAACCAAATCTTGGGCTATGAAATCAAACAAGTTGGCATAACCATTAGGAAACTTCAGATCACAATGTGAAACTTAGGACGGTGCTCTTTAGTAGAGGTGGCAATCTCAACCCACTTATGAATGGGTTGGTTTGGGTTATGTTTATCTATACTGGGTCAAATGGGTACTTAAAATTTATTTTCAACTGAAAATGAACTGGTCAAACGTGTCATTAGTCTCCCAAGTATATTCCTAACACTTAAGTCTCTCAATCATTTTGTTCAAATTTCACACACTATTAGTTTATGCAAAAAGAAGTTTGGCTACAAATAGTTCCCTTTGGATCCATCAATAGAAAAGAACATGTTTTTTTTATCTCATGAGCTGCTATCTTTAGTTGGAAATTTCAAATGTTAGGGCATTACATTAACGGTGTTTCAGCTCCCTAATAGCTTGTTATAGTGCTAACTTTATCTGTATTTCCATGAATTCTTGTCACATTCGCCCTATTAGCCCATAGATTGGATATCTGATGGAATGTTCTTTGGTGCAGTTTCTATAGATGCGAATTTGATCCTATAACTGGTGGTGAGATGACACAATTGGAATATCATAATTTCATGAAGCCTGACGAGTGACGGACACTCTTTATAGGTTTTGTGGTCAATCATTTTGTAGATATCTGCGCTGAGAAGTGAGAATGACAAGCTTCTTAATGTCTTAATGAGCAAATTAATCACACTTTCTAAAATGTGACCCTGAAGGTTAAGTATCTAACTGGTAATCGCATAATCTGAAAAATTGAGAACTAAAACACAACTGATATTTCTTTTCTGATAACTTTTTGTTAATCTCATCCTTTAGCTATTAATGTTATGTATATGTTGATAAGCGCCAATAAGAAGGATCTGACACTTTGAAATAAGAAATCTTGCATTCAATCGTAACTGTTTTTATATTTTCTGCTACTGTTCCATGGATTTCGGCTACAAATCTATAACAGGCATTGTTTTACTAAAACTAATTTGAGCTTTGTCATTGTTTTTTCTCATGGAGTTATCAAATTTCATCGAAAGTTGATGTGGTTATTGTATTGAAGTGTCAAATTGATAAAGCATTTTTATGAATATATGTATGTCGTTAACGTAACCTGTCAAAATAAACTAAAGTTTTGTTGTATACTATATGTATTGGTTGAATAAAAGAGGTTTTCATGCTTTGATGGTTTTCAGGACCACTGCTTTTAAAAAAAAATATTAAAGTATTAAATGAGTAATCTTCACTTTCTATATTTCTTTCTTTCTTTCTTTCGATGTTCATAATCATGAAGTTATTTTGGCAAAAAAAAAATTTTTTTTTTTTTTTTCCCAATTTGGAATCTGGAATCAACTATCCAAAGGGCAGGTGATGGTCAAATGAGTTGGTGGCTCATTGGTAAGGTCTTTAATCTTGAGGAAATCTATCAAAGTCCGAATCTCACTTTCTACGTTTGTAGGAGTGTTTTTGAGAGGCATGAGTTTAATCCCTGACATACGTGGTTCGAGCATCGTATACTGGCCAATTGGATGTCACTGTGGTGTCTTGAATACTACTAATTACTAACTCGCTGTTAAAAAAAAGAAAGAGGAGAAAGGCGGGTGATGGTAGTTAGCTAGGCTCCAACTAGACCACGTCGAAATTCACCTTGAGCCACATCTCATACTCCTTGGAGTTCGACAAAAATAAATGGTTTTAGATGTCCGGTAATAAACAATAATTAATGAGTCTCTTATATATGTAAAAGTAGTGTTTCATTCTTATACATGACCCATCACTACCAGCACTATCACCGTCATTATACCGTAGTCAGCTAGGCTCCAACTCGACCACGTCAAAATTCACCTTGAGCCACATCTGATACTCCTTGGAGTTCGACAAAAATAAATGGTTTTTTATGGTTAGATGTTTGGTAATAAACAATAATTAATGAGTCTTTTATATATGTAAAAGTAGTGTTTCGTTTTTATACACGACCCATCACTATTATCACTATCACCGTCATTATACCGCATAGGGCGAGTACCTTTCAAATATTATAGAAAACAAAGTATGGTAACACACTAACACCTAATATCGCTAACATTTTCAATATTGGCCCATAATATTATATGAAATAAAATCACACAGTAGGTCTGATAGGTACCTTATAATTTCCTTTAATTTGCACATGCCAAGATAAGTTGTTACTTTTGTAGATACCTCCGACATCCTCCTTTGATGCAGCAAATCTCTTTCAAATGTTTGTACATATCTTTTAATTTTTTAAAAGTTGTCAACGTGAGTAGATTCCCATCGCCAAACTAAAGGTTCGTTTCTTTTCAACCCCCCTTGATTCATGTTGCTCAACTAAAGATTAGTTTCTTTTTAGCTGGTGTGCCAATTTTTCTTATTATGTAAGGTATGATCGACGTCTCGAGTTCAAGTAATGTGTAAGTTTTTTGGGGAATAAATTTTAGCATAAAATACTTAATTCCATTAAAACCAACAATATAAAATTTGATCATATTAATTGGTAATTGTGATCTCTTACTAGCTAGTCCTTCTACTTACGAATGATAGTGAACCTGCAAGACGAACATATATAATAAAATAATGTTTGTCATTAACAAAAGAATTTGTATATATTATCCTAATAGGCTAATAGCTTGATTATTTTTGAAGAGCGATCGTGAAATAGAACATACTTTATTGCTTACACGGTGAGGGCCCACTTAAAATACTAAGATAGTCGGTTGTTTTAACTGGTCCGTTATATATCCAACGCTAATTAGTCATTCAAAGTAAAAAACCCCTAAAGACCCTCACCTTTTTGGGTTAATAGACTAATTATATTAATAACACAAGTTCAAACAAACTCTGAACACTATCTCTAATCATATATCAGCACAAAATATTATCCAAAATATTATCTCTAATAATATTCTCCGTGTATATCATCTAATAATCAGTTGATTTATCAAATCCACGTATACATCCAATGACCTTGTTTGGATATTATGCATCTTTGGATAATCTGCACTAAAGTTAGAAAATTTTAAATAATATCTATTTTGCAAGTTGGAAATTATGCTAAAAGCATTAAAGAGATAAAAAGTTTGAAATAATATCTTAATTGGCATCCTTGGATATGTTGCTTTAATAGTTAAAAGAAAGAAATACAGAAACACACTCTTACTAGCTAAAGAACCCGAGTTAATAAAGATTTTAAATAATGAGAAAAAATGATAATATATATATATTCATAAAATAATGAATTGTGAATTAATTGATTTAATTTGTCATAATGATAAAAAAATATACTTTAAGAATATGCATAAAGATATTTATTAAACTATATGATAAGAATTTAAAAAATATATAATACATTAAGTACTTTAGGTTTAATGTTATAATGATGTCATAAATTATTTAGTAAAAATGAAAACAAATTTTAAAAAATTTTTAAAATTGTCAAGTAAGATATCTAGACAAAATGATGATGTAAGCAAAATCTTCTTTTATTATATATAGAGATTTCATCGACACAAATAAAGTTTATTTATTTAACAATGATTCAGTTCATACTTACATTTGTACTAGTTTTAGTATATATGCATTAATTTTAGTAAGGTTAACTTAACTTGGTTGGCAATATGCGCAATAAATTGCTATATATGTCATACATAATCTTGAAGGTATTTGTTTGAAATTTAGATTATAAATGAATTGTAAGATATACTAGAGTGGTGTCCGCGCGTTACAGCGGCGACGGTCTATAACGCTTTAGACACCGTAACGGTTTATAACGTTCAGTTTACTTTCATGAGATGCGTCAATGCAGAATCTAACCGTATATATCATTCTAAACATAAGTCACGGTTTAGGTGCAAAAAATAATGAAGTACAAACACTAACCATGAAAAATAATCACTTACAATTGTAGGGGAGGAGACCAAGACAATTAAAAAAAAATAGTCAAAGATTAAAATTTAATACGAATATACAAATGACATAATTGGTTCGTAATGTCGTGAGTTATAAATTTTTTCTTATCCGTAGCAATACCTTCAGCAATAATTTAGAGTTAATGGGGATTTTATAATAATAGGGGTCTTAGGTAATTGTAGGGTTTTTTTTATTAAGGGTAATCTCGGAATTTCAGGGATAAGATGTGTGGAGGTAGTTTAAATGTAGAAGGTATATTAGGTAATTCGAAAGTAGAGAGTTGAATGGGGGAGATGATAGTTTGTTTATATAAGTAGTATAGATACTGAATAAGAAGGTTAATCATTTAATCATTAACCTAAATATAAGCTTTGACAAACAAATGTTATGTGAGATAGTGAAATATACTTAAGTTTTTATTGGACTTTATATACTGTATAGGAAAGTAGTGGTACGACATTTTTAAGGCCATAGAAGAAATTTATGACTAAACTTCACTCTGTTAATATCTCAAAATTTAGTCAACAATTATGAAATACCGGTGAGACCACGTATATCGAGGAGCAAAATTTTAGAAGATCCTTATTTGTTTAGGCACTATATAGGTTGGAAACTTTATAAGGCTATCTGCAATGCTAAAAACGTTTTTAGGCGTCCTTGAGCTGCCACATCATATCCTTATAAATCTTTACACATCCTTATAGATCCTTCAAATCTTATAATTTTATCTCCAACCATATAAACATACTTACATATCTTTTACCTCCAACTAAAAACAAAAATATATAATGTAAGGACAAGTAAGTAAGGGCATCATTCAAAAAATCTTTAGATTTGGACAAGTTTCAACGGCAAAGGATATCTCAAGGCGCCCCGTTAGAGATAGCCTAAGTATTCTTTTAACTGATCGAACAGCTATAAATAAAATAAAACTAAAAGACGAAAATGTCGATGCTTATTTGACTCCACCATGCTATGAGCGTATGAGCTGGTCAAAAAGCTATTGTCAAAAAGAAATACTTAAAAACGACTTGAAAAGAAACAAAAAGAAAAAGTAAACTAGTAAAGTCTCGCTTTAGATTAGAAGGCCCAAACTATAATAACTACCAAAAAACTAAAAACTAATGTGTATCCCACCAATAAAAGGAGCAAGTACCATGTCATGAAAAAGTAAAAATAAAAATAAAAAAGGAGGGAAGCGAAATTTAGGAGTTTCCGTTCCAAACTTTTCCAGTCAATTTTGAGCTGATTTCTAAAAATAATTATAAATGTAAAATTGTATATTTATTAATGAAAATATACTCTTACAGTTATAACCTTGACAAACAAAGATAAATATTAGGGAAATTCTAAATACCTTTTGACATTGTGTTTGTGTAAATCGCATTTAAAGCTTATATATTATGTGGGACTGAAGAGTATATATAATTTACCCAAAAAGTATATAAAAAAATGTCCCTGTTTCTTTGACTCCTATCACTACACGCATATAGCCAGTCAAAAGCTATTTCTAAAAAAGTTACACGTTAAAAAGAAACAAAAGGTGTAAAAGTAAACTCCATTTTATATTACATGGCCCAAACAATAACAACTACCTAAAAATTGATCTGTATCCCACAAAGGCACAAAGCTAAAGTAACTACATTATCCTAAATGTCTAAGTATGATGAGTGGGCCATTGTTTGGGCTTCATTGTGGGCCACTACTATACTTACAGTTCTCTATAAAAAGCTCCAATATCATTCAATGTAGCTTCACTCTCTACAATCTTCATCTCAACAACAAACATACAAAAATCACAACTTTGTTCAAACAATGAAGCCTCAACAATTATCCAACGCTGAACAATCTGTTGTTCACGAGTGCAAACGGATGGCCGGGGGATTTCGACAAACATTTCAAGCTGTTGTGGCTACTATGATTAATGAAGATAGCAACAAATGTTTAAGCAATGCACCAAAAGTTTCTCATGTAGAAAGAGTCAAAACAAGGAAGGAAAGAGTAAAAACGGAAGATTCTATGAGAACAATCATGTTCTTGGCATCATGGAACCATACATAGTTATTAGATTACAATTGTTAGCGTTCGATTAGTAGTGTATATATTGTATTGGCATTTGGTGTATTTGGTGCATATTGTTTTGACTTGATAATATACATTAAACTACACTAAACGCTAACGCAATATGTATTATATACACTAATAGGAATATATATGAATTATATATGAAGGTAGATAATTAAATCATGAGTCGCGTATATGTAAGCGACTTGTTGATTGATTGATCATGATTAAGTGATTTAAACCTCAATTGTATATGTATAAGTGACTCTATGATCATATGTCAATTTAAATAAGATAGCAAACCATCATTTGATATATGGTTGTCATGTTTGTTCATGTACAATTATTACCTTAGTATATAGTCTCTTTCTATTTTTGACTGTATATTAACTATAAAGATAATGATAAATCTACCTAATTCATAAGTCTAAAATCAACTTAATCATAAAATGATTGACATGCGGAGATTTCAAAAATAATATTAGGAATCAATATGCCACAATCGGCTCCACTAGGCAAATATAAACCTTGCCACAAAGTGCAAAAAAATATGTAAAAATGAAATCCATGTTCCAAAATGAATTGATTAAAAATATGGATGGAAAAAATCATTTACACCTTTGCCTTTTACATCATAAGGAGAAAAAAAAAATCCCTTTCTCTGCATGAAGATGGTGTTATATGAATAGGAGAAGGCTCATGTAAAAATAATTTAAAATGAAAAAACTATAAAACCCTTTAAATTATAACTTGATATTGATATATGAATGATATATGTGAATAAATTCATTTACATATAAACGGATTAAGTTATACTAAATTATCTATGTTCATATACGTAGTGAACCTTACCCTATGTGAATTTATGTATTAACTTCGACCTATTTTAACATCGATTTTTTTATGATGTATTAAACCCAAACCTAATCTTCTTAATGTTAAAAAAAAAAAAAAAAAACACGAAACTATTTTAACACGTGATTTGACCAATTTTTAGTTTTTTACATGAAAGTTACTCGATTTGATCGATGTATGTGTCACATTTTGACATATGCATTAATCATTTGTTACTTTACTGCCCGACTCACTATATTCACCACACGTGGTTATGAATAATGTGTCTTTTACTAAACATATAAACTAAATGGAAATAAAGTAATGTTGTCTCTTGTAGTTGTTAAAGTAGCAAATACCTTATTATTGTGGCTTGGTAGTAGTGGACCACCACTAAAATAAAGATATATGCCACTATTTTTTATTTTGAAAAAGCTATTTTCTTGCATCAAGAGAAAAAAGAAAAAAAACAAAGAGGCACTTTCAAGAAGAAACTAGAACAGTAGTTCACATGAATCGATTATGATCACCCGGTATCAATGACGACAGAGATCGACGAGCATGTTTTACATACTCATGTTTCCGTGTAGCATCCTGAATTGATATATGACCCTACACTGATATTCTTGAGATAGAGAACGTAATCATATTGACCGGCCTATAGCACGGAACGTATGACCTAAACTAAATTTTAATTTAGTTTCAATCCGTTCTGCGCTTGAAGCTCTTCAGGATGTTATATTGGAGTATTTGTTATATACGGATATACCCTCACAAATTTGACTTGCTTTCACATCCACTATTATACTATACATACCAAATCAACTCATATTGTCTCTAGTAAAAAAACAAAAAAGTAAATAAACAAAATAAAAAAAAAGAAAAGAAAAAAGAAACAGAAGGATAGAGAATTGGTTTTAATTTGCATGAAATTCTAACCTTTTCAATTAAATGTAGTATTAACAACTCTATAGAGGTTTTTCACTCTATAGTCTTAGTTTTATTCCTGTGGATATCGAGTCGATGTAGGATAAGTGATTTTGTATGGAACTTTTGGCTTAATAGCCCGAATTTTTTGATGTAATTATTCGGCACCTTGCCGATTTGTAAATAAAATTTATGCTGTTAAAAAAATATATAGTATGCTTGTCACATTGTTACAACCTAGCCAAGTATTCTTGATGCTAACATTGCAAGAGAAAGAAAGAAATGAAAAAAAAAAAACACATTCAGATGGCTTAAAAATGACACTGAAAATGATACATACAATTGCTATGAAAGGTACCTTAATGCTATTTAACTTTGTTGATACATCCGATATAGATATCCTCCGTTGATGCAGCGTATCATCCCTTGTCGATATGACTCGACGTACTGTCGTATTATATACTTTATGTTCAAAAATGACTAGATGAGTAGATCCCCATTGCAACAAGAAAAGTTGCTTCCTTTTTAACACGTCTTTGACCGTTTATACATATATACTTTTTTTTCCTTCCTTGTCATCGAGGCCTCGAAGGTACATTAACGTTGTAGCAGATTAGCAGTTATGGGCTAATGGGCTTATGGCCCAAGTTGAATAGTTCTCTTCAAAAACATTATTACTTCTTAATAATTGAAAGAATGGGAAAATGGGAAGTTGTATTATTCTGTGTGTTCCATTACAATGGGAAACGTCCCAATTTATAAGTACAAGAGAAGTTTAAATATGGAAACACAATAATGTTTGGCTGGCAATTATTTGACGATATCTTTTAATCCGGGACATGATATGAAACTGATCCCCTTAAATCTTTGATTTATTTTCTTTCCAACACTCCCCCTCAAGTTGAATGGTGGGATTACCAAAATTCAATGATTGTAAACCAATTGATTGTAAACCAGCTCAAACACCTATGATAGCCAACCAGAAACTGTTTATGGAAGAGAAAGCTAAACTGGCTGATAAAAACAAGTATCAACGATTAGTAGGGAAACTGATATATTTGTCACATACTCGTCCTGACATTGCACATGTTGTTGGGGTGGTTAGCCAGTTCATGCATCAACCACAGACTGCCCACATGGATGCAGTCTTAAGAATTGTCAGGTATTTAAAAGGGACCACTGGCCATGGAGTCCTGTTCAAATCAAACAGACACTTGAATATGCAGGTATATACAGATGCTGATTGGGCAGGAGACAAAGGAAACAGACGATCAACATCCGGCTATTTTTCTTTAGTAGGAGGTAATCTTGTTACTTGGAGAAGCAAGAAGCAAAAGGTGGTATCATTATCAAGTGCAGAAGCTGAATTCAAAGGTATAGCCAAACGATTAGCAGAGACATTGTGGATAAGGAAACTTATATCTGAAATAGGATTCCCTCCACGAGAAAGCACTGAGATCATGTGTGACAATGAAGCCGCCATCCAGATCTCAGAAAATCCTGTACAACATGATAGGACAAAGCATGTAGAAATCGATCGACATTTCATCAAAGAAAAACTGGAAGCAGGAATTATCAAGCTACCGTTTGTTAAGTCTTCAGATCAACTTGCCTAGACATTTGTGAAACATATCTGTCCCCACTGCTTTTGTCAGAATATCCGCCAGTTGATCTGAAGACTTAACAAACGGTAGCTTGATAATTCCTGCTTCCAGTTTTTCTTTGATGAAATGTCGATCGATTTCTACATGCTTTGTCCTATCATGTTGTACAGGATTTTCTGAGATCTGGATGGCGGCTTCATTGTCACACATGATCTCAGTGCTTTCTCGTGGAGGGAATCCTATTTCAGATATAAGTTTCCTTATCCACAATGTCTCTGCTAATCCTTTGGCTATACCTTTGAATTCAGCTTCTGCACTTGATAATGACACCACCTTTTGCTTCTTGCTTCTCCAAGTAACAAGATTACCTCCTACTAAAGAAAAATAGCTGGATGTTGATCGTCTGTTTCCTTTGTCTCCTGCCCAATCAGCATCTGTATATACCTGCATATTCAAGTGTCTGTTTGATTTGAACAGGACTCCATGGCCAGTGGTCCCTTTTAGATACCTGACAATTCTTAAGACTGCATCCATGTGGGCAATCTGTGGTTGATGCATGAACTGGCTAACCACCCCAACAACATGTGCAATGTCAGGACGAGTATGTGACAAATATATCAGTTTCCCTACTAATCGTTGATACTTGTTTTTATCAGCCAGTTTAGCTTTCTCTTCCATAAACAGTTTCTGGTTGGCTATCATAGGTGTTTGAGCTGGTTTACAATCAATCATCCCTATTTCTGATAAAAGATCTAATATGTACTTTTTCTGACAAATGAAAATCCCCTTCGGTGACCTTAATACTTCAATTCCAAGAAAATATTTTAGATTTCCCAGATCTTTCATTTCAAACTCTGTAAACAATTTTCCTTTTAGTTTCTTCATTTCATCTTCATCATTTCCAGTGATAATCATATCATCAACATAGATTATTAAACAAGTCACAAGACTCTCTCTGGTTTTGAGAAATAGAGTATGATCTGAATTGCTTTGTTTGAATCCATACCTCTTCATCGCTAATGTAAATCTTCTAAACCATGCTCTGGGGGACTGTTTGAGTCCATACAGTGATTTCTTCAATCGGCATACTTCTCCAGGTTTAAAGTGATCTGAGAAACCTGGTGGAGCTTCCATGTATACTTCTTCTTTTAACTCTCCATGTAGGAAAGCGTTTTTTACATCAAACTGGTGAAGGGGCCATCCTTGGTTGGCTGCTAATGACAGTAGAACCCTTATTGTATCTATTTTTGCCACGGGGAGAAGGTCTCTGAGTAATCAATACCATAGGTTTGAGTATACCCTTGGCAACTAATCGAGCTTTGTATCGTTCAACTGCCCCGTCTGGTTTTATATTTTACTGTGAAGATCCACCGACATCCTACTGGCTTTTTTCCTATTGGTAAAACACATTTGTCCCATGTTTCATTTTCCTTTAATGCCTTCATCTCATCGTCCATAGTGCTTTTCTATATTTCTGATTCCAGGGCATGTTCTATGCTTGAGGGAGTTTCTTCCGAATAGAGACTTGCAATAAATGCCTTAGCATTATCAGAAAGATTTCCTTCAGCTATGTTGGCCATCGGATACTTAGTTCCCCTGGTGGTTTTCTCTGGACTATATCTTTTTGCTGGAACTCCTCTGTTAGATCTTGGGGGAAGAACATACTTTCCTGGCACTTCGTTAGTAACAAGTTCTTCATGTTCCTGCATTCTTTCAGAAGTGGGCTCTTGAATATTACCAGCATTATTTTCATTTAAGTCATCCAGTTGAGAATTACTTACCTCAGATTTCACGTCGGGAGCCGGATTTTCGGGAGTGGCAGTAGCACTGGCTTCAGTGGTACTATGATCAATGGTACTATGGTCAGTGCTATCCTCAGTGGTACCATGTTTAGGAAAGTCCTCCCTTAAGGTGGTACTATAACTCAACCAACTAAGTGGATCATCACTCTCCTCCCCCTGACCACTGTGTTGAGGTGAGTAATAGTACTTTGTTTCAAGGAAATCACAATTCATTGTTGTAAACATGCGACGTGTCTTTGGTTTAACATCTGTAGCCTTTTTGACCTACCCCATATCCTACAAAGACACATTTCTCAGCACAAGGATCAAGTTGTTCCGGTAGGTTTTGGGAATGTGAACAAAGACAGTACATCCAAAACTTTAGGTTGTAGTGTGAGGGGTTGAGGAATTGTGGTGTATTCAGAGAGTGTTTCTAAGGGGGTTTTCATTTTTAAGATTTTGGTTGGGAGACGATTGATCAAATATGTGGAAGTGGCAACAGCTTCTGGCCAAAAGGATTTAGGAATATGTGATTCAATTATAAGTGCCCTTGTCATTTCTAAAAGGAGACGGTTTTTTCTTTCAGCCACACCGTTTTGCTCCGGTGTGTGAGGACAAGTGGTTTGATGAACTATCCCTTTGGATTGAAAAAATATTTTCATCTGTGAATTCACATATTCTCCACCATTATCAGATCGAAGAATTTGGATGGATTTTTGAAACTGGTTTTGAATCATGGCATAAAAATTAGTGAACCTATCATATACTTCATTCTTACTTTTCAGAAAATAAATCCAGATCATGCGGGTACAGTCATCAACAAATATTATATAATATTGAAAATTTTGACCCCCAATCACAAGGGCTGGACCCCATACATCAGAATGAACTAAAGAGAAAGGATTAACCCTAGTATTACTGGGTTTAAAGTTTTGCCTATGACTTTTAGCTAAAATGCATGTTTCACAAGTATGTGATTTATTTAATGGAAACAAATCAGGAAATAGAATGTGCAAATAACTAACTGAGGGGTGACCCAATCTTCTGTGCCATAACCATGCTTCTCTATCAGTTGTTCCATGAGCTAACATCACAGTACCACTTTGAACCACTTCATCGACATAGTATAATCCGTTTCTTTCAGTGTCACGCCCAATAATCCATCCCGTCCTGATATCCTGTAAGAGACAAAAGGTTGGATGCATTAGAACAGAGCAATTGAGTTCTTTTGTTACATGGCTTATTGACAAAAGTTTGTGTGACAAGTTAGGAACATAGAGACAATTAGGAAGTTTGATGCTAGGAGAAATTTTAATCGTTCCCCCATTTTTTACATCCATTTTTCCCTTATTAGCAGCTTCGATGTGAGTTTTTGCAGGCTTGGATATTTCTGTAAAATCAGATATGTCATTGTATCCGTAGCCCCACAATCAAATATCCATGGCCCATTTGGGTTTTTGCACAAGTTCTGGGCCATATATGCCGATCCATATAAGGTTAATGGGCTGTTTTCATTCTTAGTTCTAAGTCCATGACTTTTGAGCCCATATTTGGACCGGTCCAAATAAGAAAAATGAGGGGGACGTTATAAATAAAGGGAGCGGTTGGTATATACATATTTTTTATATGTAGGGGGCGGTTGACATATTTTTTATAAGGATAGAAATTAGGAAAGAATTTATTTTTGGGAACTTCACCTTCTTCCCCTTTACCTGCTACCCCAAACGAATCATCTCCCCCATTTTCTTCAGCCGCCACTACTGCTATTCCCCCTGATCCATTTTCCGATCGCTGATCAGTATTTCTTTTGGTGGTTGAACTGCTGGTATTGGTGGTAGGAGAAGGAGATGATTTCGAAGAACCCTTTTTGGCCGCCGTTTTATGGTTGTCAGTCCACCAATCTGGATACCCTAAGAGTTCGAAGCACTGTTCTTTGGTATGTCGATACATGCCGCATTCTTCACATTGGAGATGGGACTTCTCATCTTTGGTTGCCGGTTTTTTCTTGCCATTGAATCTGCGAAAACCCTTGGTTGCCAAACTTACGCCGTCTGTTTCTCCGGCGATTAATCCGGATGCTATGCCCTGTGAATCGTTAATAGTTGCTCCCAGAATATTCTGGTGAGCGGCTTCTTTACGCACGGTGGCGTAGGCAGCCTCGGTGGTTGGTAGCGGGTCAATCCGAAGAATTTCCCGTTTGACGGATTCGAATTTACAATCTAATCCGTTTAAAAATTGGAATAGTTTCTGTTCGGATCTAATCTTGGCATATATTTTAATGTCTTCTGGGCATTTCATGGGATTTGGATTTTCCGCCTATGGCGACTCGAATCATTCGAGTCCATAGAGCGTAATTTTGGTTGTTTAGTTTCAAGTTGATTTGCAGGTTATCGGATAATTTGGGATTATGTGGCTGGTTATTTTGCAATATTTCGGCTAATTGGAGTGCTAATTCGGAACCCACGCCTGAGCCGCCGGCTTCTGCCATGGTGACTTAGGTTAAGTGGGCTTCGAAATTAGACGATTACTGTATAGATGATCATACCAGGCCGTATGCCTGCTCTGATGCCATGTTAATAATTGAAAGAATGGGAAAATGAGAAGTTGTATTATTCTGTGTGTTCCATTACAATGGGAAACGTCCCAATTTATAAGTACAAGAAAAGTTTAAATATGGAAACACAATAATGTTTGGCTGGCAATTATTTGACGATATCTTTTAATCCGGGACATGATGTGAAACTGATCCCCTTAAATCTTTGATTTATTTTCTTTCCAACATTACTCAAGTACTCATTGACCGTAAAATCACTAAGGTTGCATTTGTTTCACAGAATTTGATATAATCTGATGAAATTGGAATTGAATTTCATTCCTTAGTGCGTTTGGTTGTTCAAAGAAGGAGGAATCTCATTCCGTAGGAATGTAAACATTCCATCAATTCTATCATTTGATGGAATCTCCATTCCTTGGGCATGGAGGAAGGAATTTCATTCCTTCCGTCACTTGAATTCTCAAAAAATCAAAAACATTCCGTCAAATTTCATTCATTCAGATTCCAATTCCTTCGAAAGATTTTATTCCTTCAAAAAACATTATGTGAACCAAACACGCCCTATTAGTAATGAGACTATGAGAGTAAATTTATTAGCCTTGAACCAATTAAGAGATTATAACCAAGAAATTTTTTCAATAAATATATGATAGACTTATTTTTACCAAATTATATAGTAAGATGAAGCATAAAAATAGGATGAATTGTGAGCATCACTAAATTTTCTGCATTAGATATATAATAAAAGTAAAAGTATATTCTACATAAATGAGTAGTGGGCCATTGTTGGGTTTCCTTGTGGGCCACTACTAAACTCTCCGTTTTCTATATATAGCTCCATAATATTACTCAATGTAGCTTAATTCACTTATCTCTACAATCTTCATCTCAACAACAAACATACAAAAATCACAACTTTGTTCAAACAATGAAGCCTCAACAATTAGCCAACGCTGAACAATCTGTTGTTAACGAGTGCAAACGGATGGCCGGGGGATTTCGACAAACATTTCAAGCTGTTGTGGCTACCATGATTAATGAAGATAGCAACATATGTTTAAGCAATGCACCAAAAGTTTCTCATGTAGAAAGAGTCAAAAGAAGGAAGGAAAGAGTAAAAATGGAGGATCCTATGAGAACAATCATGTTCTTGGCATCATGGAACCATACATAGTTATTAGATTACAATTGTTAGTACTCGGTTATTAGTGTATATATATTGTATTGGCGTTTGGTGTATTTGGCGTATATTGTTTATCGTGATCGACTTGATAATATACATTAAACTACACTAAACGCTAACACAATATATACTATATACACTAATAGGTGTATGACAATAGGTTATTAAATCATGATTAATTGAGTTAAAATCATGTCCTCAATTGTATATGTAAGTGGCTCTATGATCGTAGGTCACTTTAAATAAGAGATAACAAATCATCATTTCATATATGGTACGTTGTCATGTTTGTTCATGTACAATTAGTAACTTGATAGTCCCTCTCTATTTTTTACTGTATGTTAACTATAAATCTACAGACCAAGATTAGCAAAATCCATAATTTGATTGTACTAACACCAACTGTATATGTATTTTTTTTTTGTATTAAAGTGCCCAATGACATGCTTTTGACCAATTTTATTATTAATGTAATGTAATTCATTTTTCTTTGAGTTAATCCATATTGTATACAAACCAGAATACCAAATACATGGATAAGAATATAGGTTTCCCCATGTGCCTCGGCGGAAGCTAGGGAACAAATTTTAACTTTAACTTGTTAAGATAAAATCATTATATATGAACTGGTAGAAAAAGGGGGAAAAAGGAAAGAAAAAGTAATCAATTATAAATGGATAAAAAATCATCAAATTTCATTTTTGGACCAATGAAATTTGATAGAATGCTAGTAGGTTAAAAAACTTTTAAGCGAATATAAAAACATAATAAAAGGTTAGATATAACGTTGTAAGAAATTCAAAGCTAAGTTGGTTGCCAAATTGTAGGAATTTCAAAAGTTAAATGTTTTTTTAAAAAATCAAAAATTACGGGCAAATGAGCTTAGTGCCCCAAATAAATAGCGATTTAAATCTTCTAAAACCCAAAAGTAAAATAAAATTATCTATCCAATTTTTCTAAATCCCATCACTAGAGTTGATTACACGGATGGTTCATATGATTAGGCGGCTCAACAATACTACGGGATTAAGCGATCGCTTTAGATCCCTAAAACTCTAAGGCCTCAATATGTTGTATATTAGACTTAATGTTTGAATTTTAGGCTAGGTATCATTATATAATTTGCATTGCGGTAATACCCTTTTGATTTTTGCTTAAACATCTGCTTCTTTTTTATTTACCATTAGTTCAATAACAAAAATCAAGTACTTTTTTTCCTTTTACTTTAATTTACATGATAATGAATTAGGCCTCCAAAATTGATCTCGTTTAAGGTGTCTAAAAACTTTAAGCCGCCAATGATTTAGCAAAACACAAACCACTGGCTTAACCCCCGATCGTCGGTGGTATCTTCTAAATTTACTATGTAGGCTTCAAAAGTGAGTTTACCCAAGGTCTTGGGTTCGAGCCTTGGAATTCTCATCTCAAAGATATTTTCCATGAGAAGAGTGTTGTAGGTTAAGAAATATCTGGTTAAATTGCTTCCATACGTTCAATCGAAATCCACTTGTCAAAAAAGAAAGCAAAATACGATTTTAATATATTGTATGTCAGATTTATGTCAAGTGAGGATAAAGTTGTATTTTAAACTACTTTATTACAGAACATTGTATTAACGGATGTTAGATATTAGACCATCTGTTTGAAAACATTTGAAAACTCATACTATCAAAATACTTTTTCAAGATTAAAGACGAAAATTGTATTATAATAGATAATAGAGTAGTATACTATGTACATACTATGCTTTTTAATTTGCACAAGCAAAAAAAGGTACGTATGGGCGTATGGCTACTTTGTCGATACCTTTGACATCCTTTATTGATATGATGCAGCCAAATCCATTTTGGATATGAATTTATTGTCATATTCTATCCTTTAATATTTTCGACAATAGTGACTAGACCCCCATAGCGAAACTAAAGGTAGATTTCTATCGACATCTCCAGTAGTAACATAAGTGAGAATGCTGTCACTTTTCTTGACTTTTATAAAAAAAAATGAAACTTCTTTATCAGTAGAAAACCGTAAATCTTGATGTTACAAAAGAATAATGAAACCTTGTGCATATGTTTACGGTTGGAAACAAGAGTGATCCGGTGTGGTAATGTTGATAACCATTTAGAAACTAAGGCAAACAAAAACTGAAACGAATAACAACACAAAAAACCTCTATAAATCTGACAATTGTTCAATAGTACTCATTGACTTGTATGGGTCAAAATGAGATTCTTTACTTTTTTCAACTTAATTTAGTTAAAGAAAAAAACAAACAATTTAGGAGCCTGTAGATTAATATTAGCAAAACATTTGTACAACTTTCAACCCAGTTGACATGTTTCCTTGTTGGCTAAAGCTTTTGTTTTGATCAGGATGACCCGTTACATGATCCACATTAACATAAACTGATCAATCAATAAGTAAATGTGTGGAAATTGACACATCTGTTGAAGAGTACAATATCATCGTTACATATTTGCAAAATGGTTTGTTTGCAGTGAAAACCATAAATCAAATAGTTGAGATTAACCGCATCTTGTTCGCTAAATTTAGTTTGATTTTATTTGGGACTTTGATGACTGCGACTTTGGAATGGGATGCCAGCATACATTTTTGGAATGGGCAGAGGAATCCGAATAAGTGCGATAGTTGGTATTTCGGCCACATTTTTATACCCTTCTTTGGAGACTCGAATATCAACACTTCGAACACGAATTTGGTCAATTTGGTCATATGCAGCATGCAGGGGTGAACTTGTTAATAAAAGTCTCTCTTCTTTGTGTAAAAGGGGCATTAGTTTATCGGTAATAGGTCAAATGAGTAAATTTTTAAACACTTTAATGAAACAGAAACAAGTCAAACAAGTTGAACCATTAAACAATACTATAACCCATAACAAGGAAAAAATGTTGGTTGGTCATGCGGACCTGAATGACTTGTACTGAAAGTTTAGCTTTATATTTATTTGAACCTATGTTGACTGTTACCCAACCCACCCATAATGATGGCTGCAAAGTTAAGTGATAATGGTAGTGAACCGGTGGTGCAACGTTTCAAGATTTGTTATTGCCATACGTCACTCCTTTGTCACTCAGTGTAGAGACAACCGGGAAAGAAATTAGTGTTTTTAGGAATAAACCCACTTCAACTCTAATCCGTTCTACTGTTAACTTTGCTACTCTGACCCGACCAAGCATGCTACTGGCTACTTCTACTGTTATCTTTGCTATTGTTACCTTTGTTACAGGTTAAAGTAAATAATGCTTATTTGATGGCTTATCTATATAGATGTTATGCATCTCAGCATCTGTGTATATCAACCTTGCAATAATAGTTGATCATCACGTAAGTGAATGCAACAAATCAAATTACTACTTTATATTTACCTGGCAAATTAGCTAGTTAGGCAAGTGGGTCATATTTGACCATCAGTTCAAACGGTTAGGGTAAAAATGGAAAGCTTTTAACAAACTGACCGAAACGGGTAATGGGTCAAACGGGTGGGTAATGACAGACTGATCCATTGCACTAAACACGGTTTTCTAATTCAGAGGTGCCATTCTTTATCTCTATCAAGTCAAAAATGATATTGAATCTGAGCTAGTGTACGAATGTATGATTGCGTGAAAACTACTTATAGATACTGCTTTCAATAGCATTCGTATGACCTCTAGGATGCTAGTAGACTATAGGTGGGCAACAACTGTATATGAGTTGTTAAACTGGTCTTTTCAAGTGAGAATTAACTTCGCTTCGGCTTTAAGACATAAAAACACACATATTGCAGGTATAGATTTGAGTTAAAAACTCGAAAAAAGGTCTGGTGAGGTTCATATTGACGGGCGGTAATTTTGTAAGTGAATCAAAATTGATCATACTCTGTTTAATATTTGTCAATATGCCATGTTTGCCCACGCTGCCTAACCCATCCAAGATACTACTGCTGAAAATAACATAATACGAGTATTTTCTTAATTGCTGGCACAACATCTAACCTCTACTGATTCATAAAAATACAAATCACAAACTTATGATAATATATAGATATATTCATATATACACTATATTATGAGAAAACTGATTTGTTTTACTAAAAGGCTGTAAGGCAAACAAATTCATCACCCACATTACCTTATTGCAATCGAAATCAACGGCAAATGCAGCCTGAATTGATGAACACGAATAAGCAGCCAACAACCGCAAACAAATGGCTGACCCAACAGCAGAGAACATGGCCCCTAACAAACACAACTCCAACAACATGATACCAAAGACTTCAAAAAAATGATAAACTTCATTAAATCGACTACCATAGATGATAGATCACGCGGATTTTCATCCTAGATTCGTCGCTGGATGAATGATGTAAGAGATTAAACAAAAGCCGTTTACAGCCATAGTTTCTTTGACTCTTCGCGAAAGTTCTTTTCATCTACAACCATATATCCGTCCAATTTAACCAAGTACTGTAAATGTTGGTTTTGTCATAATATGCGTATTCTGGTAAAATTATCAGTTAGACCTAAAATTCATATCACACCAAAATGAGTACGCTTTCTGCTTAAAATAAAAAGGATGTTATGCAACACAGTTTGACTTTTACAAGAAGTCAACTTTTTTGCTTTTCATTCTTGGTTTTACCATGAAAGACAAGTTATACAAAAAAGAAAATGATCAATCAAAGCTTCTTCCATCTAAATCAAGAATTACACATAAGACACCTTATTTGACTTTTATAAAAGTCAAAGTAGGCCAAAATTACAGATATATAATCTAAGCTTAAACCAATAGGATCAAAAATACTTCCATAACTAAATAAAAGTATGAATTATATGTCCAAAGGATGATCCAAGTGATGATATGCTTGAATTGCCCACCGTTTTAGTTTACCTCAACTCTTCATGATCAGCATCTACTCAGAACGCAATTCTTTTCCATCTTTACCAGTTGCTCGAGGGTTGTAAGCGACCATTTACCTTCAGTTTGAGCAAACACCTTTTCTTTGAGAGAGTCGATGATTATATTGACGTTCCCAAATCCATACACTTGATGACCATCTTGCATTCTGCCCGGTTTGGGCTTAAATAACACATCGTTATGCTGTGCATGCTCTTCAATAACTTCTTTCAAACTCATAACGCCCATATACGATGTATCAAAACTTGCAGCCGCCTTCTGTTGAGCTTGATAATGTCTTTGGTTTTCTATAAAACCGGGTTGGACCACCTGCAACCCTTCAGAAGCCTGTTTGATCATGCACAGACCAACTTTAAGCCGAACCTGTATATGTTCATTGGATAAAAGCTTAGGTGGGATAACATCCATCCAACGCTGATACCAATTCATCACCTCTTCAATGCTCGGTTTCGAAGATAACCATTGATAAAGAACGTCTTGCCACTTGTCGAAAAACGCATCCATTATGCGAACCATGTAATGAATGGGAATGACCCCAGCCCATGTCTGTACCCAGTTGAACTTATCAAGATTCTTATCAGATGGATCTAGTATATTGACTCGGAATTCATGCATAACAGCCAACAGCTTAGGAGTAATAGATCGACGAATTAAATGTTCCCAGCTTGTCAGATCAAAAACAGACTTCCAAGCTAACCATGGATGAACCCATATATGTATAGGGATGGTATCCCAACGTGGGTTCCATGAGTCAACAGCAGCCGATAAGTTTGGTAAGACAATGTCATCAAGAATAGTCTTAAGAGCTGAGTGAGGCAGTAATCGTTCCCAAATATTAAGAAACCGCAACAATGGTTCAGGGTGCTTGACTTGCCAAGTTTTGGTGATTGATTTCCATATATGAGGGAACATGACTTTCATGAAAAGCCCTGGGTAAGGTGAATCAGATCGCTCGTCGGCTTGCAAAAACTCTTTCCATAATGATATAACATCCAAATTGTCCATTGGCTTTATGAGTGGATCCCATCCTTGAAATAGTCTAGAGAACAAAGGTAAAGCATAAGAGCAAGCTACTCTAGACAAACTGCGTACTCTGTACTCATCAGAAAACCGTTTCTGCAAGTTACCAAATGACTTAATAAGCGAGTCAAGTGTCAACGTTCCCAAACGGCTCTCTTTATCCAACTGGTCCAACACAGTAAGAATCTCTTCCATACTATCAAGCTGTTTTGCTTGACGTGCAGTGTTATCTTCAAGCTTAGCTTTCTGTTGTTGCAAACTGACTACCGTCTCCCTTTCGTTTCTCAAGTACCGATCAATTTTCTGTACATCAAGCTCTCCCAAATTAACAATTAATGTCACATTATGTTGAAGTTCTGGCAAAATATCATCCTTCTCCTCTGGTTTCACTTCATCATTCAAATTCTCCAAACTTGTCAACACCCGAACTTGTGGTCCTCTCATATCAATCAGTTTCTCAACCAAACGGGGCTTATTGACCAGTAACTCCTCTGCAGTAACATATTCTTTTTTCTTCTTTTCTGACCGCCCTTGCTTCGACCATTTTGGTTGAACCTCAGTAGGCTGAGGTGGCAAAACATTATTCTCCTTTAACAATTTCTGCCCATAATTAGCCGCCTCATTGAAACCCAACCCCATTTTCTTCGGACGTATCTGAGCTTCAATTGGCTCAACAATACCTTGTTCATTCTTCCCTAACCCGCCTCCTTTATATCCCATCTTCTCAAGCATTTTCATACCAACACTGTTTCCTTCTCTCGTTCCTGGTCCTGCTACTTCACAAGACTCCCTTTTTAACTTTAATTTCTCCATTATCTGAAGCTCACCTTCTTTCAGGGCTTTATCAAATTCTTTAAGAAATGATTCAACGATTTTGCTATTAGCCTCCTCCTCTTGAACCCTGTCGATATCCAGACCAGAAGGGCTACCATTATCTTTAGCATTCTCCTCTTGACTTGGCGTAACAAAATTTAATGGCTTAGTATAATCCTGTTTTCCAGACAAATCTCTCCTCTGTTTTTTCTTGCTGCCTCGACCTTCAGAGTCACTGTCAGAATTACTATAAGCAAAAACACCATATATCGCATCATCTTTGCTCTGCGGAAGACTTTTTTCCTTGCGCTTTCTGTCGGAAGATTGACCATCTTCATAAACCATCTCGAACCTCCCCTTTTCCTGGTCCACGTACGTAACTCCTCAGAAAACAAACCTGCATTATCAGGGTCACAATACTTAGAACCTCAAATTTCGGTCAGAAAACAAACTTAGCTTTTTATACATCAGTAAATGTAGCCAACTTTATTTGCTCATTTGTAGTACGCAAACATCCTAATCAAAAGGCGTTACAAGAGTAAAACTGCTAAAATCTACGGATTTAGGTCCCTAACTTTTTAAATTCTTGTTTATGTATTTGCATTGATTAGGCCTCTTTGTTTTTCAATCTATTAACTATTCTACTAATCAACATTATATAGTATATATACACATATACTAATCTATCTTGTTTTTAATATTGTACTAAAGATTAAACTAAGGGAAATACAAAAACTTATAAATTCAACCGCCATTCTAAAATTTCGTTTTAGGCCTCGCAGGTTCGATCAAACCGTCAAGACACTCTTCGCGGCCAGCCCCACGACACGCGTCCCATCCGCGTGAAACACGTAACCTGCATATAAGACACAATGCTTCATGTCCTGAACTATATATATATTTGCTGCCACCATTATTTCCAAATTAAAAAAATTTTTGAATAAAAATAATAATAAAAACGGGTAAACGGATGAGAATTTTTCTATTCGAGCAACAGTTTCGGAACCCTGGAACCTGAAACAATAGGGCACCTTGAACGTGATTAAAACATTCTAATAATATATTATATACACATTAAACAGGATTAAGAACATATTATATATTAATTATTATTATTATAATTATAAAATTGAGCAATTAAGATGTAATGATAATAAACATACCTTTGGATGATGATGAGGAATTAAAAGACGAACGGAACAAACGATTAGGGTTTCAAAACCACGAATTTTGTTATAACCTTTATATACGCGTTTATTATAACGGCGTGGACGAATGAACGATCACATAAAATAAAATAGATAAATTTTGTTTTTATATAGTCGGTTGGGTTCATATGGAAAGTTTTTAGTAACAGCTTCTTAGCATTTGCCTCAAAAAAGTTACTACAAAGCAACCGACTAATGGTTGTGGACAAAAAGATATTTGCCTCTTGTTAAATTACATTTGAAGAACACCTTAAATACATTATCTATTTTTGCCACCAAATTTTGAATCTTTTGGTTTAAGCTACAAAACTTTTGTTTTTCTTTACCCTTTTTAAACTAGTGTTTGTGAACGTATCTATATATATATATATATATATATATATTAAAACAATAGGAATCATAAATTTTTAAAGGCATCTTCAATTTAAAGTTATTTTTTAAAATTGACACATGGAATAAAAGCTTATGTGTCATCTTTATAATTTTTTTACAGTATTATTTAATAATAAATATCTCTAATATATGTTTTCAATTGTAAAATTCGATCACTTTCAAATCACGATATATATTCATAATAAATTTCTTAAAATTCTCTTCCTACCAAAAGATTCACTTTCCAAAACACAAAAAGAATTTGTTTTCGATCCTAAGGTTCGTTTATATTATCTAAGTTATTTTAGAATTTTTTGTTGTCTTGCATAGTATATTTTGATTTTCTTTTTCCTCATGTTTTAGTAAGATGGATCCATAAGACCATAACCATGTTTTCTTAATATTGTTACTTAATTTTTTTGTTTTGCTTTTTACTTTATTTATGATGTTATTTTTAATGTTAGCTTAGGAACATCATCTTCTTGAGCTAACTTGTCATTCAAATAACAATTAGGTACATCATATCAGTTCTTTAACAATTAAATAAAATTATTTATCTTATAAAATTATAAAAGAAATCGTAAACTTCAATGACAATTATTTTTAGGCAAAGATAAAAAGATATTTAAAAGGTAGTTTTTGATTATTAGGCATATTTCTTTTTAACAACAATTACCAGTCATATTAAATATCAAATCTTCCTTTTAACTAAAAACAAGCACCATTTTATTTAGTTAATAAAATCACAACCGCAACAAAATATCAATTGATTTGTTAAAATTTATATGATTTCAAGTAACAAATGTTATAGTTAACATGATAAAATCTAAAGGGTTTTAAGATTGTGAAAACTTTATTTAAACTGATAAATTATCATCAAAAACTACAAGTTAAACGTATGAATACATGATATGAAAACAAATTACTAATAATTGTTGACATTCTAAACTTTTAGCCGACTTAATTCAACTATACTTTTAAGCAACCGCACATTGTACGGGTAAAAGACCTAGTTAATAAATATAAGTCTATCACTAAATTAAAGTGTGTTTTTTTACATTAACAAACAAAAAATAATTATATTAACTTAATATATACACATTATTTATCAATTAAGTCATGTTATTAATTCAGTCACTTAATCGTTAAAAAAATAAAAGTAACATTACCATTTTTTTTTCCTGCCTTCTCTAGCATGGGGCAACAATAACATCAACAACTTCATAAAAAGAAAAATTCTATTTGATTACACATCTAATAATTCCCATATACAAAGCCATAAAATTGAATTTTAAATGATCTTGAAGATATATTATTTTTCTTTACTTCCTCAATTTATAAACTTATAAATTAATCTATATATAACTGGCTTTTATCTAATACAATAGTTTTTTTCTTATACATTTTATAATTTAATGTGAAATATTTTTTTTATATGAAATTATTCTGACTTTATTTTATTTATTAATAAAAATAAATAACATAACTTTGATTTAAAATAAGTTTCAATATTCTTGTCAATCAGAAATCCAGATATACGTCTACAACTAAATTATTCTTCATTGTATATATAGAGTTATATACACATATATATGATATATGATATGATATATGATTACAAATAAATTATTCTTCATTGTATATATAGAGTTATATACACATATATTTGATATTTGATTATTTCATTCTTTTGTTGTGAGAGATAGAGAATCATTTCTCAATAAAATATCACAAACATTAACACACATATTTGAATGTCGATAAAAATAAACTTAATTATTTATATATTGTTAATTAGGATAAAAAAAAGTTCATGTTTATCTTTTCATTTTTATATGTAGTTGATACACGATGAAAGTTTGTATTCTTTTTTTCATTAATTTATGTAGAGGTATTAAGATTTGTAAGTCGCTACTTATATAAATGAGAATAATCTTGTAAATCTAACAAAAAATTATGGCTTATGGCTCATTGTAACTCTTATGTTGCGACTAGTTATCTTTATTATTAACTATTTATGTATTATAAATCAAGTAATCTATATTATTTATATAAACAAAATACTATCTCCTCATTCAACTCTTTACCTTTGAATTACCTAATATACGCTCTATATTTAAACCACCTTCACACACCTTATTCCTGAAATTTTGAAATCACTCTTAATAAAAAAAACTCCACAGTTACCTAAAACCCCTATTGTTATAAAATCCTCATTAACTCTAAAATTATTGTTGAAGGTATTGCTACGGATAAAAAAAGCATCTTAGTTATCATAGATTGTATACAAAATGTTTAAACAATAATTACGTTTTTATAACTCACGAAATTACGAACCAATTATGTCCTTTGTATATTTATATTAAATTTTAATCTTTGACTATTTTTTTTTTTTAATTGTCTTGGTCTCCTCCCCTATAATTGTAAGTGGTTATTTTTATGGTTAGTGTTTGCACTTCATTATTTTTTGCACATAATATGCGACTTATTTTTAAAATGATATATACGATTAGATTTTGCATCGACATATCTCATTAAAGTAAACTAAACGCTATAAACCGTTACGGTGTCTAAAGTGTTATAAACCGTCGTCCGCTGCAACGCGAGATCTAGTTTAAAAATATTAACTAACTACTCGTTTAAATACTTGACTTCCTTAGCTAAACATAAACTAGAAAAATAATTTTTATTTTTTTATAATCGAACTTATTATTTGTTTATTTTATATATTCTTTATTATGAGCTTGCCCAGAGTGCTCTGTATCCATATCTCTTTGACTCTTTCACTGTCGCTATTATAAGAATAAAAATAATGACTTACACAAGATCTAATCCAATCTATCTATTAATAATAATAATTCCCTAACTAACAAATACTACTAATTTAAATAATAACTCTAGAATTTGAGCTTTTCTGGCAGCCTACTCTGAGTAAACCTTCTTCTTTTTCTTCTTCTTGTACATGTTTGGTTTGTTTTTGGTTATTGTGTGATTATTTCAGATGATTTTATTTCAATATATACAATTTATATTTCTATATATGTATATGTATATATCATCATATATATACAAGCTTGACTACTGTTAAGTGATTCAAGATTTGAATCATATAACTGTTACCAGTAAAGATGTTATCTTTTTGCTATTGTATGCATTTAACTTCAGAAATTAGCAAATTTTTAATGTATCAAACTTATAATTCATTGTTATTGTATGTATCTCGTGACCCCGTTTAAGTTAATCGTTAAGATTGTACGTTTTTGCGGATGTTAGAACCATGTAAGTTGCCATGTTATCGGGTTACTAGTTATAAGTTACAGCAGGTCAACTAATATTATCAGACTATGCGGGTTTTGCTATTTTATGCATTTTACTTCAAAACGTAGATTCTAGCGTGTCAAACTTTTAGTTTATTGCTAGTGTATGTATCCGGTAATGTTTTTTAGGTAAAGCGTAAACTTATGTACTTATGTTGAAGTGTCATCCGCATATTATAACCGTAGTTAAATCTTACGTGGCAGTGATGACCTGGTATTAGACCGGGGGATGTTTATTAAGGAGTGTGATAAACTAGGGTCAAAACTGATGAAAGGAGATATGGGCAGTTTGATACATATTGAAAGAAAAACGGGTTTAGTCGGATACATTTTGGTGTACTTTGCTCTATGAATCTATGAAGATGTTTGATGTTTGTTAAAAAAAATTTCATTAGCCCATTTTGATCATGTGTAAGAGAAATAGAAAAAAGTTTCTGTATGTATGGTTAATTTATTTATCCTGATGCCGTTTTGAGTAAATATAACGAAAAATGTTGTGTTTGCCACAGGGTTGGTGGAATCTTGATATCTACGTTGGTACCACTATGGCACACATCATTGATGGAAAAGCAATTGCACAGACAATTCGTTCGGAAATTGCGTCTGAAGTTAGTATCTTGGTTGAGAAATATGGCAAGGTTACCAATTCTGAGCCCTTCTTTGCTAGTGCCAATGTAGTTTGTTTCGAAGTTGAGTTGTTATAAGTTCTGCCAAACACTAAAAAAATGTTTAATCACTTGTGTTTTTCATGGGTTTTATGTTTAAAGCTTTTCTTACTACCCTTCAAGATTAACTTTAGAGGTGGCAAAGTAGCTGAGTCTTCTTCTTCTCTCTCTCTCTCTCTCTCTCTCTCTCTCTCTCTCTAGGTTGGGTTGATCTGAAACACTTTTTGTCTTATTTATCACAACTTTGTGGAAGTAGTCGGTGTGTCAAATATGATTACAAAAGCTATTTTATCTCAATACTAATAGGTATTGTGGATAAAAGGATTTAAGAGGTTTTATGAACTGCAAATACATACTAGTAGGTTTGGATCAGGTGGAAAACCCCTGTTTTTGGACACAAAGGTCAAGGGTTTGATTCTCAATCCCTACAAAAATGACCGGAGGTCTCTCTAAAAGCAGTCTCTCTACCTTAAGGGTAAGGGTGAGTCTGTCTACATCTCACCTTCCCCATACCTCCTAGAAGGCGGGATTGGGTGTGGTAGTTACTATGCATTGCAATCGCAGTTGGGTGTCTTTGGCTCATGCATCTTTCCTCTTAAGGTATGTGTTTATCTGACCCCATTAGAGATAAAACTGTATTGTGACCCATTCATAAGTAATAGGTCAAAACTGCCACCTCTAACTGGTTTGTTGACTGAAAGAATGATTGAAAGCATTTTTCTTTAAGGGTTGAACATTTCAGTAGATCTTTATCATGAAATAAACATGCTTTGTATTCATAAGTTCAACTTGTAACTCAATATTCTCTCTCTGTTTTTTCAGGCACCCGGACTTGCTGTAGTCATTGTTGGACATCGAAAAGATTCTCAAAGCTATGTTAGCATGAAGAGAAAAGCATGTGCCGAGGTTGGAATTACCTCTATTGACATAGACCTCCCAGAACAAGTCCCTGAAGCTGAATTGATAGCAAAAGTTCATGAGTTAAATGCAGATCCCAGTGTACATGGTCAGTGAATTAAATTACAGATTTGCATACATGGAGCTAGCTTATATTTTTGGCATTCAAATCTATGGCACCTTGTGTAATTTCATGATTATGTCATATACAATTTGTTTTGCTTTGGTATGCTGTATACACATAACCAAGTTCACAAGCATATTTCCTCTGGTTGTTCATGTGGATGTCAAATAGAGGTGGCATTTTGGAACAATTAGCACTTGGAACACGTTGCTACTTACATATATAAGCATACTAATAAATTTTTCATGTTTTTGCCCCATTACCTAATCGCCTGACCTATCCGAATTTCCACCTGTGGTGTGGATACAGGAGTAGGCCCGAGTCGGGCATATCAAAACCATTCTTTCAAGGCTCGAAGGTTAGAAACATGGTTATACATGTAATCACTCACATATTAGTAGATTTTTGGATGTTCGTTTTTAACTGATTTGCAACTTCAAGTTGCAGCATTCCATAAAAATGTTTATGTGTGAGCTTTTCTGATGCAATAAAAGTAAATTGTGAAAGGCACCCAGACATCTAAGAATTTGCCATGAGAATGAACATTGTGATAAATCTTAAGTTACTTAGCTCTTTTGTGCTTTAAACACCTAATTATCTTGGAACCGATTCTTCATTCCTTCATGATTAAAAGGTAATTTTTCTTATGATACAGGTATATTGGTTCAGCTTCCTTTACCGAAACACATAGATGAAGAAAAAGTATTGACTGAAATCAGTATCGACAAGGATGTAGATGGCTTTCATCCTCTTAACATTGGCAAACTTGCCATGAAAGGCAGAGACCCCTTATTTCTACCTTGTACCCCAAAGGCAATAACTTTTAATCTCACCATGTAATAATTTGTATCTTGTGCCTCGCATCGAAACAAGCATATTAACCTGGGTCAAATTTACCAGTCAACACTTTTTTGTGAAACTTCTTTTTAAAAATAATCATATTAAATATTGTTCGAAAGAATATTATATTAATATAATATATAATTCGTCTGAATGAAATGATTTAGGTGGTCAAAACATTAACACTTTAGGTGACTTTTAACTCGATGGATCCGTTCGACCCATTTCATCAGTAGCTAGGTTAACAAATTTGACCCAATTGAGATAAGCATGATGCAAATAAGTTGATGTTTCATGAAATGGCTTCAATTTGCCACCTCTAGTGTCATTAGTATGGTGTGAGGAAAGGGTTGGTATAATTGTTCATATGATTCGTTAGTTCTAGAAGTTTTGATGGGATACACGACAAAAATCACATGGTATGAAATGAACGGATGCTAAATGATTTCTTTTTTGTCCTTCGTACAGGGATGTATTGAACTTCTGAAACGCACTGGTATTACTATAAAGGGAAAGCGGGCGGTGGTTGTTGGTAGAAGTAACATTGTTGGGTTACCAGTTTCTCTGTTGCTGCTTAAAGAAGATGCTACAGTTACTGTGGTTCATTCACGTACACCAGATCCACAAAGTATCATATGTGAGGCAGATATCGTCATTGCTGCAGCAGGACAAGCTATGATGGTAAGCATAGTTTCTTTCACATGCTTTTTTGAGCTAGGTTTGATGACTTCCATCTCAGAAACTGATTCCAAACTACTCATTCCAGAAAAGAAATCAGATTCAAGTTTTGAGGTCAACTGAACTATTAAACAACTATAAGTAATCAAGTTTGTCTCAAACTACTTCATTCATCCAGAGTTTTGTAGATGCTTGAGAAAATGTGCAAATACGGATAAGTTTTATATAAACTATCCGACTTTTCCAACCCATTTATGCATGAACTGATCGATTTAGGCTACATTTTTATCTCTAACTTGTCAATATCCTTTTCATTGAAATGTGACAATCTTGCAATCATATATTTGACAAGCCAAGTATGTTATGTAAAAAAAATATTTTTATTTGTGCACAAAATTATCTTGGCCAGCCAACTTAGACGGTTAGACCTGACCTGTTGCTAACTGTTCCAAATACTCACCTGCCTATTTTGCCATAGCTAACATAGGTGATAGGTGGCAGTTTTGGCTCCTTTTTATTGTGAATACGTTGATATGGGTCATGTATTATCTTTGATGGGTCAAACAAGTAAAATTGAAGTATGGTTTCAAGAACTTTCAACTATATTTGGTCAATGTTTAATGACTTAAAACTTGGATCTGTGTTTGTTTTTCAAAAACACTTATGAGTGTTAAATTTTATAGTTGCTTAATCATACTATCATAGTGCGTTAGTGTTAAGGACTAATTGCATTAAATAGCAAGATACTATGTGTGTTTTCCTGATTCTAGTAAGCTGCTACTAAAGTTCTTAGAATTTTTGAAGTATTCTAGCAACCAACCTGAACTTTTAAAACCATACAAAAGTTACCCATTTTGACTAGAAGATGTTGTGATCCGTTACCTGACCTGCCTCAACCTGTATTGTTAAACAATCGAAATCTTGTAAACTGCCTAAATTTCTTTCTGTGGTTCATATTTACAGATAAAGGGTAGCTGGATAAAGCCAGGTGCTGCAGTTATTGACGTTGGCACGAATGCCGTTGATGATGCTAGTAGAAAATCGGGATACAGGCTTGTGGGTGATGTTGATTTCGAGGAAGGATGTAAAGTAGCCGGATGTATTACGCCAGTTCCAGGGGGTGTTGGGCCCATGACTGTAGCAATGCTGCTTAAAAACACTTTGGATGGTGCCAAACGTGTTATTGGACAGTAACACAGTTTTGAGGCATTTCAGTTTTTGTTACAAGAAATCTGCATCTCATGCTGTTGTAGTTTTCCATGAGCATATAAGCTCATTTCATTTTGACTCTTTGAGTGTATAAGAGTATTGTTCATTTGTGTATGTAATTTTGATTTTGACCCGACTTTATCTTCTTACTTTAGAATCCACAAAACTATGTTATCTAATAAAAATAAAGTGACATAATTTTTGTGATGCCTTTTTCAATCTTATCATCTCTTCTTCAAGTAATTATTAAGTCCGTTTGTTGTATGGAATCTGATGTTGTTATGCTTTCTTCTCAATATATTTACATACATTATTATTTTGAAAAAAACTTCCTAGCTATTGAAGTTGCCTCATTTCATCTAATATCTAATAGACTAATACGAGTATTTACCTTATAGAGCATTTTATCATTTTTTTAAATCTCAATTAAGTAATTAAACTACCTAAATTATCCCTCTTTTTTATTTGCTACGAGTAATATGAACATTTTTACTAGAATATACTTATAATACCCTTAAATCTCAAGCATTCATTTTTCTCTCCCTTTAAATATCAAATACTCATTTTTTCTCTCTCTTCCATAAATCATTTTATTTCTCTAATTCATTCAAAATCTTTTATCTCAAAAACCGTATATCGATAAATTATAAAAATTGTATGTGTGTTCTTAAAATTTCATGCTCTTTCATTAGAGATATCATTCGATATACTTTCGACGAATTTTTAAATCCGAGGGCGGAACTCGTACGCCTAAGGTATTTGACTATCATACTCTATGAGTTGACCTATCACCCCCACATCTCACCGCCGCAACAAGCGAACACTATTTATCGTAAGGTTACGGTTCATATAAGGAAATTAAAAAGTCATTGGGAACTTTCATTTCTCTATATTCGAAATATGTGTTTTTAGAAGCATTACAATATGCAGCTCAAATGTTATACATAATATCTCTAAAACATAATTTTTCATTTTAATATTTTAATAAACCAACATAAACTTCATTCTTACAATGATTCGCCAAAATACCCTACACTACCACACTATTTCAAAATTAAGTAAACAAGAACTTTATGCTTACAATAGTTTGAACCATTTATTTGGCTAATTGGATTGTTGTGAAAATAAGTAAACATGTTGCATTCTTGATATGGAACAAAAGTAGATTGTTTTTCAACAACACTAGTAGATTTTTTTTTTCTAATTTTATGCTTTTAGTAGATTGATGGGTAATAAATGTGCTATTAAAGTTTATCAGAACTCGACTCATATATTAAATTTATGATACACTAAGACTACATAGAGTGTCCCGTTAACGCCCCACCTCGGCCCTGGGGGCGTTCCACTCCCTTATTTTTCCGTGCCCAGTCCTATTTCTAACGCATTCACCCCTTTTGTTTGTATCTGAATTTGACCGTTAACATGCATCTTTTTGTGTTTGTATTTGAATTTGTTTGTAAAAGGAATGTCTGTCTTAGGGCATTCCCCACTCCAAGAGAATGAGGGAATGCCCTCTTAATGATTGGATGTCACATGTCAACATTTGGTAGGTTGAGGGGTATTCCCTTAATGTTCTATTCCTTATAATCTAACAATTTCTTTCCATGGCAATCATATATCCTTCTTCGTTTGTCACAATTTTAACGTTTTTAGATAGTATAACTTAGAATTTAAGCGTAGTGTTTATTAAATAATTACATTTCATGTATAGTTAGCTTGTTCAAAAACTAACGCATTGTGTTGAAAATCCTTATACTTTTTATTTAGTCCAAAGAATAAAAAGAGATTTATTATTTACTTTGCTGATGACGTGTTTAATCTTTACTGGATGATAAAGAGACATGTTATTGAGTGTAATCAACATTCCTGTTATAAATTTTTTTTTTTTTTTTACTATTTTAGACCTTCTTCCAAAGAAAACATAAGAAAATCAGTCACAAAATAAAGAGATTTAAAAAAGAAAAAGAGAAGGAGAAGTGGATAAAAGTATATAAAACAAAAATTTTGTGTTCCATGAAACAAACTTCCTTAAAACTAATATAAAATTATGGATATTTTAATAAATCCTATATTCCGGTGCCACCACCACCATAACCACCGTCTATTTTCCAGCGCCACCCAAAACCCATCATTTTCTTCTCTAATTACACTCTTTTACACAAAACCCACTTTCATTTCCCCAAAAAAATCCAACCTTTTTTCAATTTCTTGCTCCTCTTCAACCTCTCCGTCGCCGGAACTTGAGTCACCGACGGCAGAATCTTGTGTCAATTTGGGACTAGCTCTTTTTTCCAAAGGCCGGGTAGTTCCCATTTAGATTAAATTTATAATTTTTATATCAATTATTTAGATTTCTTGGAACATTATTTATGTTGTTTATATATATATATATACATGGGAAAAGTGAGAGTTCACACATTAATATTTTGAATAAATGTTTGACCCCCATGATTTTTATGGTTTTAAAAAAGGTATGTGAGGGGTTTTTACCCAACTTAGGTGTCTAACAGCCTCGTATTCCCATTCCCCTCTACTATATGTATATATTGTTATTGTTGTTAAAAATTAGTTTGCTTTTCCCTTAAAAATAAGCTATAATGCATTGTATATCCGAACACTTTAAAAATGTGATTTAGCTTTTAAGAAAATGCAATAAGCTAGAAGCACTCGAAATATGCACACTTTCGAGTAGACGTTTTAAAAATGAACTTCTTATAGTGTGGTACATTATAAGGGTAAGCCGGGCGTTTAGCTAATAGAAATTATAAAGAGCAATGATTGAAGTATAACTAGTTTAAAATTTACATTATAAGGGTAAGACATTTTAAAGTTCAACATTGTATTTTTGTCTAGTGGACACATATTTTGTGATGTGTCACGTGTGACGTATATGATAGTTTATGTTTTTGGAATGAGTATCAAAAGTATTAAAGTATCAGAGCATAATGTGTTTGGAAGTTAATATGATTTAAGAAACAAAGAGAAATCTAATGGAGTAGGGTTTTTTTTGGGAGATGCACGTCTAACAAAACTTGTGTCTTAGATGTCTTTTACGTAAAAATCGTTACTTGTAAGTTTTGTAACCTGCAATGTCGACATAATAATCGTGCATTGTGAAAATTAAGAAATGGTGTATCTCTAGATTCACAGGAATTTTAGTGGGGGAGTTCGCAGCACTTTTTGTCCCATGAAAATTGCCAATATTTTCATACATTTTCGAGAATTTGTGTACATAAGCAATAGTCTGTCCTGTTTCATTGTTATGAGAAGTTGAAGGTATTGATTTCGGGTCATAAATTCGCATTTTTGTTACTATGGAAGGTTTTTCAAGATATATTTTACAAATGGTGAAAACACTTTCTTATAAATACCTATCATGAAATGTGATCCATATTTCGAGTTTGCAGCAATATTTTTCCCATGAAAATTGGCAGTTTTTTTTATATATCTTCAATAATTTTTGTACATAAGCAATTGTTGGCCCTGTGTCATTGTTATGAGAAGTTGAAGCTATTGATTTCGGCTCATAAATTCTCTTTTTTAATTTTTATTACTATCGAAGGTTTTCGAGATATTTTTACAAATGGTGAAAGCACTTTAGTATAAATA